>NW_008824667.1:688468-695346 GCF_000699105.1 Pygoscelis adeliae | reverse complement strand
AAGAAAAAACCCTTGAGGACAATGCTTGGAATAAAACTTTAAAACACTGGAGAACAGGTCCCAGGCCCAACACATACTCACTCTGTCACTTTGGGCAAGTAATTTAATTCTTTGTCCACACTTTCCACCAAGGAACCTGTTGCTATCTTGAAGTATATTCATGTGGTGTATACGAGTTTTTGGAGTCTTTTTCTACATGTGTACAGCCCCTAGAACAATGCGGACTCAATCTGTTATTCCTGTCATCTGAAAAACTATTTTTCCTGGTCATGCAAGATGATAGAAAGAGCTCTTTAAAAAGTGATACAAAGGGTTGATTCATCCTGAATTAACCAACCTTTTCTTCATGTTGGTTGACGGTGTTGGTTGGTGTTGGGTTGACGGTTGGACTCGATCTTGGAGGTCTCTTCCAACCTTAATGATTCTATGATTTTAATGCAGATGTAATCCACTCATTGTTCCATGTAAGAAATCTGCTGCACGCTGGTGAGTGCCAACCTCAGCTCTCGAAGTACATTAGAATTTTTACCTGTCCATGGGGAACATGTCTCCAGGCACATGCATCTAGCCTCTTTGCTGGTTGGTACGGAGCACCCCATTAAAGCCCAGCAAGAGAGGACTCTCAGCATCCTGCTTGGGAAACTTTCAGGGTCATCCCACGAACAATGAACCGACAGTAAAAATGAGTGTTCTTCCCATCTTATTTATTCAGAGCTCGGAGCAACAAGAAGGAAGAAGGGAATTGGTTTGGGTTTTTAACATCCTGTAATAGCTTCCACATTCCACATGTCATTTCCAGATTCAAGTAGGTGAGAAATTCTCATTCAATCCTCAAAATGCCAAATTGAAACAATGACACAAAATGGCATCCTACAATCACACATAACACTATCCTGAATTGTCAAGTGCACTCTAGCAAGGGTGAAAAGTGTAAAGTGATCCAGAGCTGGGTGTCAAGCTCTGCCACAATAGAATTCAAAATAATTGTGCTGTGTGACAGGTAGTAAAATTCATGGTGGTCTATTAAATCAATGGCAATATAATGTGGAACACTGCAGATTAAAAAAAAGAGCCAGGGAATTCACAAAGGGAGGCCATTGGCAAGAATCCCTTTGGAGCTCCTAATAGGTTTGATTTGTAGCAAGAAAGGCTGATACATGCAAGACAGAACAGATAGAGGGGAAGACAAGAATGGAAGAGAGAAGCAGGAAGAGGAAAAGGGAAATAAATGTAAAGGAAAAGGCAAGTGAGGGGGAAATGGGAATGAAAGAATTGTAGACAAAGTACAATAGTTGTTTTTGTATATAGATGCCTCAGTCTTACCACCTTTTGTGCGTTGCTGCACTGGTGCTTTTTTTGTCACAGCCAAGAGTTCCTTACACCAGCTTGTGGATACAGTCTGCCCTGGCTGCCAGGAAGAAACCTATTGATTAAGTTCAGAAAGTGAAATCTGCTTTTATTATCTTAAGCAGGATTCATCCCAAATGCAGGAAACCCCTCCAATTTTACATAAAGAACTTAAAACACTTGTCTCAAAGCCAGCATGTCAGGCTGAGGCACAATGAGTATAAAACTGGCATTGGAAGAGTATGACTTCCTGTGGCTGAATGCATTATCTTCTCCTGGCTGGAAACCAGGTTTTAAATCCAGATAAGGAACCCAGGATGCTTCGTGTTCACACTCTCAGGGCCAGTCAAGTATTATAACCCACTTGTGTCATATACATTTTAAAGTGCAATGGAGGTATCTTTCACCCAGGAATTCTGGTGGGCCTAGGATCTGGTAAATAATTTTGCATTAATCACAGTGTCTTCGTGAGATTATCCTTACCAGTTTCAGGGAAGCAGCTATGCTAAAGGTGTCTGTGAAGAGGAGCGCAGGTTTGTGCCTGAATACATTACACCAAAATGAGTGGGAGCTGAGGCTGGAGAAGGCTGCACTGGCCATGAGGATCACAGGGGTTCACCTCCCAGGTATGGCAATAGGAGTTCCACCTTCTTAAGACACCCGGAGCCTGTTCCATAGCAGTGGTTGAACTGGAGCGAGTCTTTCAGAAAACCATTTAGTTGTGAATTAAGAGACAAGCAGTCATGATGGATTCACTGCTCTTCATGAGAGGCTGTTCCAGCAGTTAATTGCTCTCACTGTCAGCATCTTATTTTCCTTTGGAATGTATCACATTTAAGTCCAATCAAGTGCTCATCTTATGAGCATTCTGTTATAAGAATTTGGTGAGAAGTGATGGGTCTATAAGAGCAAAGATCCCTTTAGTACCAGATGCAGGTGTTGACATTGAGATACCACAGCCAACTCACCCTCTAAAGCTTTCTTTTGGTATCCTGAATACACTGATTACTGTGTCTCTGTGTGTAGGTGTTTGCTGAACCCCCAGCTTTTCGATGCACTCCCCCTTAGAGTGTGAAGACCAAAACTGAATGCTGCCTTTCAATAATGATCTTCCCAGCTTCATTAGTGGAGGTAATATCATTTATTTCCTCCAAATCACTATGCCAGGAGTCACAAAACTCTTCGTGCCTCAGGACAACAAAAGGAAAGACACATTCAGCTGCTTATTTACGATAACACAAAAATCTCTTCAAATTCACTGCTTCCAGGATATATCTAGATTATAACCTCCTATAGACCATCAGTGCTTCCTACATCTTTTGTTTCTAAGTATTTGACCTTGCATTCCATGGCATTTGAAACATATGCTTTTTTATTTGTGTCAGCTTACCATAACTGGATTCAGATAGCTGTGTCAGGGATCTCTCTGCACCTCTACTTGTCATACCATCAATCCTGATTGTCTACAAAATCTAGTTTTTTTCCATGCTATGAATAAAAAAAAAAAAAAAAAAAAGACCACAATCCAAACATACTGCACTAATACAATACCTAGCCATTAGTTACAGCACCTTGCTACTTACCATTTTGGAAATATCAGTGCATTTTATAAGTTCATATGGCCTAGGTTAATTTTATAAGGCCATTTTTTCTCTCCAATTAGAATGGTCTGCAGTAGTAACTAAGTAGGTCCCAGCATTCCTATTCAAAGATTTTTTTTCTTTTTCTTAACTGAAAGTTATGATTTCACTGAACAGTTTTTAGGGAAGACTTTCTTCCCACAGCAGCGTTTCCTTTTTGTTAAAAATTCCTACTATTCTATAAGAAAAGCTTTAAGATATAATTTTTATTAGACCGAGACAGTTGTACAAGCAAAAGATCTCACTGGCTCCTACCAGTCTATACATTGCAAGTATAAGAACACTTTAAATGTATTACATCTCTATTGTTAGCAACAAGTTTATCTTTGTCTTGTCAAATAAAACTTATATCCTTTTAGCTCCATTCAAGCTCTGCTGAAAGCTGAAAAACTTGTTTCAATGAAGTTTTCAACATTTCAAAATTTGTTCTAATTCTGCCTCAGAACAAGTTTCATCCTTGTTGAGTTAAATCCTCAAAGAAAAACAATTTCTCAACATTTTCTCCTAATATATTAAAAATAGTTGATGATTCTTTTTGTCCTTAAACCTTGAAATTTTGCTTTCTGTTTTCACACAATTTAATTGAGAAGCACTAATACAGTCACATAATTTTTCCATCACCAGAAAGCTCAGTGGTTTTCTTTCTCGGTTTAGTGCGTAGCTCCAGAACAGCCCACTCAATCATACCTGCTTATCAAAGACTCTTCATTTCAAGGGTCATCATGTGTTTTAGTCTGAGAGTTCAACCACTCGCCACAAATGGGGCCAGCTCTCACATTTCCCTTGGTCAGAAAGAATCCGGCAACTTAGGTTATAAAATGAGCTATTTTCCCAAAGGAATAAAACCCACCACGTGTTAATTACACCATCATGTAATGATGTGTAAATTATGCCATCCCATACCGGACTTCATGACAGGACATGGTGGGTCACACCACCATTGCTGATGGGCACTAGGAGAGATGAGGGAGGCTCTCAGGGACAGCTGCGGGGGGAGAAGAGATGGAGAGAGACATTTTAGAGACAAGACTGTCGTCTTTTTGCTACTAAAACCCACCGGGTAAAAATGTGACCCAGTGCAAGCTAAAAGTCAAATGAAAGGCCCCGGTGGCTTGTAGGACTCTCGTCTTTCCCCCAAGGCACTCACGAGGCACAGGGCAGCCTCACTGCAGCTGGGCAGAGGTTAATCATGACCTGTGTCACTTGTTGGCTGATCAGCGCCCACATTTTGGTAAAGGAGTAGCCCAGTGACAGGGCACTCCATGCCTGGCCTGCTGGTCTGCCTCATCGCCGGTTTAGGCCATGAACACCATGGGCAGTGCCGCCACTTACCTCACACACTCCCTGTCACGGCAGAGCCGAGCCTGACCACAGCCTTTGGGTCATGTCCAAAGTATAAAAGTGAAGCAAAAATAATAAATCCTACCCAATCTTAATAATCCTGGCGAAATGCAAATCCCCCCCTCCCCCAGAACCAACAGTATCATCGTGGGGGCTGGTATACGGCGAGTTTCAGCAGAAAAATAAAACCAGCAGGACACAACTGTCCACCTTTGCAGAGTAGGTTTCCCCACCATGTCTGGTTGATGGCAGCGGGACCTGCTGCAGCATCCTCTCATACGGTGGTTCCAAGGAGCCCGCAACAGTTGCAGGTCACCAGCAGATATCTTGTCCCCACAGGTGAGAGAAGATGACAGCCAGCCCACAGCTGGGGGGAGGCCCATGGTGCCCACAAGCCCCAGGCCAACCTGATGCCATGGAGGAGGCCATTGCTGCCTAGCTACTATGGAGGAAGCTCTGGGAGGATCCAGTGGAGCATAAAGGCTGGAAACCATCCCACGTCTTGTTTTCTGTCCTTAAATGCATATAGTGCTTGCATTAGCAGAGAGGTTGGTGTCAGGCATGGTCCTTCTGGCCAAAAAACAGAAGAGTGGAACAACCAAAAGTTTGTCCCCTTTTCCACAGAAAAGGGAACAAAGAGGAGGGAGATTTCTATGGACTCCATCAAAGAGCCAAAGTCGTTGGCTGAAGGAGCACGGCACCAGCTGGACATAAATCATGGAGCTGCATGACAGTGTGAGCAAACGCACTTATTTGAACATGTATGCTCATTGCCAGTCTTGAAATAAAACTGGGTGATGAGTCATTTAGTTTGTCCCAGGCACACACTTTCAGCATGGAATCTCCAAAGAGACACAAGACACATAGTTTAATTTTGAGTACTACATACTGCAATTTCTAAAAAAAAGTGGTCTGCAAGACTTTCTTTTAGATTTCTGCTGAAAGCAACCACGATGCTTCAAATTTGTATGACCTTTTTTCTGAATTCCCTACAGATGAACCTTAAACCCTTTAAAAATCATAACTAGCTTACCTGTGGGGATATGTCCAAGAAGGTCTCAACCCAGAAGATGCTTTGTCCTTCCACAAACCTCCCACCTGTATGTTTGAAATATCAGAAATCCTATCAAATCCACACTCCACTTCTGCCCAAGGGCTGTCAGGATTCGATGGCTCACGTAACTCTGAATTCACTTCTTCACCTCCCATTTCTTCTCAATCTGAAGTACAAACCTCGAAGTCCTTCAGCTGAGGTTCCTTGTTTTCCTCACTTTACAGGTTTGCAAGGCTCACTATATGAAAATTTAAGACTCAACTTTACTCCCAAATTGAGATATTTGTAATAAATACACTTGGAATACATTATCTGGCTTTCTCAAAAAGACCTGTCTGCTCCAATTCCCTTTGACCACCAACTGAAACAGAAATCTAGAGTTTCTAACTTGTCAAAAAGAAAGTTCAGGAACATTTTAAGAAAGGAATTTTTCTCCTGCAATTCTTCAATCAGGACACCACAAACAAGAAAAATACAGATAGATAGAAAAAGACTGTCAAATATTTTTAGGATTAATAAGTGGATGTAGAATGAGGATTTGTCTAGCATTTTATACTCTTAAAAATCAGTGGAATAACCCACCTGGCAAAGTAGGAGGCATACAGAAGCATATATGAATCAAGGCATTAAAGATAACTAGATACAAACCAAACAGCTGTAGTAATTGAGTCATTGTGTGTGAAGAGTCACTTGGGGATTACATATTAAGAGTGTGCTGTGCCACCCCTGAACTAAAGCAGAAATGTAACTATTCAAGGAATTTTGAAGAGACCTAACACTCTGGATTATAAAGTACTTCTACTTTTGTCTTTTTTTTTAAAACACATTTTCAGGCATGCTTAATTATATCATGTTTAAAAGTCAGCCAAGTCTTGAAGTTACATTCTACAACAAAAAAATTAGTTTAGCAAATGAATGTGCATGCTGTCCTTTAGATCCCACTGCAAAGAATTACTTTGGTTTAAACACTGCCGTTGTCAGCTGAGAATCTGTCGTTTGCTAGTGGTGTCCTTTAGCCACCTATAAAACACAATTCATACAATAAACCCAGGTATTGCAGTGGTAATTAAAATCCAAAAGCAATTAGCCTTTTGTTTATTTCACTTGGGAATCTGACTAAAACCTAAATGAGAAAATAAAAAAAAGAGAAAAGAAAAATCTCCAGCTTAGGCATAGGCCCAGATGTCTGAATGATGTCGTAATTAAGCTGTACTACAGCATCACAACATAAGCCGGCCCACATATATATGTATATATGTACATGTGTGCACTTTATTATGTGCTGTACAGTCCTGACAGCCTCAACAATTCATTTCCAAGATCTGAGCAGGTGGCGATTAAGGATTGAAGCACTGGGGGGAAAAAAACAAGCAACTTGCCTAAAGCTTTCCTAGAAGTGACCTGGGAACAAGTGCTTTCATCTGTGAGGATGCAAAAGGTCTGGAAGCTACCTTAAAGGGAGATCCTTGTAAGATCACTGCATAGGGGTGTTTAGG
>NW_008824667.1:682830-688328 GCF_000699105.1 Pygoscelis adeliae | reverse complement strand
CAACCTTCACCTCTTGCAGGTCAAACCTGAATCTACCAAAGAGCTTCTTGTTTGCTGAGATTGTCCCTTCTCACCCACACAGAGAGAGGCTGCAAATCATTTCTCCAGACTCTCAGAGGTGACCCCATCAATGAAGTTTCCATCCACTCCAATATTTTTGAGTCTACTCCCACAGAGTGTTGGTTTCACCCTTCTGGAGCCTTTTAAAGGTGGGGCAGACCAGGTTCTTGGCAGGAGTTAGAGACATCCAAGATCAGGTTCTGGGCCTGGGTGCAATGCCCAAATGGGAGTGAGAAAGGAGAAGAGCTGTTTTCCAAAAGCGGAACCGCAGCTGTGGAGAAGTACAGGTCCGGGAGCAGAAAAAAAGGGAAATGAATTATTTCTGAAGGACACCTGGCCCAGAAAACCCCTCTGGAAATGCTGTACTCAACTTCAGACACCAGCTAAATAATACCTTGATGATATCAGCTGCTTGACTATAGTCTAGTATGCAGTAAAATCACATGCAGGAATATTCTTATGCATAAAAGTAACAACTGTGTGAAGCACCTTCACCCAACCTCTTCCTTGTGCATTATTAATATCAACCCCCCAGATTTGCATAACTGCATAGTCTACATGTGTGTATCAACAAATTTACCTGCAAATATCTCTAGGAAAATGGAAGGATCACTGTCTGCTGTCAGTTATCATGTTACAAATCTGAGCTACAAGCATGGAGCGAGGAGTAGCACCTGATTCTAGCAGTGCAAAAGGGGAATGAAACTGAGGATTCTTGACCCTAATAGATGTGTTCAGAATTTATACTTGGGTTTAGGGGACTATTTAAATAGAGCTAAATTGCATTTAATAAGTCACATTTCTCAGTAAAGGGAACACGTTCAGCTTTACATCAGTATTTCAGGACTTATGCAGATGCTGAGCAAGGAAGGCATCAGCGATAAACCAGTTCTCCCATGGGAGAGGTGGAAAGCACTCTCTCCTTCCTGTTATAGCTGAAATGCAAAGGGAGAGAGATGAACTATTAGATGTGGTTAGCTGGAAAGAGTTGAACTTAGCTGGTTAAAACACACTCCTGTCCTAATTAGTCACTAACAGCCATTTTTAAAGGAACTGCCTCCCCAGACAGCAGTTTGGTTATGCACTACTCAGATGCTGGATCTGCCTGAAAACCTGGCAGCATATATCCAAGCCCAGTGCCACATGTGCCATACTGGTGATACTGTCAAACACTCCACTTGGGTGTTGCTTTGCAGAGCAGACACTGCTGAGAAAAACAGATTGTGTTATCAGCTCAAAGCTGCTATCAGGTCCACCAGCCATGCCTTTGTCCCTTGTGCTCCAGTTCTCCTTTATGTGTACCATCTGATATTTTGGACACCTTTCTTATTTCCCTCCTCTTAAAGGAAAGCAGACCCAGACACTCTGACGAGCTGCATTGTTTTCCCCAACCTCTACAATGGTTTTTGTGGGCTGTCTCTGCACTTTTTATTTCCCACCATCTTCTGCCTGTAGCAGCCATCCAAACTGACAACGGTGTTTCAGAGTGGGAGCATCAGTGTGGCTTTTCTAAGAGTGGTTTAATCTTTTCAGATGCTTTCCAAGAAGTCTTTAGCAGAGCAAATAAACTTCTTTTCCTGATCTTTCTAGATGTGCTCCAGCTACAATTCCCACTTCCAGCCATTTTCCCCTCTCTGAGAGTATTGAAGGAGCCTTCTAGATTCCCATAACTTGTGTTGAAACCAATCAATTCTTTGTCCTATTTGCCATTGTCCTTCTTGACATGACAGCTTTCACACCTTTCTGTCTTCTTTCAGAGTTGCTGTTGTGCAGAGAGGATTTGGATGCAGAAGCCTGCCAAGCTCTGAGCAGGACGCCCATGTAGAGACCCGCAAAAGTCCCTTCCCATCTGAATTATTTTATGACTGGTACAAAATATGTCTCTCAATCACCATGTTGCATCATCCAATGAGAAAAAATAAAGGTGGGCCCCCCCGCAAGGTCAGATGCTCTGTGTTTTCCCTGCTTCTTCTAGATGATCAATCCCACTTTTCTAATGCTGAGAGTATTTCAAGGCACAGGGGAAGCAACCACCTATAACAAGAACATGCTTGGTGGAGATTCCCCACTGCCCAGCTAGCTGTGAGCCCATACAGCAGCTAAGCCCTATCCAGGGGTTTATGCAGAGCCTTTGTGCTGCATATAGCTTGTATTGAACCTCCAGAAGGACATCTTCAGAGAGTAAATGCACTGCAAGATTCATGTTTCAAAGTACACGCAGCCCAGTCTCAGAGATCTCGCAGCACTACCTGCAAGCTCTCCATCCGGTGCTTTACTTTCATGCGCTGTAATATGTCAACAAATTAGCATTAGCTTTCACTGTCCGCTAAAGAGTTAATAAGATCACCAGTATATAGCACGCGAGCAAAGAAAACAGCCAAACTCAGAAAAGATCCCAGACTGTTATTGCAGTTTTTCCCTTTTCTGTTTCCTCCATCTTCCTCCACCTCCAAAACATTCATTTTGCTCTTCTCTTTGATGGAAGAACTAGCTCAAGCAGAGAAAGGGATAAAATAAACCCAAATAAAAAAGTAAAAATAAATCCATAACAAACCCCTTTCAAATACTCACCCTTCAAAAGGATAAAATGATTTCAATTTTGGTCTGTCTCATTCACTTCCCTCCCCCCTCCCTCCCTCCCTAGGTGTATATACATATCTGTATATTTAGAGAAGGCTGGGTTTTTTTAGTATTATTATTTAGTTAATATGAATTACAGGCCTCAAGCTGCCTCCCCTCTAAACCCAAAATGAAGCAGCTCTTGAATTTCTCCCCCCCCCCCCCCCTTTTTTTTTTTTCACCCTCTTCTTTCCCCCTCACCAACACGATTTACATTCTCAATGTAATGTATTAAAAAGTTGACAGGGCCGAAAGGATTCACATGATGTCGGCTAAGAAACCCAATTTCCATGATGAATTGCCCGGAGCCCCTGAATCACAAACCATTTTTTCCGCTGCTCAGAAGTTGATTTTTTTTTTTTTTAAATCTTCTTAAAGCTTCTCTCCTAATCTTCGGCTAGAAGAGATGGGTGAAAGGATTTTTTTTTCTAAACTAAGGAAAGTATTAGCATCTTGGTTGTTGTGCATCAAATTTGAAAATGCAAGGTTAGTAATATTTCAAATCGGCTACGGTCCAAGACACTTGATAAGTATGCTTGCTGTCTCTCACTGTCTCTCCCCCCTCTCTAAGTTTCTGTTGGCAGGAGTACAGTACTACTGCAGTGATTGCATGTGCAAGTGTGTGTGCGTGCACACCGTGTGTGCAGGTAGGGTGGTGGGAAGGAAGGTTCACCCCCACACACTTTAGCTCTTCCTCCCCTCTTGCTTTCCATAGCACATGATTTCCAGCAGAGGAGACCCATCCATCCCTATTCAGTGCTTACATGACTTGAGACAAGGCAAATGAAGCAACAGCCAAATCCAAAGCCAAATACCTACTAGGTTTCCCTTTCAGAAATGACTACTGAGCTCTTACCTGAGTGTTGGGATAGGAGCCCCATGCTGAAACAGTGTGCCCTGCAGGCATGCTGGCATGTGTATTTGTTTTTAAATGAACTCCTTCCCTCCATGGAGTTCCTGGAAAAAAACCTGCAGAGAGGAAACGAGTCATTTTGCCCACTCTAATGAGATGTCCAGCCGTTCCCAATAGCAAGGTCTTTAATAAGATTTCCCTCCCTGCTCCCCTCCTTCCCCAGCATATAAAAAACAGATTGCAATCAGAGGGGTCGCCTCTCTGGATGAAAGGAAGGACAGTTTCTTCCCCCAGTGCTGCCGCTTCCAAAGTGTAGCGTTCCTCTCTCCATCATTTGTAGAGTACCCCTACCACTTACCGATGAAGGAGGAATATGCTGGCAGGCAGTGGATGCAAACATGCTGTAACCAGCTGCCCAAGTGCTTGAGGCTTTCAGGAAATGGCTCACGCCCTAAGTGCCAGATGCAAACCCCAGGAAGATGAAGCAGCACAAACATTTAAGGACTCCCAGCAGCAAGTTCTGCATACAAAGAGTAGGATCAGAGACTAACCCTTAGCATAGCAAAGCATTTCCAGGGAATGCATTGCATTTTTCCCCCTTTATGTTCCAAGGCAAAAGGTATTTGCAGCTCTGGGACACTCAAAATACTACTGGGACCAAGTAGGGATGATCCACTCATGCCATGCCATGCCTGCTTAGCATTTGGGTCAAACAGGACAGTAGCTTACAAAGGTAGCCCAGGAATTTATCCAGAAAACCCAGCACACCCATTGGATGATCATCCAGCACTAACAAAGCCAGCAACTTAATAATACACTATGCAAAAAAACCACGTTCTTCTGTCCATTGTGAATCTGCTTCCTTACTAGAGTCATCTCTCGTAGACACCCCAGACTTCCCTACATCTGGGAATACAAAGTTGTTGTAAATCTGCTTCTGCAGCGATACGTCTCACCTTAGCCAACCACAGCTCTCCACGCTTGCTGCCTTCTGCGTTCTCCATCTCTTTTAGCTATTACCCTAGATGCCTAAAGGCAGGGAGTCAATTGTATCCATTACTTTGCATATAAATTTCTCCCACTGAGGAAAAAAAACCTCTGCTCTGCCAGCAAAGAAGCTGCCTCAAATGCCAAGTTTTTCTTACTGGGAGTGGTTCTGTTATGGTATATTGCCAAAGAGATGCTTGAAGGAGTGAGTCTCATGACATTGGCAGAGCTACCACATGAGCCTCCACTACCTCTCTGTCAAGATTAGTCTTTCTCAGCACAGATTCCAGCAGCCTATTTTATTTTTATTCATAAAAATCTCTCCCTGGTCATCTCTAAGTCAGGATCAGCTCTGGGAGCAAAGCCAGAAGTTCAGGAGATCACCATCAGTACACAGAGACCTGAGGACATCATCTATTTGCTACAGGTATTGGAAACAGGTTTGCATCTAGGGGACATGAGAGACGCCATGGTGGACTAAATACCTCTGGGATCCACCTGCAGTTGAGTGGAAGGAACTGGAATCAATGACCTTGGAGACCTCCATACATTGAGTGGGACCTACTAGTTGAGTAGCTGAAGAGGAAATATCCAACCATCCCCAGCTGTAACCTGTGCCGACACCATGGCCTCAGACCCTCAGGTTTCTTACTAGCTGTTCTCCCACTTGTTCTGTGGATTTACACTCCAACGCATCCCTCTCTCTTCAAATACTATCCCTCTCAAAAAAAAAAAATCTCCTTTTCTCCCAAATTCAGCCTCTACATTGCAGCATTACAGCACCCATTTCCACCCTTAGATTCAGTACCCAAAAAACTGCTTTTTTGAGGTTGATTCCTAAAGTGTGTTGACAAAATTCTGGACTGAGGCATCCTAGTACATTAAGCAAAGCCCAGTTTTCTTTGCTAGAGCCATGTTTGTTAGTCCCATCTCATGCAGAGCTGTAGGATCTGTACCCGACAGTTGACTCAACCTCTTT
>NW_008824667.1:649876-682793 GCF_000699105.1 Pygoscelis adeliae | reverse complement strand
GTGCTAACATTACTTTCATTGAGGGAGGTGATCCTGAGGATTAGGACCCAAAGATAAGCCTGATACTACTTTCTTCCAGGTACAGCAGCTGATTTTAATGCACAGCTGCCCAGGTGTTAGGCAGGTCTTAAACTCAGGAGTGTCTTGAGCAATTCCAGCCCTTACAGGTTTAGGAAAAACACAGGACTTCAGGAACTAGGCTTAGGAGCTGATCAAGCTGAGCTCCATTCCTGCAATCACGTCACCAGACTTTGCTTCCCTGGATTTAGCACCAGGAACATGTATACGAAGCAGCAGCAGGAGGGGCCTGACCCAGTAAGTATTGCTAGGAGCTAATCCAGTCTGCTCCAGACTGATGAAGGCCCCCTCCTGTGCCCTGAGCTCTCACACCCTGCACAGTTCTGCCTTGCAGAGGGGCTGGGAGAGACCCCAAATCCCACTGCCCCACTCCTGCTTCCCTGCTGCTCACTACCACTCAGCATACACCCAGCAACCATATACCCGCCACACCAGGTGCAGACAAGGTGGTGAGGCACACCTGAAGGAGCTGGTTACAAGCCAGACCAAGATGATGCAGAGAGGCTGAGATCAAGAGGACTATCAGGACACTTAGGAGAAGGTGGGAAACATCACCTGCAATTGCTGAAAGCTTGGCAGACTCAATACACTGAAGGCATTTTGTTGTGAGACATGAGACCTGTGTAATTTAAGGAGTTTTCCCATGTGTTCCAAGGGCTTGATCAAATTATAACAGGCAAAAAAGCCCAGAGGACTGATTCAAAGGAAATCACCAAAACTTAGGTTATAGCAGTTGGATAACTACAGAATTGTTTTCCTTAGACTTAGCATGAGCTGATATATTTCAGTGAGATTGTGCCTCCCAGGCCATGGGGGAAAACATTATTCCAACAGTCAAGCAGATAGCTTGTAAGGGTGCTGGTAACTTGCATTTATGTAATCTTTTCAGGACTTCATGTCCTCTATGTCTGAAACAATTATGCAATTTTTATGATTTGCCTGCTCTGCATTTACCTCATCCATGGAAACTCTTGAAAATTCCCTTCTTACTTCTCCAGACAACAGCAGGGAACTTGGATAACCTGTGTTCCCCACAGGCAC
Organism: Pygoscelis adeliae; assembly: GCF_000699105.1. Taxonomy (NCBI): domain Eukaryota; kingdom Metazoa; phylum Chordata; class Aves; order Sphenisciformes; family Spheniscidae; genus Pygoscelis; species Pygoscelis adeliae. The sequence goes on along the minus strand of NW_008824667.1, from coordinate 681,674 downwards.
CACCTTTTTCTGATTACAGTGGAATGACTACTAGTCACAACATTGAAGAAGTCTCAGCACACCTTTGGTCACTGTCAAGTTTTTAGGAAAACACCTCAGAGTGTACTTTGACCTCTCAGAGACAGAGCAGGTTTAAAGCAGGAAGCTAGTGGGATGTCACCAGAAACATCAGCTTTTGCATGATGCATGCATAAAAAGCAGCTGGAACACAGAGGCACAAGCAAAGCCGTGTCCACAGGGGTCAGGTCCCTCCATGTTGGATGTCCAACTTGGAGTTTGCTTCACACCCAAGCTTTAAGTCTAGTAGCTTTCAGAGTGTGCCCTATCTAGATTATCTTTCTCACCCATGAACTTCAAAGTAGTAGGAGCTTCTTAGGTTGAAGGAAAAACCAGGTTCCTCAGCAGCAAGCTGCATACATCAGGGTAGCCGCAATCAGGTTGCATCTAGCATTACACGGCAGGTAGAAGTATTGCTGTGCAAGGTGGGATGAGCTGGGAGCCAAGGGTGACCCCAGCACAGGCAGTGCCCTCACCCACCAAAGCACAGTTCCTCAGTACCACAGCATCAAGTGCTGGCAACAGGGTCTATCAACAGTCCCTAACACAACAAGGGGATGGACCAGATCCAAGGTCCATCCATAAAGTCCCCTCAGAAGATGGGGCAGAAACAAGCTAAATACAACATGTGTCTAAGACCTACCCAGGGGAGAGGCAAGACTGGAGACAAGCACACCTACAGCATGGTCCAAGCCAAGAGCAGATACCCAGGTCTGTGCTTAAATGGAGCTCCTGAGCCTATGGGCAGCAGGGTGTGTGGGCCAGGGTCCCAGGTGAGCCTGCTCAGGGCAACTAATGTGTATTAGTACACTCAGGGCCCTGGCATTATATCAGGGATGTCTATAACACTAGGGCTGTGACCCTTTTTTAACAGCTTCTAAATCTAAGAAAATATACAGAGAGCATTGAGAAGTCTGTATTTCTTATAAAAACGCACCTGGGCACCGATAAGTTAGAAGACCATCCTGCTTCTTCAAAGTGTGGCACAGAGACCCCTCTGCCATCCTAGGACACCTTCCCAGCCTGTTGCCTTCCTTCCTATGAAAGAAAGAAAGACAAGGGAGGGTGCTTCCCGGCCCTGCTCAGCCCTGGGCTGCTGGAGGAGGTCCAGGTGGCCTCCACCGTACCTCACGTCTATGCTGTGCTTGCTGGGCAGAGCTCCCGGTGGGTGCTCAGGGATTGCAGGCAGCTGCCGGTGACTGCAAAGACAGCAGCAGCCTCCAGCGGCCAGCTGGCAAACAACACCAACATGGCTGTGCATCCGGTGTCCCACGGCAAACGCCAGTGTTGGCCTCATGTCCAATGTCCCACGGCAAACTCCAGTGTGGTTTCACGTTCCATGTCCCATGGTGAACTCCAGTTTGGCCTCACATCCAACATCCCATGGCAAACATCAGTGTGGCCTCACGTGCAGCATCCCATGGTGAACACCAGCGTGGCCTCACGCCTGACATCCCACAGCAAACACCAACATGGCCTCACATCCAAAGTCCCACAGCAAACATAAGCATGGCTTTGCATCCAGTGTCCTCATGTGGCATGTCAACATCACCCCCTCCATCAGATCTAAGCCCACAGAGATTCACAGTTGGCCCAAAGCCAGAAGGACATAAATGGTACCCTTTTTACCAAAAAGGCAGCTTTTCAACAGCACCATCACATTTGCCTTTGCATGGGCAGGAACAAGCCTTTTCCCTTTCTGTCCAAAAACAGTACAGACACATGGGGCAGGCCCGTGCCCTTGTTGCATGGACGTGTGATGTGACAATGTCATCCCAGCAGCAAGGCGGTGTGAAGAGGTGCATCTCTTTCACTGCTCTTCACCCTGGTGCAGTTATACAATGGCACCGTCCTTGGCCAAGTGTGGTTATACATATGGCTGCAGGATCCTGAGGTCTCCTTGGTGGCTATTCCCCGTTCTCCCTGAGAAGGATGGCCTTCAGTCCTCAGTGTCACCATGCCACCAAGGCCCTAAGTGATCTTCATGACAGAGCTTTGCCTGCCCCAGGTCCTCACCCTTCCCCAGCATCTCACCCCATGCATTGCCTGGTTGTCTTCCCTGAGCTGCTGCACAGAGAACATCTTGCGGAGGAGGAGCCCACCCAGGTGCCTGGAGAAGCTGCAAAATAGCAGTGGATGAGCTTGTTTTCTTGTCTGCTTTTTCTTAGTCCTTTGAAATAATCACAAACATAGCAATTATTGCAAAGATAAAATAGGAAGGATTATGAAATCCTCACAGGCAAAGCTCTCCATCAATTAACTAAATCAATCCTTGCTTTAAAATATAATCCACAACAAGAAGCCACAGCAAGAGACAATTTAAAAAAAAAGCACAACAAATAAATATTTTTGTGGATGAAAAGGGTGGGAAGGAGAGAGGAGAGATTTTTATCAGACAGCAGAATAATTTCGGGTGGTTGCATGTAACGTACAAGCACCAAAAATATCTCAACAAGGAGCACGCTAAGACATACTGCTGAGGTTTTAAAATGTAGCTGAGGGACTTAAGGGGTGTCATGAGTTTGGAGGTACACACAAAAAAAAATACGCCTGGATCAAGATTTTTAAAAGTAGTGCATAAAATTGGGTTCCTCAGTCCACATTTAGGGACATATAACTAGAAAAGCTCTCTGGGACCATGAAGTCCATTCCCCCACAGCACAGACAATGCCGGTGTTTAATCCTCTTCATCACTCACCGATCTCAGCATAAAACTACCTCCTCTCCAGGAAGGGTTCAGTCTGGAGGATGCTGTGCTCAGTGCGCTGGTAGAAGTGCTCCTCCACAGCCTCCTCGCTCTGCGATTGGGAACTGGTTACTGACAGTCAGCTTAATTTTCTCCCAGTTCAACCCCGTTTCTTCCAGTATCAATATCCCCTTGAAACTGAACTAGCTGCCAACCACTCCAGTGCCCTCTGTTTGGGGAGTAAAGTAAGCAGCCTGCTTCTCAGCAGCCCCGAGTCTCCTGCAGCAACCACAGATGAGGCTGAGCGCTTGATTGATTGATTGATTGCTATCTTAATTAAAGTTTTGCCTAGTGACTCTAGCCAGGGATCAAGCCTCAACATCAGGGGGAGATGCCAACGTGATGTCAATGAGTGGACATGTGTCCTTCTGGGGCACCCCAAAACCAACATACATGTGAAGGACACGGGAGTGGTGGGCACTGATGACCACCATACAAACCCTCAAGGCTTTGGAGAGATGTCCACCAAAAGCTGTAGACTCCCGTGACACTTGGGTTTGCCCCTGTAAAATGGAAGCAAACTGGCATTGATGTGCCATACAGCCTTAGCACTGGGCTGGTGCCTTGAGTAAGGATAACCAGCCTATGTTTGACCAGGCAGATTTGGGTTTATGGCTCAGACGAGCCTCTCATTTCTCTTTGTTCACCACTTCTCCATCCTCAGTGCAGCCAGGCGCTGCACTGCACAAGGCAAGCATGCTTTCTCCCTGTGCCCATGTACAGTGCCGAGCACAAAAACCTGCCATGCAGGAAGAGTCGAGAGAGCCCTGGGCTTGCTAGGCAGATAGAGCTGCATTTCAAACCTCTTTTCTCTCGCGTGCTTTGTCTTCCTTTTGAAACTCAGAGCTCTTCTGCTGCAGTGGAGAGAAACTATAAGGGACAATCAAAAAGGTTAATAAAAAGTTGAAAATGACAGCTTGGGCTTGAAATGTGAGTATTCTGTTTGTTTTTCTTTGTAGCTCAACTTGAATATCCCTGCTAATTTTTTTAATATTGCTGTAGTGTACAGAAGAATTGCTGATGACACATTTTCCTAACATGCGCATTACACAAAAGGAGATTATATTTTAGCCTCTTTTAGAGACTATAAAATCAGATTCATCCTAACGAAACAGCAAATAAAAAGGGGTTTCCCTTTTCTTTCTCAATCTCTTGGCATTTTTCTTCCTGTGGTTTTATTCTTCTCCTCCCCCCTCCTCTTTCTCACGTTATCTGTGTTTCCTGCTCATTTCAACTTGATGACATGTTGCTGGGACAACTAAGTCTTGTAACCTTCTTAACTTTGCCATTGTTACTGCCTGGAGTGTATTTAGGAGTGTTTTAATTTCTTCTCGAATGCACAGCGCCTGCCCCATAGAAAGATATTAGAAATGGAAGGGGGGGGAAGGCTTTTCTTCTATAAATGTATGCTATTCAAATCATCTCTTTTTTTATTTCCTTTAAACCCATCATTTGTATGCTGTAGGTCGCTACTTTAAAACCCGGCTCGCTGTTGCTGAAAGGATCACCCGTATAATGATGTCATCCATATTCAGCTGAAATCTCGGCTCCGCTGGAGCCAAATGCTTCCCTCCCCTCCCCTCCCCTTGGAAGCCCAGCAGCAGGCTCCCAACCGGTCCACGCTTACCTAAAAATTCCCCATGGGAATGAGTGGGCTCAGCCGCGGATCACAGAGGAAGGGGGTCCTGGCAGGATGTGCATCGGGCACATGGAAAGGCACTGCGGTGCATGGTTTATATAGGAGCAAGCAGTAAAACCAGCTCTTTTGGAGACACCTCTTTTCCAATTTTGATGGAAGGTCCTTCCTTGGGGTCATCCCACAGAGGAGAAACACTTGCTCTCACTGAGACCGAGGGATTGGGTCTGACCTGGCTGTCCCAGCCCTTACAGCCTGGGGAGAGCCAGGTTTCACAGCATGGTGTGATATCCCAAACCCACAGCTGAGTGCCAGCTAGATGCCTCCGTGTCCACTCCAGTTTGACTATATTAAAAACCTAATTGTACACGTGTTGTGCATGAGATCTCCCAGTCTCTTCAATGTCAGCTTGATGTCTCCCTGACACACTTATTGTACCTGGATCAATGCTCTTTTAACAACTAATTGATCTTTTATTAACATATAATAACTTACTTATTAAATCTAAATTAAAGACTTAATTGAGATACTTAATCTAGAGTGGCTCGGTATATCACCCTCATAAGCATAATGTATAATTTAATTAATTGACAGAGCTGATAATAGCATGTCATCTGTCACCATTTCTCCTGACCTGGGAGCTGGTTGCAGCCTGAGGATTTTGCCATGGATGCAAATACTGGGCTCTCCCAGGAGTGGTACTATGGGGTTTGGGTTGTGCTGCTCAATACGCTGGGTACAGACATCTTCAAGCTGATCCCCACCCCTACCAAAATGCCCGCAACTAAATTGTCCGCTGCCTAGGATCACAAATCAATATTAAAATTTTATCTACTTAGAAGGAGAAGGCTGAACGTGCACCAGGCGCTGATGGTGAAGGACCAGCTCAGCCCAGCACTGCCCCAGGGCTTTTGGAGGAGGATAGCATGGACATCGCTGCACTGCCTCTCCCCTCCCTCCAAGCAGAAATTTCGGCTCCTCTCCTGCCTGGCAGCTGCCCCAAAATTGGGGTGCAGACAGCATCCCCCAAGTGGGGAGGTGGCGGGTGGCCCCACATTCATCGGGACACATAGGGCCAACCAGGCAGGGCTTTATTTCCCAACTGGTCACCATTCCTTCTGCTCCGGCTAAAATTTGGGCCCATGCACCATTTTTCACAGCCAGGCACTTACATTCCCCACCCCCCGCCACTATCTCCCAGCAATAAAGAATTTCATTTTAAAAACTGAAAGATTTAATTTAAAAATACAAAATGGCAAAGGGAGGGTTTTTAAATAAAAAAATAAAGGTAAAGAGATGATGGTTGGAACAAAATGTTCTAGAAGAAAGCTGTTCCCTTGGGGTTTCTTTTCTTTAAGCTTTGCATATTACAATTTGAAATTTTTGTAAAGAGATCCCCATTTTATATTCACACTGGTAGCCTGAATTTAAATATCTCTCTCACCTGAGATTAATACAGGCTTCACCCTGAATTACTTCCCAGCTCTGAAGTACAGCTCTGGAGAGCTCAACTCTCCACAAATTCACTTCTTTTTTAGAGGCATAAAAGCTTATGAAATATATGAAATATTAAAATAGCATGTGTGCTGGGGCAGAGAGGGGGGAAAGAAAGGCTGTGTCAGTGAGGGGGGGCTCCTTTGATATGAAAACATACTTTTCCTCAAATGAAACCACAGATCTGTTAGCACAGGACAAGAAACCCATTAAACTCTAAAGGTGAAGATTTCAGCCCAAAAGATGATGCTCTTTTTTCTTAATTGTTAAGCCCTGCAAAGGGAGCAGAATGCAATCCATGTTGTGCACGACAGAAATCATTATTTCCGTCAGCAGCAGAAAATATCAAGTTTCTCCAGAGCAAAACAACGTATTCCCTGCAAATGAGGTTATAAACAAAGTTGTAAACACAGGCTCCTTATTATGCTAACTCAATATTAACCAAATCCACCTGACAGGGTAAAAGTACTTTGTTTTACATGCTGAGGACCCATTAGCTAATTGCCATAGAAATCCGTCATTTTATATAATGATTTAACCCTTGCAGAGCTGTCAGGCTGGTGGAAGAAGGCAGTGGTTTTTCTGACCAGAGGAGTTCAGTGCTGTGAAAACCAGCCCCTGCTCACCCTGTGTTTGCTTTCATTCTCTGCGTCTACAAAGAAATCAACTCGATCAAATTTAAGTTGTTTGCTTCAGGAGGTGGTGCTTGAAGACCTGCTAGTCCCTGGTAGCCCCTCTCGCTGTCCCCTGCTGCTCCCACACCTCCTCCTCCTGTCCCCATCTTTCTTTTCCCCTCCCTGGTGTTTTTCTGCCTCCTTTCCTCCCTGCCTGCCATCACCAGCTTGCACAGGCCAAAGCAGAAGCTCCTGTCCCCAGCTGGCAGGGAGGAGAGGAAGTTCTCAGCCAAGACAGGTGGGGTATTGCAAGGTGGGACCTCCTGAAGACCCAGTGTCGCTCAAATAAATAATCAGAAGCCAGCAGTGCTGCAAAACCCGGTTTGCTCATGAGCCGTGAGCAGAAGATGCTGAGATGGAAATTGCTGGAGTCTAACGGGGATAGCAGAGACGGCCCAGAAGAGGCCAAAGAGCAACTTTATATCATAGCTCTGCTTGCAAGCACTAGCTAGAGTGCTGTGCCTCGGATCGTCAGCAGGAGGAGGCTGCAGTGGGCACTGCCCACATGTGTCACACCCTGAGATGCTCCATAGCCCATCAGGTGGTTTCGAGCTGTGCTTGTGACCACCACAGTGACCTGCTGGACTCATGAACCACTGGCAGAGAAAACCTTCCTTCAAATGTATGGCTCCATTAGAAACCTTTCTCAAGGGACCATCAGCATTAAAAAACCTACAACTTTCCTCCTTTTTGGCCTCTGTAGTCCCCAGGGCTTGCAGGACACCCAGCACTGTTGTAGCCGCAAAAGATACCCCAGCTGACAAGCACTTCTGGGCCAAACCCAGAAGGGATGCGGTGGTGCACTCAGTGAGTAGTGGGCAGGCAGCCCGCTGCTGCACATCTGCAACAAGCATCGAGCCCAGGAAACGGGTGGCCCATCTCCTGTTTGGGACATGCTAGCAGGGTCCTGCTCCTGGATGTCCCCGAGGCAAGCGTCACAGCTGCTGGAGTCAACCGGACAGGCACATCTCGGGATATTTTGTGATATCAATGCAAGGCTTTGTCATGGTGCTTTCTCTTTGCAGCAGCATTTTCCATGCAGACTATGCACGTGTGTACACTGTTTTCTTGGAAAGGTACTCACTGCTGCGACAGAGGGACTTTTGTGCAGCTGCTCCATTCTGCCAGCTGCAATAAGTTTCTTTGCTAGCACTGCTCATCTGAATCGAATATAGTTTATTTCATTTTAAGAAGTCTTTTTTTTTTTCCCAGGAAAATGAATGTTAGAGCCAGATAAGAAACTATAGCTGCTTTCAAGAAGGTTACAAGAAAACTGCATCTTGCATTACTAATCCTTTATCTTTCATGTTAACAAAAAGATTACTGACATATTTTTGAGTGAAAGAAAATAAAATAGCAAATGCATCTAAAGAACAGTGTAACTTTCATGCAACACAAATCACTTGTTAAACGTGGAAAAAAAAAAGGAGGGGAATGAAGGGAAAATTCATAATACATTTCCCTTTGTAAAGTGAGCAAACCAACTTTCTATAATAAGAGAAACTAGTGGAGGACTAGAAGATGCTCCCTTCATAAACGGAGAACAATGTTATTTTTACCGGAGGCTGGATTCAGATGGCAGAGGAGGAAATCTCCCTTGCCCAGGTTTTCCAGGGAGGGGATCAGGCGGTGCCAGCCCCAGGGCAGCCATCCTGCCCTCCTAGGGGCTGGGGAGCTGCATCCCCCAGCCCCTTCCACCATCCTTGCTTTCAAAAGAGGTGTCAGTCTGCCAAAAATCAGATGCAGGGTGAATATGTCCCACCACATGGGCCATCTCTGGGACAGACAGTTGTCATGGGGGACCTGGACGGTGCCTCCCTCCACGGTGCATCACTCTGTCCCCCTGCGCCAAATCCACCCAGGATGAGCTTTTCTGGTGCTTCTCCCCCCAAACCTCCCTGGAAATCCCAGCCCTGATCCTCAGCCCTGCTTTTCCAGGAGAAAACATCCCTCTGCCTTGGCACACAGTGGTTCATTAGGAAACCCATAATTGAATTCCCTGACCATTCAGTTCTAAAACCCCTTTGATCGAGAATTAGTTAATTACATTGGGCCCAGTATATTCCTTGTTACAAATTTTGCCCATGTCCCCCAGATATGTGATTGCAGGCTCCGCTCACATTGTGTCCTTTGAAATGCATTTATGAGCCTTTGAAGCTCTCCCCCCTTAATGATGCATTGTTCGTTAATAAGTCGCCTGTAACATTTCCCCATTAGGAAATAGCTGTCTGCGACTCACTTTGGCTTGAATGAGTAATAATAATCCAAATGTAATTGATAATGTTGGAGAATAAATGGGGATAGGCGCTACCTGGAGAATTGGCTCGAGCAGGGCGGAGGGGGAGAGCACAGTCCCTGCCTGCCTCCCTGCCACTGACCTTCGTTCCGACCGCCGCGCTCACCTTGCCAGAAATCCGTTTGACTTTGAGACAGGGGCTGAATCAAAACTCCCAGCGGCAGATAAGAGCCGGGGAGATCACAGGTAGAGAGTCTCGGCACGGGCAGCCGTCTCTGCCTCCAGCCAGGGGTGTGGGAGAAGCACGCCAGGTTTCTGGGGAAGGTGAGAGCAGATAAGGAGCATCTGGAAGTATGGCAGGAGAGGAGGCAGATGGGGAGATAATACCAAGATGAGGAGATTGCGCCTTGCTCATCTCAGCAAGGAGGGGTTTAATGAGGTGGGTTGGGTGCTTTGCAGCGCAAAGGTGGTGGAGCCCCTTCATTCTTCTCCTTTAGGGCTGGAGTCCGGTTGTGCCCTCCCCAAGCAGCAGCATCTCAACAAAAGACCTATCCCAGCCTCCCCAAAAAAATGTCCTTTTCCCCAAGGCTTTGACCCCGGCCCTGCACCACAGCAGCCGCACCATGGTGTGGGTCTCTCCCCACATAACTTCCCCAGCTGCTTGCTGGGGTGTCTGGCCCTCCTGGCCACGCTGCAACCAGGCAAGGTGCTGCTCCCCATCACTCACAGCTCTGTGCCACATGGATTTTGCCTTCCTTTTCAAATAATTGCGGGTTTTTCCCCAAAAAAGACCAGGTCTCAGCTCTGCACCCAGGTAGGAATACTGCCAGGAAAGACTTCCCTGCAGCGTCTATGCAGATGTCTTGTCCTGGCTGGGAGGGCATCTGTAGGATCACGTGCCTGCCATGGAAAGCTTTCCTTGCTAAAACATCCCTGTAAAATTCCAAGCAGTTTGGGACAAAAAAAAAAGCTGAAAACCATATATAGGAAACCTGCAAGCAGGATGTGAATACCTGCCAAGCCAGGCAGGAGTGCGCAGGGAGCAGTAATGCAGCAGGCTAGAGGGTCTTGCCCGAGCTGGTCCAGCAACGGGGATGTGGAAGGGATACTCTGCCCACCTCTTCCCTGCTGCTTCCCCCTGCAGCCCCTAGAGTTTTCCCTTTGCACGGCAGAAGGGAGCCTGCAGGCAGTACCAGCCCCAGCCCAGCACATCCCTCTGGCCAGGGCAGAGGTCAGCACCCAAAGTCTCCAGGTACGTGTGGCTGTGGTAGAATTTGCTCTCCAAGAAATCAAGAGCATCCAAAAAGAGACCCAGAAACTGAGCTTGGGTCAGTTGCACAAATCGACTGAGTGGAAAATAATCGGTGCTGGGAACTATCGGAGCCTTTCCTTCCAGCACCCTCAGCCATGCTCTTCACGGCAGCACTTTTCACTTAAAAACTGACCTAAAATCAAGGAAGTTTAAACAAAAGGATTAAATATCTCCTCTTTCTTCTCCATCCAAACCCAAAGCTAAGAGTTTTGGATTTCTGAAAGCATTGTTTTGCTTTAACTCCTACCAAAATATCCTTGAATTGCACTGTTTTGCTTTGACCTCCTTCTCAAGCCTCCCCTCTTGCACATCGCTCCCGTTTGCACATCGCTCTGCTTGCAGGTCACTCTGGCTTGAAAACTGTTCCTCTTGCACATCATTTGCAAGGTCTTCTCTTCCATTTGCTTCTATTGCCCTCTGCTGGGGACTGTCAAAGGGAAGGCTGATCCCCTGGGCAGTGCCTTCTCCTCTCCGTCTCCCTCTGTAATTTCAGGGGAGCTGCAGAGCCCCAGGCTGGGGTTCCAGTGCCTCCCCGCAGCAGTGATCCCCCATCACCACTTGCATGTCCCAGAGAGGCAGCTCTCACCCACGGCACTGCACGCCTGCTCGTGGGCTCTGCCAGCTCAGCACGTGGCCAGCACATCTGGCCAAGAGGACGTATGCAACCGTGCACAGACACCGGAGGGGTCTCCAGGGTGTACATATGAGTACACAGATGTGTGTGAGATACAAAGCAGCTCGGCTCTGCTATTGCATCTACTTGTGCACAGCTTGAAAGCTCTGTGCACCCTGAGCTGGGACGGACTTTACCCACAAGCTCAAACCAGGATGGACAGGAGCTGGTCTTGACCATCTCCTCCTGAAACTCTTTGCTCTGTGCAAACTTTGCATTTCAGCCAATGTCAACAGGGGATGTGTAGGGTGGTTCACACATAAAACAGAGGAAAAGAGAATGTCTGGAAGGGCCGCACTGGCAAAATTGAAGCATGTGCCGTAATCACCAGCAAGTACCTTCAGAGACTGCCCAGGTATGGTCCAAGGAAGTGGCTGAACCTACAGAGCCTTTGGTTTCAGCGAGAAGGGCTCCAAGGGAACCAAATGGCAGTAAAGTGTTGCACTGAAGTGACATTAATGACCTTTGCTGGTCAGGGAAAGGGGCCTGCATCAAGTTGGATGATGCCTCAAGACTGAAGAGCATCAGCAACACCAAGAGAAGACCCACAAAACCCTGACGACCACTGTGGGCAGCACAAAAACTCAGGCCGTGCCAGCAGCAAGCAGCAAGGAAGATTTCTGCTGCAACCTGGGAGCATCGCCGCTGGAAAGCCTAGCAGAGGAGGGCAAACACGGAGCATGGGCTCATCTTGTCACATCTGCCATGGTGAGAGCTCCGGCCAAGCCCCTGCCATGGCTGTGGTGCCAGCAAGCTCACACTATTAGGGTCTGGGATCAATTCTGGGGGGGCAAAGCTGAACGCAAGTGTCCCATTGGGGCTGTGCAGCAATCCCTCCGAGCCCAGGCAAAAACCCGAAGATGTGATGCTCTGTTGCAGAGATAACCATGCTCCACGCTGGGCTGCCACCAGCCAGCTCAGAAAAGGAACAAATTGGCAGCATTCAGAAGAATATTCTTCATTTCCAAGCATATCATTTCTGTCCTCTGGCAAAAAGCCCCCCACCCAGCTTTTTAGCAGCTTTTGCATTTCATTGGGTTGAATCCAATGTGGAAAAAGGAGGGAAGAAACTGGAGACCAGTTTCCTTTGAGAACTGAGGGGGATTTCAGCAGCAGAGATATGCTGTAGGGGCAGACTGAGGCTCTCCTGTACGGCACGGGGAATGGCGCAGGTCTGCACGCAGAGATGGAGGGAAGGGATGGGCCAGCAAGGATGGGACGGGGAGCAGGAGAAAGGGAAGCTGCCATCCCACCAGCCCTCATAGAGGGTAACCTGGCGTCCCCTGAGGACAGCCAACTTCGAAGGAGACAGTCTTTCCTCCTTCAAAGTAGTGCCACCTCCCACTGTTCCCCAGTCCCACCTGGACCTGCTTCTCCCCAGCAGCTGGAGAGAAATTTTGGACAAGAGTGGCACAGGGAGGAAAAGAGGGGAAAATAACAGCGGGTCTTTGGACACCAAGGGGATGGAAATGAAGGTTGCTTCAAAATTTCGAAGGCAGCCTGTGCCCCTCAGTCACGGCCAGCGCCGGACGGGCTGAGGAGGGGAGACAGACGCCCGCCCAGCGGTCTCTGCTTCCAGAAGTCCTTGCACACCCGCCAGATTACAGATGATGGAGGAGAGGAACGCCTTATACCAATTAATTCCCAAAGTGTAATTAACATCTGGGCCAGCTCCGTGTGATCCCCAGCTGCTAATGAAGCATGGCACCGCTTTAATTCCTGCTACGCTGCACCATCTTCTTATTAAATCCAGGAGTAGGTTCCATCACATTTCCCTTAAAGGGAAAAAGGAAAGAGAGAGAAATGGAGCAGGATTTGTCTCAATGAAATATGATAGATTAGAGTTTGCCGGATAAAGAAAGTAGGAGTGGGGGGAGGGCACGAAATGTGAAATTTCATAGGTGTGTGCGTGCGCACGGGCATCTGTATATTCTCTCTCGCAATGACCTCCTTACGCCCCATCCATCAGCCTGGGGTTGGCTTATTCTAACTAGCAGAGTCTTTTCTCGTGTCTAACAGGCCCATCAGACACAATCTGCATGCCAATTACTGGAGCAGACCCCCTGATACTGAAAAATGGAAATTAGCTGTCAAGCAAAAAACAGCATCAGCAGGCTGGGTTTGGATTGCCTGCACTCCCCGCTCGCTCTCGCCGCTGCTCATATCCATATGCACTCTGCTCTGCGTGCAGCCGTGACAAGGGAGCCCCCGATGGAAAAAGTAATCTAGAATAATAATAAAATAAAAAATAAAAAAAAAACCAACCCAACTAGCATATTTTATTGTTATTCGCGTTGGTTGCCAACGTTCAGGGCACAATGCAAAATTCACCAGAGGGCAAGAGCCAGACAGAGGAGGAGGGGGGGAAAAGAGTTGGGATAATTGCGTTTTCGCAGTGGGTAGATCAAGCGATGTAAGGGAAGGACACGGGGAGGAAATGTTACTGTAAGGGCAAACCAGAACCAGGTCTGGTTCCTCCGATGCTCCAGGGTGGACGTATGCCAGCAGCCACGGGGCTGTAGCACCCCAAACCTGCCCACTGCGGCTCTGGCACCCGCTGCAGGGTGGGACAAATCCCACCACAGGGGACATAGGATGGGGAAGCACACTGCGCAGGCAGACATTCCCCAAAATCAGGGTGGGAGATGGTTGGAAATGCACTGGCTAGAGTACGCCTGGCTGCAGGAGATTTTCCTTCCAAAATGGAGAAGGCAACAGGCTCCCTGCAAAAAATGGCAGCCAGGCCATGCTTGAGCTGGTACCTTGCGCAGGCAGGAGCCGGCAGCCCTTGGAGGCACTTGGAGAGCTTTTTCCAGGTGCCGGGGGAAAAGGGGAGCTGGAGCTGAGTGCTGGCAGGGTGATTGATTGGTCCTGGAAAAATATTTTGGGGAAAAATGCACCAAGACCCAACCGTAATGCTGAACCATCTGCATCCTGCTGACCCGTGATGGAGAGGTGACGGAGGAGAAAGGAAAGGCGGGACAGAAGTTGGTCAAAAAGATGCATCATCCTTTGCAGCAAAGGGCTGAAATAGGGCAGGGGGCTAAGGTTGAGGGGGATGAACTGCAGGCTCACAGCAGGCGGAGGAGGAGGAGGAAGGCAACTCTATTCAGCCCACCTTTGTGCTGGGGGAAGCCCGCAGGGCCAGAGCTGCCCCTCTCGGCAGCCCCTTCCCACTCCCCACCGGCAGCTGCATTCCCGGGGGGTCGCGGCACCGTGGCTTTACGAGCATCACTTAACCTGCCTCCCTGCTCCGTAATAACCTCATACATCAACCGGGAAGAGACCGCAGAGCATGGCTAGAAGGGCTCTGCTTCTACATCCAGCATCATTATCCCAAGGCCCCTTGGCTCGATATGCAAACGGGCTGCAGGTCCCAGGGGTGCCCAGAAGGAGAGTGCCCTGTGCAGTGGACATCAGTTATTCCTGCGCGGCTGCGGCATGGGCCCAGACTGACATCTAGCGGCACTGGCCAAAATGGGGTGCTCCAGCTGGTGGCAAACTGGGCTGACTGGGAGCCCTGGGGAGCCCGACAGCCCCCTCTGCTCCCTGCACGTCTCAGGTGCCCAGGGATCTCTTCCTGCCCTACAAGATCGTTCAGCAGCAACCTCCCATCCCTGGGCAGCTTTCAGAGGCACTCACCGTCTCTGTCCACATCCAGCCTCTTCTTCCCCTTCCAGCTGCCCTGCTTGATGTGATGCTTAGCCACATCTTAAGCAGCCAGCCCGCTTGTCTCACACCTACAAGGGGCACCCTGTACCTGACACACTGGGCTGCCAGGGTCCCCAGCATCCCCCATGGAGATTGCGGCCACCTCCCTCCTGCCCACTCTGGGATCCCTGCCTCTCACCTCCACTTTCCCCCGGGTCCCGTTGCCCCGTGCATCATGAGAGGGACATGCTCCTCCAGCAACAGGACATCTGCTGCCTGCTCAGGCTCCCCAGGGGGGTCCCGCTGCATGTGGCATGGATGCAAACCTCATCCCTTCTCCCCAGCCACCAGCAGCCCCTTCTCCCAAGCCACCATGAAGCAGCAACACAGCGAGTGGGGACTCCACAGGGTAATGACAGACTGAGCCACCCACAGCCAGCACCAAAACACTGGAGTCCCGGGAACGGGTGGTCCCACTGCTCCACTGGGCTGGCCAAATGCTGGAGCACAAGCTCCGGCTTCAGGATGGCTCTTCCCTGGAGAGGAGCAGTGGGATGGAGGGGAGGGGATGGGGCTAGCCTGGAGGAAGAAGATGACAGCGGAGACGAAGGCAGTTGAGGCTGGCAGAGGGTGTTTTGCTTAGAGAAGGCTCAGCTCCATGCTGGCTCCCCCAGGGCAGGATAACTCACACGCAGACCCCAGGAATAAGCAGGACCAGCTAAGCTGAGTGACTCAGTTGCTTTATTTATGGCCTCCAGCAGCCCAGTCAATGGGCTGCCTCACTCAGTGATGCTGCGGAAGGACTGGACAGTGGGGCTCGCAGCTCCCCACTCCACGGGTTTGCGGTACTCCCCCTTGGGCAGCAGGTACTGCCTGCCCCGGTAGTTGGGATGCTCGTAGAAAACCCAGACGCCCTCCAGCACTCTGCAGGCGTGGACTTCGCGCATGTGCCACTCCTCCATGATGGAAGGGCAGTCTTCGGTGGCTTCAAACATCTGCCCACCAAAATCTCCCTTCTCAAATACCTGGATGTGGCCCCGGCCTCCGCTTGGCTAGAAAAAGGGGAGAGAAAATGGCAGAGTGCTGGAGGGAGGCACTGACACATCCCTGGCTCTGACAGTCACCAGCAGATGGGAGCAGAGCTAAGGCACAGTCAGACTCAGATCCGGTACAAACCACCCCCTCAGCACACCAGGACAGGGCTGAACAGCTCACGTCAGCCCCCAAAAGCACAGTGGGGAGGCAGCTGGGGTAACTCTTGACTGAGCATCACGTGCAAAGAGGGCACAAAAGCACTGAGCCGGTGCAGAGCAGTTTCAGCTCAAATCCCCACCGCAGCCCCAGTTTCGCAGGGAGGAAGGGTGCAGGGAAGGATGAGGCCACGTCAGCAAGCGCTGGGCTCTCTATCCCAGGCAGTCTGCCCGTCCGGCTGCTGGCTTGAACCCTTCAGCCACTCTATGTGAGCATCAGAAGGAGAGATGGAACCCCTCCACTCCCCGTTCCTCCAGGCAATGAGGAGTTTAATGAGCTGGTGACCCCAGCTGGGTTTTATTAGAGGCAAACGCAGCGTGGGTATTTTCCACTGTGATTTGAAGCGCTGCGTTGCCTGAAGGCACTGCAGCAGTTTTAATCTGCAGCTGCCTGGACACCATCTTCCCCTGCCTCCCCTGTCCGCCCAAGCCCACTCTTGTTGCCAGCCCCAGATGAGCTCCGTGGGGTCTCTCAGATCTGTGCGCTGCCACTGCAGCTTCTCCAGGGCACTCTGACCTAATGCCTGCAAGTGGCAGGTCCCCAGTGCAGCCTCCCCAGGCGCAGGAGGGGAAGCCAGGGACCAGGTGGACCTGCAGGGTAAGACCTCCGCATTTCATCCTGATGGAGGAAGCTATGTTGCTGTTACATCTCCCATGTGTTTTGGCTCCATCCCTTATGCCAGATCAGTGCTCTGAACTGGCTGGGAACTCTCCCTGCCCTATGCAAAGGGATTTAGACCTAGCTCAAACCCAAAACAGGCTCAAAGTGGCGTTAGACCTCCAGACATAAAAGCAAAACACCTTCTCAGCTGTGAGACCTGCTCCACACAATGGGAATCCATGGCTGTGCTACTCAAGTCAGTGATGCACAGATCACCAGTGTCTGCCCCACTGCTGGCAGCACTCAGCATCTCAACCCCAATCCACACTCCATTCACGCTCCCATCCCTACCAGTTTTAAAGGGTGCTTCTCCCCTTATGGGAGGGAAACGATCCCCAAGGGATCGTTCCCTCTGTTCCTTTCTCCCCAGCCAGCGCTTGCATGGGGTGTAAACACTGCTCACTGTCAACCTACATTCATCCTGTCTCCTGCTGGTGGAAGGATGGGTGCTGCCGGAGGCTGCAGAAGCATCTCCCCATCATCAGTTAGGAGGGGATGAGCACAGTTTCTGTGCTGCAGAGGGGAGACGCGCGTTGCCCTGTGCTCTCCTAATACCAGGACACACCGGGCTGCTCCAAGCATGCCCAAGGAGGACTTCAGGCATCCCTCCCACTCCTGGTCACTCCAGGTCTGCTCCTGGGGCTGTTCTCCCCATGCCCAGAGGGGTCTGGTGATACTGAGATTCGGTTCCCTGTATCAGAAGGGAGCCCTGGCTTGCTAGAGAGGCAAACAAACTGCCCCTCATTCTGAGTGCTCCTGCAAAGTCTACATCCCATTGTTACAAGCCTTGCGCCCACCATCAGACTTGGATCAGTTGGCAGCACACCAGCGGGGAAGGCGACAGGTAAACCTCTGAGTGACCTGCCTGGACACTGAAGTCCCTAGAGGAACACGCAGAAAAAACTCCACTGCTGTTCCTATGGAAACTCACCTGCAAGGCACTCAAAGGGATCTGCTTTTTCCCCACTGCAGTCAAGAGTGGAAGAGATTTACCTTCTCTACTCACCAGACACCTTGCCATTCCCAGAGCAGACTGCGGGAATAAACCCCCTATAGCCATCCTCTCCAAGGGAGCTCCCACAGGTCCCCAGGAAGATGGGGGCCACCCACAAGCATGCTGAAACCCTTTAATGATAGGTGTGTAAATTAAACTGTCCCTTGGGAAGAGGTCACACTTACTATCTGGACGGCTTTGCAGGAGCCGAGGCGGTCATTGAGGCCCATCCAGTGGTGGTAGTCAGGATACTCCCCACGCATCAGAACGTACATGTTCCCAGAAAAGTTCGGCCTCTCATAGGCCACCCAGGTGCCTCCATCCACCCGGATGGAGTTGCAGCGGCTCAGGTAGGTGTGAAAATCGGGGCAGTCACTGTCGCACTCGTAGCAACGGCCTAGGAAATTCTTGTCTTCGTAGAAGGTGACCTGAAACACAAGCAGAGGAAGGAAAGCAGGGAGGTTCCTTGTCACCCAGCACATGCCTGCATCCGTATTCCAGCTGCATCACGGCATGAAATATCTGAAAACAGAGTCCTCGAGATGTCAAAAAGTCATCCAGCCCAACCATTGAGCAGGATCAACTGCATCCCAGCTAACCCTGGCAGCCGATTCACCAGCCTGGCCCCAGCGCCTCCAGCTGCCACCAATGCCTTGCCCTTCCCAGCACCTAGTTCTGTCCCAATCCAACCCAAAGCTCCCTTGGTGAAGTCCCTGTCCTCTTTGCAGCAAAACACTATTAACACATTTCCCTCTCACCTTCTCTAGATCAGTAGTTACTAAATTATGGCCAAGGGAGCCATAAGTAGTCAGTGAACTGTACCAAGCAGCATTTCATTTATATTGGTTTACCGAGTTAGCAGTTGCAGTTAGACCCTTACTGATGAGAGGGTGGTGAGGTCTCTTTCCTCCCAGGTCTCTTTCTTTCTAGCTCTGTGATTGTTCTCCTTGTTCCCACTCTAATGGTCCACAGCTTCTTTTCTCAAAAGTCAATGGCAAAAGCTGGACATCACACAAGCTTTACCAGTGCCAAGAAAAACTAAAGGAGCGTTCCACGTACATGGTGGATAGCACAGTTCGTCAGACATCTGAGGACTGCATTTGCAGTTGGCTTCTTCTGCTTTGGTTGCTGCAAGTTTGCTATACAGCTGACAAATTTCCAATCCATCACCACATTTCTTTCCCAAGAGCTGCTCTACAGCCAGGCAGCTGACTGCAAAGCACTTCGCTCGGGGACACTTTTCCCTACTTGATCACAACCTGTTTCAAAATGATCTCAAGAGCTGGTGAGCAAATCCCATTCCTCTTGCCGGAGGTATCACCAAGCCAGCCAGCCCTGGACAGGTGACGCATGCTTTCTTCAAAAAGCCCTTCATGGAAATATTGCCAAGCCCTAGACCCAGACCAGTCCTTTGTACAGCCCTGTTTTTAGATCCTTCCAGATGACAATTATTCATCAAGAGCTGCTCTTCGCAATAAGGGTTCACAAACCATCATGTCCATTTTGACTACATTCCTTGCTTGTTTATGATACTGTGATGTCAGTCCATGCCAAAAATTACATTAGTTTGACGTGAATCGGTCTCAGTAGATCCCTTTCAGCTGCACCCAATCACCAGCCCGTCTTACACCTTAACAGGAGTTTGATTACTTACTCCAGTGTCTTCTAGAGCCTTGCATTGAATCAACTGATGTGCATGCAAGTTGGTTGATCCAATGCAGTGCATACTCAAGACAACATTTCACCTTTTCCAGCCTTCCAGTATGGCATCAGCCCCATACATGCTGCCAGGTTACTTGGTAGCACCTGAGATTGCCTCAGGCAATTCCCCCAGATGCTCTGGAGAGAGTTTTTCTGGCCCCAGTGATTTAAACATCTAACATGCAGTACTCCATAATCCATTTTCCCCACAGTTTTTCCATAGCTTGCGTATTAAGATAGACGAACACCTTTTGCTCCTAGCTGGTTGTACTTCACCTACGGTGCTTTGGCTACTGGTATTGATCTAACATCACTGCTGTTAAAAATACTGTTCATTGCCACAGTTTCAACCCAGGAGAGAGACACAAATTCAGGACAACCTGCTCACTATTTTTTTTTTCATTCACTTTGTGTTAAAAAATGTTAGCCACAGTTTTCCTAGAGCTGGTTGGTCAGTGTGTCCCACCAGCCTGACCAGGTATCTGGGGAGTCGGACTAATCATGCCAGAGGATCTATGTCCTTGGTCTTGTGGCCTGTTAGTAGACCTTTATGAGGACAATGTTATTTCCCTCACATTTTCCTCTTACTTTCCAGAGTAAGCAGTCAGTACTTTCACTACGAAGCAGTCAGTGCATACAAAGCAACCTGTCCCCATGTCTCTCCCTCCTGAGCAAGCTCTTCCCATCTTCAGTGCAATGGAGAGTTGGGAGATCACTACCATCCTTCCAGCAAGTGAATAAAGGTTGTAAAAGGTGTGCACTGAAATGTCCAATTCCTGTTTTCCCACACTGCTACTATTAGCTAGTTAACCATGCTGGTCAGCCCTTGCCAGCCACAACCCTGCTGTTGTTTTACAGATCCTGCTTCCGGATCTTTGTCCCTAGAGGTATCACCTGAAAAATCCACCAGCATGAGTCCAGAAGCAACACTGAAAGCCCTCCTCACTGAGGTTTGGCAGTCACTCACCACCAGTGATCCTCTTCTTGAAGCCAGTGGTCAAGGAAGCCACATCATCCCTGTAATACCCTCCACAGTGAGGTACACAGGGATGCATCTCTTCGCGGCTCAGCCATTACCCTCCACTGGGACAGCTGATGAGCTCTCCCCCTCTTCAACCTCACTCCCCAAGCTCTGCAGCGCCTTCTGATCTGCAGTCCCACTCCTGTCCACACAGTGAGCGTCCAGCACGGTCGATGATGAACTCTGCCCAATGTCTGCAAGACCACAGGTCTGGTCTCTGTGCAGCAGCACCCCGCCTGGGCAGAGGGATGCCTCCTCCTGCCTCACAGCAGGGCGATCGGCAGTGGGAAAGGAATGGGTCTCTGTCACCTCTGGTCCTGGCTCTGCATGAGCTGCCTTGATTTTGTGGCTGGCATCCAGCAGAACCAGCTCCCCTTGCAATGCCCCCTCACAGCAACTGTGCATGAAGTTGGTTAAGTTGGCCTTTAATTTTGTAACAGAAAAGAAAAGCTCATTTGATGTTCATTCCCCACCCAGCCTAACACAACTGAACTTCAATTTGGCAAAGCTACCTGGTATTCCTAGGAGGGTATTTTCCCTGTACATATAAAGCCACAAAGCCAAAGAAATCCGAGAGCACATTAAGGGTATGGCCATTCCCACAGAACAGTGACCAATCAAAAGTGTTGCTCATTGTTTTATTCTTAGACCATTTATAGGAAGACTGAAGGAGAGGGCTCCTGCCCACCCACCCTCCACTACAGCCCTTTGCACACACTCTCAATTCATTTTAGACCTTCACACTCAGCACTTCTTAGCTTTCCTCCAATGATTCAGGCACAAACAGAGAAGACTGATGTTTTTCACCCGCAGGATAATGACAGGTGAATTACAGATTTCAATTCCAGATTTGTCGGTTCATTTCAGTCGCATCTTACTCCGACGCAAATCGCCTTCCTTCAGTAAAGCCATGAAGCTGCTCTGCTTACAGCACTAACCTATTAACCACTCACTGCCCAAACTTTGCTTTTTTGGGGCTTACCTGGCAGCTAACAGATTTGCCATAGCAGATCTTCTTTACGGGGCTGTAAAACTCTTACTCCCTTGGCCACCTCATAGCAGTTATCACATTTCTTCCCAACAGCAGCTCTGTTAGAAGGAAACTTGTAAACAATAACTGTAAGCAATAACCAGTAGTGCCCACTGCTTTCTAAGAAAGCAGCATGGGGGCAGTGATTACTTTCTAGGGCAGAGCACTTGCTTAGGTTGCAGGAAATAGTGTTTAATTGTCTCCTTCGCCCTTTTCTTCTCCCTGGAATGTGCTAGGCAACAGCATGGCACAGAGAAAAGATGAGATTTGCACTCTTTCACTGACTTAACTCCTCTTAGACATTTTGCTGCACCGCAGCAGCACATAATCAACAAATTCCCTGTAGCATGCTCACAGGGGACATGGCTTTCAGCAGGGATAAAGGCAGTATGCGTTTAAGTCTCTTCAGGCGGACAGGAGACTCGAGCATGAATCAGTTACATTTCCCTAGCACCTCCTTTATGCATGGGTACATAAAGACTGTACCACTGCAATCTGACAGCCACCAGGTTAGAAGGAAGCAGCGCACCATGTTCAGTTTCTAAACACTGCTCAGAAATAGCCAAATCACTTTGAGCCAAGATCACAGACGAAAGGTGCAGAGACTGAATCCAGATCTTCCATAGCATCAGCCAGTGCCTACAAAACCACTCTGCTTCTGAGCCCCCTGCTCCCTTGGTTCTTACAGTCTCCACAGGTTAAAAGGAATGTAACCCAAAAGGAAAACTAACACAATGGAAAGATGTATGTCTGTACACAGCCTCTTAACAGTTGTTTAACATCTCACAGGAGAAACTGGCCACTAGCCCAAAGTTCTCGCCCTCCTTTCCCAGCTGTTTATCCCTGCCCAGTCCCAACCCTGCAGCAAGGTCTGTGTGAACAACCAGCTCAGCTCTGCTAACTGCAAGACTGAAGAACACAGCATTAGAACTGGATCCCCGTCGGATGCACATCACTAGCTGAAGTTGAGCTTTCTGATCTACCTCCTTCTCCAGTTTAAATTCATCTCTGCCGACTCCACCAAATCACAAGGCTGGTTCACATCTCTCAGGGAATGCTATTGCCTTCGGTGCTACGGTCATCATTCAGGCGTCTTTCTGTCACAGCACACCCTTTGCTCCACCATGGAAGGGGGATGTGGCGGGGGGTGGGGCGGCTGCCACTGGCATTGGGACTCACATCCTCCCAAGGAAGCCTTCCACAAGACTCTGCTCTGCAAATGCAGCTTGTCATGTTCGCTGCTGGCACAGCAGCCTCCGCCGTCAATTTACAAGGCATCAGGTCCTGGCACATTTTACAATATCCCCTCAGCAGTCACTGTGTTCGACTCCATCCTCTCGCAGAGTTACCCCTAGAAGAAACAGCCAAGATCTCGGAAAAGACTAGGGAGGGCTCAGCTCCAGCTTCCCTCCACTCGAGGAGGGGTTTCAAGCATCTCCTCTTGCCGACAGACTGACAGAGGGGGAAGCTGTCAGCAGAACAAAGAAACCAAAGTTTCTCCATAACTTACCCCTGATAAATTCCGTACTCCTAGCCACAATCATGAATAGTCTGCAAATAAACTTACCTTGGTTCCAGCTCTGGACATTTTCCGTTCCAGCCAAGCTCCCCAGTGCTGGAGGAACGTCAGAAACTGTTACAAACAGCCAGGATCCGAGGCGCCCTTTTTATAATGGGCTTGTTTTAAACCAGACAGCCGCTTTGTCATGAGAATAGGATCCAAAAATTGAGTCAGTGATTCCGAGGCTATAGCCGGTTTCTAGAAAAGCAAACAGGATTATGGAATAAAGGAAGGCTTCGCCATCCTCCCTTTGTTACCATTTGCTGAGTCAGAACACCAAAACTCTGCCAAACGCACTCAAAATGCACAGCCCCCTGCCAAGTCCTGGAGGACAGGGGGCAATTTGGCTGCTTTCTCCCTTTCAAGCATGTTAAACAAGAAGGTATCCTCATCAGCTCTAAAATGCCCATCCCATTTGTAAGGAAGACACCCAATATTTATCAGAGAACGTTCCCATGCAGCGAAGGATGCAGCTAGGAAATGGTCAACATTGTAGCCTCTGTGTAGAGGCTCTGCTTCAAAAGCTCCTAACAGAAACAACTGTGCAGCAAAGAGGCTGCGTATTTTTATAGCACACATTCAGCTTGAGCTATATTGCTCCAAATGGTGCCTGACATAGAGGAAAAGAAGTATGTCTGGCCGCACACCCACAAAGTGAGTGATTTCACACATCAAATAGTAAAGAATGTGCCTGAATTTCTGACAAAATCTGCCAGCGTCTCAAATTCAACTCAAAACTCTTACACCACTGTCTGAGGTTTAAGCAAAAGTCCTTCTTTTTGCTATACTCTGGCCCACTGAGCAGGGAGGGCAAGGATTGCTGGCTTATGTACGCGTACACCCCCCCGCCAGTGCATTATGAAAAAACACCTCTGCAGCTATTCACTGCACCAGCCCAAAGGCTTAGTGAAACAAAGGGAAACGAATTTGGCACAGCAGTGCCTGAAACACACAGACCCTATTTCAAATCTGCCAGGACAAGCAGTCTTGCAACAGCAGCTCTGTGTGCCACCCCATGTACACTACCGCAGCTCTGCTAAATGCAGTCAGATATGACAGTCTGAGACAGACAGGCTCAGCAGCATCCCGTCCTCTTCCCATTTTAGGTGTCTTGAATCGCCTAGTACTGTTGCTTACAGCTCTTACTGCTAGAAAGCTGTGAGGCCAATTAGATTTTTTTTTTTTAATTCAAATGCTGTCTTATGAAGATCAGAGTTCAACCACAATCCAGGTCCTATCGAAAGGTAACTCAGTAGGTTCACTAGGACATCTCAAAGCTCCACTGCGGTCACTTTGAACATCCCTCCTTTAAAAGCTGGTTAAATATAATAAACTCGCCTTGCGTTGCATGACCTGCCTCCCCGGGAGCCAAGAGAGACCTTCAAAAAAATTCTAGCACCGCCACAGCTGTGTACACCAGAGCACTAAATGCCCCTGCCTTCCTCTCACTCTCAGGTTGGATAGCTCTTCACAAATCACATACAGCTGCTGCCTTCGGTCATCCATGCAATGCCTTTGCCTATTTTGCCTAGCTTATTTAAGTGCTCAGCTACAAGCACATCTCCCCAAGACAGGTTCCGCTAGCACATGAGAATGGTACTCATTCAAGCTGATACTCTTTACAAGAAATATTAAAGGCAGGAAACAGTGTTTGTATTAAAATGCTGTGCTAGGGCAGCCTTCAAAACCTTCAACTCCATGGCTGTTAATAAATTAGCACTTTTCTCTCAGCTGACCAGTTCACATTTCATTAAGCAGTAAAGATGTCTCCCTCTAACGCCCACTGTACAGGTAAAACCCTTTCCCTAGGACATGTGTCAGGCTTATCTGAGAACTCTGTTTTATTGACATTTGTCAAAACAATGCAAACGTGTAAGAAAGTTAATTCCATAAATCACATTGCTTAAGTGCCATCTTCATATAAAAAAATCCATTGAATTTCATTCATTAAAAAAATCAAATTTTCACATTTATAAAAACAGTGCAGCTGGCTTGTACCATAAAGATGCACACCATGGCCAGGGCCCTGTGCCCAGCTCTGCACCACGAAGGGCTCCTTTGCTAGATACTTGCCCACCATGGACACTAACCATGATGACAGCATCCCCACTAAAAGATCTGCAACAAGGCGTACTTGTTCATGATCCTCTAGTGACATGCACCTTCTCAGTTACCAACAGAATAGTTACAGCACATTCCTGAGAAAGAGGCAGTGATCAGAAATCCTAAAGCAGGCAGACAGTCCAATCCATGCCGAGGCTGGGCGTCAGGTCCACATCAAGTGTGTTCAGGCAGGATGGCTACAAAGTCTTAATCAGAACTGTTTTCAGTATATCGCTGCCTGTTCCCAGATCTCTGTAACAAAATAGAGGAGCAAATTTTACTCCCAACACTAGCAAAGAAAAAGCAACTCAAAGACTAAAGAAAAGGGAAAAAACCCAACTTTCTAACAGTTTGAAACATGCAATGGCAGAAAAGCATGATAAGGGCTTGTCTCCGGCTCCTAAAACACTTCTGCTTGGGAAGAGAAAGACACTACAAAGTAAGCAGTATTTGAAGTTTCACTCAATTCTCTTAAGCAAAAAGTGAGACAGGTAAGGACAGACATTAATACACACAGCCCCTTTGAAAGAGCAGCTGTTCAAATAAGTTTTTACATCAGATTATGTACAATATGCCTATCTGCCTTTACAGACGGACACAGATGTCCCTGACAAATCAAAGAGAACACCTGCAGAGAACAAGGGAGGTGCTGAGTACACAGGGAACCGATTCAAATTGAAAAGAGGTTTTGACTGCAAAATAAGAACTAAAACCAAATGCAAAGCTCTTGGGATAATGTCCACTGAACAGCCTCCTACTTCTTCCACTTCTGCCTAGGCTGTGCATACAAACATGGGACAATTCTTCTAGATAGAAAAGAATCAAGAGAAACAGGCCCTCTACTCACCCTTCCTTTCCTTTTGCTATCCAGCAGGAACACGATGCTATCCTGCTGCCTGCTTGGAGCCTACTGCAGGAGGGACAAGACTATCCAGCTGCTGACGGTTCCCTGTCTGAACCAGCCATTCATAGAATTTGTTTTCTACCAGCGTCTGGAACTGTTTCCTCTGATCCCTGAAACCAAAAGAAGATCAGCAGGGAAGTGTGTAAAGGTCACATTTATTTATAGTATTACACTTCTAAACCTCACCTTCACTACCAAAACAAGCCTCCATATATATCAGCTAAGAGCTGGGCTTGGTTCATGAACTGCCTGTACCAGGAAGAGGTTTTTCCCAAGTGAACAGGACTATAATGAACCCCAAAAGCAGAACTCATCATGCAAACTCCCTCATCCCACTAGCACAGCAACCCTGCTCCACAGGGCTGCCTCTGCTTTACTCTTAGAGAACAGATTAAAAACTGTCTGAAAAGCGAGAAAAAGAAGATTAGTAACCAGCATTTAAGCACTGAAGCCACAAAATTCTGTTCTGACAGCATCTGAAAGAGAGAGGATGGGGATCAGGAAAAAAAAACCCGTGCATATAAACAACACCCCTCAGATAATTCCCAGTACTGGTAAATAACTTTTGGGGTGTTTTTGGCAAGACCAGCAATAACAGGGTATACCACTAAGCTCAGGCTCTCTGGCACTGGTCAGATGTCTGAAAGCAGTGCAGGCTCACGGCAGTATTTCTCCAGAATAGCATCCCAGCCATCTGGGATCAGCTCAGCTCCACAATTTCTTAAGCCAAAGGTGGCATGAGTATTGAGTAGCTCCTGCTGCACTTTTTTTTCCTATGAGCTTATGCAATTCCTTTCAGAAACAACATAAAAAATGAACGTTTTCAATACCCTGTGGAGATTTTATGTGTTTTTGCTTTGAACTCGTTCCTAATTTGATGTGCTGATCCTATCCTGTACTGGGAAAAGCAGCAAACCAGCCCTATTCATTTTTGTGCCACTCGGTTTCAGAGAGGTTCAGTGTACCCAGACCCTTTTTTCAAGTTAAAGGCTCTTTGTACTATCACTTCCATTTGAGACATTCCCCAGAAGGCAGGGTTCTAGGACAGAAACTAACCTAAATTCCTCCCCAGTGAACATGAACACCAAGGCAGTCACTTCTTTCTTCTCCTAGGGTTTTATCTTCTCCAAGTACTTTTTATATACCTTGATCTGCTACTGACCCTGAAAGACTTTGTCTGATATGCTCGGAAAATGAATAAACAGGATTTTATGCTTTTGCAAGTTGTTCCTCAAGCTGTCTTATTGGTCCTGTCTTAGGGGTTTTTACTTTCAGCCTGGCAGGATTTACATTCTTCTTTTGCCCCACTTTCCTCATTCAGACCACTTCAACTTCTTGAAAGATGTCTTCTTATTCTAACATTCTCTTTCACCTCCCCGTTCAAGCATGGCAGGTTTTTTCTTTCTATAAGTCTGATATCCTGTTTGTTCTAAGCTTCCTAGTTGTCTCCCTAGTTGTTTCCCTGCCTGCAGAAGACAGAGACATTTTACACTGTCAGCTGCCCAGTTTCTTTTCAGCAAGCTTCTAAACTTGGCAAAGTGTTCCCCCTTTTATGAAATAAGCCACTCCAGTACCGAGCTCTTGCCTCTTGTGACTGCTGTAGAGGATGTTAAATCTAAGCACATCATCCGTATTACCTCACATTTCTTTAACAGTAAGATTTTGACAGGCCTAACACCTTCACAAAACCCTGGGGTGAGAAGCAGCAGCCCTGGGAGAACAATGGCTGGAGGGGGAAGAACCTTAGATGAGGTTGATAGACACAACGGATGACTCTAGCACAAGGGCTGAAGTTATAACTTTCGTCTCTGCTGCCCTTCAGGACTCAAGGACTGAGAGTTTTGAAGGTTTTTACACCTGTCACCACCACTACTGCTCAGCCACCCTCCACCTGTAGCAAAATCCTGCCCCAGAATCCTTTCTCCCTCCCAGTCTACAGCTCTTTCAAACTGTAGGCTCCTCCACGCTCGGCACAGAGGCACCTGGATTTCAAAAAGGAACAAGGGAAGCAGAGGCTGCTCCTCCAAAACAATGAATGATCAAATGGACTAGAACTCCTTGGCTTGGTATGATGGGAAGTGTGGACAGTTTGACCCAAGAGGTGGTTTTCATATTCTGTGTTCCCCACAGGATAAACCCCTCCGACATCACTGCTTATCAGCACCCAGTTACACGCCCGTTACGGGTCATTGACTGAGCACAGAACAGAAAGAAAATCTATACAGCTCAAGTGCAGCTTAGGGAACAAAAGTTGTTATCTCTTCAAGCCTTTACAATTGAATATCTGGGTTTCTATCCCCATTCTGTATTGGCAAAGGAAGCCAGGTCCTTCAGGTTGCTGCATCAAAACAGTTCACAAAAAGATAAAAGCAGCTAAACTGAGGTTGGCAGAGATTTGTACCCTTGCCTGATCTGGCTGGCTGCAGAAGAAAGCACGTTGACAAAGGAAACAAGGTGAACTTTTTCAGAACTCTGCAACAGGTGCTGAGAAAGCAAACAGACATGCATCACTACATGAGATGGGCTAGGATAGGCCTAGCTAGCACAGTAAAAGCTGGGCAGAGGATTCGATGTGATCTGATGAAAAGGACTTTAAAAGCTACTGTCCACGAGGTGATCTACTGTAATGGTCCACATGCACATTCTTAGCTCACCTCAGCAACAGATGGGACAGTATTTTAAAGCTTCGACCTCAATGTAAAGGTTGGGCTAAGAGTGACCACCAATCAGCTGCAGGGCAATAATTAGTTGAGCTGCTGTTCAGGGTACGTGCCCAGATCTCACCCACGGCAGCACGCGACACTGGAAGCAGAACAGAGACAGCAGAGAGACAGTACCCAGCATGAGATAAGTCATAAACTCTTACTGCCAGGGTGGATCCCACACCTCAGCCCTCAACAGTATCTAGGCGTGCTTTTTCTTGAGTATCACAAGCTAGGAAAATGCAATCATGACAAAGCACCTCCTTCAGAGTTACGATTGTGAGCATTATTCCTCTCACTATATTAATAGCAAAGACCAGGATCCCAAGATTGCCAATTACTAACGCTGTAGAAATGGCATGCGAGACATGGCTCATGCAAATCAATCCATTATTAAAGCATTTTTTTTGAACCACATCAAATGAATCTTCTGTTTGTATGGCTGAGCTGAGCTTTAACGCAGCTCACACATTCCTGTTCGGATGCAGCACTCACTTGGTCAGGCCCGCCTCCTTCACAGTTTTCTGCCAGATCTGTACCTTCTGCTCTCGCTGACTCACTGCCTTCTGATACACGTGGGGAAGCCCACCCGGCGTCTCCGTAGTGTCTCCTTCCATCTCAAAAGGAATCACAAAGGTGTAGAAGTCCGAGGGCGGCAGGAGGCGGAAGACACTCGTGTCGCCGCTCTCCTTGCACACCAGCATGGGGCTGTCCCAGTAGTTTGGCAGAGTGGCCAAGCCCACCTGAGCCATGTGGTCTTCAAGCATTGGATAATGGGTGTGGAAAGGGGCAAAGCTGACTGCTTGGTTCCCCGAGAGGATGAGAGGCTGGGTAGGCGTGAGAATGTAAAAAGTACAGCCAGCGGTGGAAGAAAGGCACAAACGGTGGCAAACCACGATGACCTTGACGTTGTCACAGCTGTGGACGTGAACAGACGCCTGCACAGGGCCAAGGACAAAAGTGCTATTCCGGCACTTCTCAATGGTCACAGATCTGCGAAAGAAGAAGAGAGCAAGGACACAGTGAGCAGAAAAGAACAAAACCAGGACTTTTTCACTGCTTAGTCCATCTAACAAGAACTTAGCACTTGAACAAACTTGCTGGAAAGACATCTAGCTGTGTCCCAGGAGAACAAAAACTCACCGGAGAGGAGAGAGGAGATAAATGAAGGACTCGTTGCAGCGATGAATTCTTACGTGAGCCCCCACCAGGGTGTCCGAGCTCTTGGCCAGCGTCTGCTTGTACACCTGGCTCATTATCACCATGGGGAACACCTCAGGCACCACACGAGTATTGCAGGCAATCTTTGCTCTCCTGGTTGTTCCTTCAACTGCAAAATAAAGTTAACCAACACATTTAAAATGAAAAAAAAAAAAAAAACCTAAACCCACAAAAAGGCTATACATGGTTCCTACAGAGACACAGACATGATGGTTCACTCTCCACATCACTCAACAATCCCTCAAGAAAATAATCAGCCCAAAACTTCAAGGACGGTACCATCAAACTGCGTCACTTTACGCACCAGTCATACCATCCACCAATGCCTACTGGGCAGGTCAGCAGTACGTAGCAGTCAGAAGCTCCAGAAGTCGGGGCACATTGAAAGATCAAAAACACTTCAGGATTATTCAGGGGCAGCCAAAGCCTCCCACAAGCTACAGACAGCCCTGACCTAGGCACCTCCATTTCCAGAAGTTTGTTCCTGAACATAAGACTTAGCTTGGCAGGAAGATCCTTAGGGCAAGTTTTATGTTGAAAGTGGGAACTGTACGTTTTAAGACAGTGAAATGCTCCCTCTACAGTACAATCCTTGAGCAACCTCACTGTCCTACCTAACGCGCTGCCATTCTTATGATTGTGCAGTCACAGGAAACAAAACACTCATACGAATTTTTTTCTCCTAAGGTGGAAGGTGCCTTGGCTCCACTGTCATGTCCCTGCAGGCGAGGGGCCGCAATTCAAGGCAAGGAAACCTAGATCAGTAATCAGCTTTGCCACAAACACATCACATTATCTATTCTCTGTGTCCAGCCGTACTTGAATAATGAGGATAGTGATAGTGACCTCACTCAGAGGGGCCTTTGAAAATAAAGTCATTAATGCTTGCTCACGAAAGTGATCCAAGGACCGGAAAAATATGCACAGATGTCATGCAGCACCCTCTAGTCCCCCTCTAAGCTGTCATTTTCCCTATCTCCACTGACAGTAGGACGAAAAGGAGGCAAACCCCCACCCCACTGCCAGATCCCTGGTCAGCAAGGGAAGCTGAGACAGGAAAGTTATTTCTAAAAATAAAGGCAAGGCCTTTAGCTACCTTGCTGTGCCCATGCAAGTTTCTTTCCAGACTTGAGGCAGGCAGTCATTCCAAAAGGGTTTGTCGTCAGGCAAGACCGCAGCCAGCTCTCTAGCTTGGGGAAAGAGAAGGCTTTGGAGACCTTTGAGTAGCCATTCTGCCTGTGACAGGGCTGCCAGAGGGCAAGCTCGTGCAGAGGATGGACCGTCCTGGATTTGTTCACGGTCCCTTCAATAAGAAAGCTGAGGGCACAGACGGCTTCGTAGGACACCAAGCTACTGTGGGTGGAATGGGAGGAGGCAGTGAGCTGCTCCGGCTCCAGCAGCAGTTCCAGCATGTCCGAGAGGTGGCCCTGCACGAAGGCGCGGTGGTCCTGATCGTTCCAGTTCTTAGCGGGCAGAAAAACACAGAAGAACGAGGTGAGTTCTCACAGAGCTGACAAGCTCCACCAACAGTATACAATGCATCCTTGCTTACACTTGTTCTAAAAGAGGGAAAGCAAGTCAAACGTGGTGCTCTCTCCTGCTCACTGCTTCTGCTGCTCTGCTCTTCCAAAACACAGAAAGGAAACCAGACTCATCAGCAACCTCCCCCCAAAAAGAAAAAAACATTTTATTCTAACCCCAAGTACCAAATATTTCACTCTAGAAAGCAGAAGCAGACTCTCCTACAATTCTTCCCACACAAATTCAGCCAGCTGCTGCTGGCAATTGAAGGTAGGAAACAAATCAATAACTGACAGTCAAGGTCTTGCAACTGCTCTATTGGAAAATCGCTGCATCTGTTCCAGACCTTCAGATATGATTAAGTGCCGCCTTCCGAGGTGCTGCGGGGAAAAAGCAGAGGGTCATTTCTTCATAGCGAGCAGACCAATAAACCAGACAACCGCTGAAAGAATCATTAGTTCAAATGCTAAAGGGCTGCATACCAAAAAAAAGCAGAAGACTGGAATTATGGCAGACGTTAATAAAAACAACCTTTGCTGGCCTGGGAACTGCAGAACAAGCAACACACAGCTGTGATTACACGTTGGCCTGACCACCCGTGAGGGCTATAGCCAAAAGGGCGTAACAAGCAGCTGCGAGCGTCTTGTCTA
>NW_008824667.1:648556-649865 GCF_000699105.1 Pygoscelis adeliae | reverse complement strand
CAAGCACCGCCGAGCGTCTTGTCTAGTGGCTGGAGATCCCTGCCCCGTGACAGAAACCCTCTTGCACCGGACAAGCCTCGCTACACCATTTCAAAAGGGAGAACAGTTCACATCAGGCATCGCTGAAGCTGGGGGAATGTCTCCTGATTGCACAGGGAAAAGTAACACCACTGGAAACAGCCCCAGTCCCATCGGGACCAAAACCTCTGGGAGGGGTACCATAGCAGCCAAGTCGCATTTCCTTCCTGTCCAGAGTTTTGTCTAACAGCTACAGTTAAAGGAAAACATCAGCTTTTAAATAACACTGGATGCTCTGTGGCCACCCAACTCACAGCCCTGTACCGGTTCCTCTCATTTCTTTTTTCATTTGTTCAATCTTTCAGTATAAAGTTACCCAGTGCCTATTTTTAATTATTTCAGCTTGTTCCGAGCTACATTTCACTAGCTCGTACAGCTCACAACATCACAGCTGTGACAGAAATCCACTGAGGTTTGCAGCTGGCCTTTATAATGACATTGCCAATCTGTAATTCACTCTCAAGTACAGAGCTGCCCACAAGCTGCGCCCGATACATCCAACTCACTTTGCTTCTTTCAAAATACTTGATAGTATTTTAAAAGGAAACATTAGCATTTCCACATGGTTGCTCTACAGCTGACCAACCAACTCCCCTCTCTGAAATATAACTTAACCCTAGGGACCACCCTGGGATCCTAACACTCTACAGCGGATCACAGGAAAGCAGCCTCCAACATGAGAAAAGCTTCCCGTTTGACTAAGAATTGCCAAGACTCTGAGAGAACCTTCACAGTTGGTCTCAGACTCTAGGGAATTCCCGTGGACAACTTTTGCTAGTGAAGCTGCAGAGAACACACCAACTTCATTTCATTTACTATTGAGCGAAGTATCTCCAATTTGACTCTAGCTTAGACTTTACCGCAGGGACGGTTATTACACCCTCCCAGGAACAAACCGGCCACTTTTCAACCCACCTCAAGGCAGGACTTTGCAGCTTCCCACACAGCCACTTAAGGAGAATCCTACAGCCACAAATACCTTATTCTCGCTGGTGGATTTTCCAGTCAGGCAGGGAGACTTGGTCCTGGGGCTGGGCCATTCCTCCCCGATCAGAGACGTTCGCAGAGAGACCTTGTTCACCTGCTGGACGTACAGGAACAGCAGGAACTGCAGAGTGTCTGCCGACAGCTAGCCGAGAGGGGAGAAAAACAGGCGTTAGGATGGGCTGGGCGCTCCCCACGCCCGCCCGGCCCGGGATGGGGCTCCTGCCTTGCTCCGCTCCCGCTCCAG
>NW_008824667.1:646403-647575 GCF_000699105.1 Pygoscelis adeliae | reverse complement strand
CGCGGCGCTGACGGGGCCTCGCTCCCTTCCCCGCTCTCTCCTTTCCCCTCCCGGCAGGAGGGACTTCTACAAGATCCTGGGGGTGTCCCGCGGCGCCTCCATCAAGGACATCAAGAAGGCCTACCGGAAACTGGCGCTGCAGCTCCATCCCGACAGGAACCCCGACGACCCCCGGGCGCAAGAGAAGTTCCAGGACCTGGGGGCCGCCTACGAGGTGAGGCCGGGGGCCGCGGGCTCCCCCCCAGTACCGCACCCGTGCTGCTGAGCGGCAGCGCTGCCTGCGGTGTGGGGCAGGGTGTAGCGAGGCCTGGTGTGGCTGCTGGGAAAGGAGAGGGGCGAAGCTCTGCAGCCTGTTGTAAGGAACTCGGGGAGCCTGAAGTCCTCCCGGCCCTTCTCAGACTGTGGAGGGTAGTTGGGGTTCGTGGTAAAACGTGCTGAGAGCGTGAAGCCGAGCTTGGCCGGCAAGTTGTCTCGTGAGGCTTCATCCTGTAACAGTCAGGGGAGCGAGAAAGGAGGGCTTCTGTGGAATGTAAAAGCCCTTCTATAAGGTGCAGGTGCAATCCCTCCTCCCCTATTACCATATTGAACTTCAGACATTCTACCAAATAAAAAACAAAGATAGAGAGGCTGTCAGGCTGATTAGAGAGCTCCTTTTGTTGGAGGACAATAAAAGACCTTCGTTTGCTTAGCCAGGAGAAAGTGAAGGCAGCAAGTTAAAGTTATTTGGTATTTATTAATAATTCCTTGAGGAAGAAATAGAGTTGTATCAGCTATAAGTATTGGTACAGGAGCAGGTATGTGTACGTATAGGGCCTGGCTGTGAGTAAGTCTGAGCTGATAGGAGGTGAAAGGTGGTCAGCTTGCCTTTTAGAAGGCATTAAGGTGGGAAAAATAAGTGTTAAGTCACATATGCATGAGGATTCCTGTTGTTTCCATGATAATATAGTAGCATACAAATGATATCTGACACTAATAGTACAGTGCATTATATAAATTGCATATAGATTATTTTATTAGCCAAATGTTTAAAGTCAAAGCCTACTTTCTCTGCTGTATACATACATGTTAATGCAATTTAGGCAGGGGGGTGGGATCTGTTTCTTCAATGTTCTCTGTCCTTTTAGTCTCCCTTTTGTCACTGTTGGTTTCCATCTGCTCCTGCTGTCCCCCGA
>NW_008824667.1:630675-646366 GCF_000699105.1 Pygoscelis adeliae | reverse complement strand
AGCTTGCCCGCACTGGTGGGCTGTTTGGGTGGGAGGTTTGTGTCCTCTCTGAGGAGTCGAGCTTCAGAAGGAAAGGGTTTGTGTTCCCACTGCAGTCCTGTGGTGCCACTCAGCCTGCAGCTGTAGCGTGGCTCCTGCTTCCATCCCTGATGCTCCTCTGCTCTTCAGATATGCAAACATAAAATGAATGAGGAAGTGAGAGAAACAGCTTGAATGCATTTCTCTTTGGTCAGAAAAAAACCCACATTAAGAGCTGGGACCTCTTTTTAGTTCAGACTTACCTATTCTTAAATAAATTGGCTGAACTCTCACAGGGAAACCAGTGAATGTAAAGAATTTTTTTGTGGAAAAAAGTGTTTATTACCTGTCACTTGCAGCATCTGAAGATTGATGCATGTGGCTTACTTCGAAGCTGTGATTTTGTTGTTTCTGTGAGTTAGGATCTTGTCACATTTGACAGTACTTTATGCATGGGAAGCACTTCTCTACCTCTTCCCCAAGTCCCCATTTATTTGGGTCTTTACCATAGTAACAGTTGAGGGTACTTTTTCTGTTAAAAACGTTGGGGAAAATATGGTTGTAAAATCAAATCAGCAGGGGATGTGGTGGCAGGAGTAGCTGAATATTAACTTTTATGAGCGGTGACTGAGTTTGCCTCCTCCTAGCCAGGGTATTATTGAAGCACGCCAGTATTCTTGTTGAACATGAAGTGTGGAGTTCTAGTGTTAGCAATATGAATGCAACATGCTCTCGCTGGGTGCTGGTAAAAATTAAATTAGAAAACCTCCCCTCAAAGTCTTCATTCGTGTGCTTCTTGCTGAAGAGAGATGCATCAGAATATTGAAATCCAGTATTGACATACATAGTTTTTAAAATAGGTTTGGAAGAAGTTACATTTTGATGTCCTGCAAGGTCTTTGTCTCTTTGCTTAGCCAGTACAGCTTGCAAATCCTTCTGCTAAACTAGCTGTGAAATGCAGTGTGTTGATTTAATTGTTCTGGGCAAAAGTGAGCTGGAATTATGTTTCCCTTATAATCTAAACCAGGATGCCTTTTGCCATAAAGCAACAGCCTCTGTTAGCAGTGCCGCTGCTCAGGGTTTGGCTGGCTGACCATAGCAAAGTCGTAAAAAAAAATTGTGCAGAAAGTAGGTTAATTAAACTACTTGGTCTCCTTCATTTTAACAGCCTAAGTGATTTCCACCCTGCAGCTGTGTGGTCTGAACACAGTTGTTTCAATTAGACAGGAGGCTGATCCCATGTGAGGGAACTGAGACTCCTCTATGTATAGTCATTAGTCTCAGGATGGTTTGGGGTTGGAGTTTCCGTGAGGTTTTTTCCTAAGCTTATCCACTGTAGTTGCTTTCCTTTCGAGGCAACCTAACATAACAAACAAGAACGCTGTTCACAGTACTTGAAACTGTGTTCTTGGAGTTGTGTTCTTCAGTAGCCTGCAGAAAGAAGGAAAATGAATGGAAAGGCAAATATTTTGTGTTCTTAATTCCTTTCTTATTGCTTGTGGTATTGTCAGTACTGTGCAGTACTCTACCAGAAGAATTTTGCTCTGACACTGACAGATCACAAAATGGAAAGCTTATGCCAGTTTTAAGAAATTGTGTTGTAACGCAAAATCTGAAGTGACAAAGGGATAATCAAACTCTTACTTACTAGATGAAGCTAGTAATGTCACTGTTGGTTTGGTTTTTTTTTTCCCCCTCTTGCTAGCATTTATCATTGGTTACAATTTCAGGCCGGTTTTCATTGTTTAGCCAGTTTCTCCACCTGTTTAGTTGCTTCTCCACCTGTTTCCACTCCTCTCTAGCCTTCTGAAAGCTAACCTGGCAATTTTAATCTTCCCAAATATGATCAACAAGGGAGGAAGGAGAAGGAAGACTAAATGTGACCGGAAACTTCTGCATCTCTGCTGGAGGAAAGAGCAAAGATCAATATTTGGAATTAAAATTGAAGCTTTACCGTCTTGAAAGTCATGTGTGTTGGCATGCGTTATTCTGCCTCAGTAGTGAAGTTACTTCTAATTTTTGCTGCCCTTAGGAATGAGGGCCAGCATCCAAACTGCTGCGGAGTTACCATATTTGGCAAGTTCAGCTTGGTAGGCAAACTTGCCATCATTGCTAATTGTTACAAAATAGTAGCCGGAGAAATACACATTCTGTGTGCTTGAAGAACAAACTGAGAAACAGGGGTGGTATTATGTGACTTTTTTTTTTTTAGCGTGTCCTGCTTTGTAGGAGCTGATTTGAATTATTCCTTCTGATTCCTTTTTAATCCTTAAGATAAACTCAGTATTGTTTATATTTTCTGTGTTGCTTCTGCTGTTTTAATAAACTAACTGTACTTTTTATGGGTTTAGCTGATAAATGTTTAACTTGTCTAGTCCAGTGCAATAAGCAAGTTCTAGCCAGTGCTTCTGTAATGTAAAGTATTGCTGCTTGTCCCCCAGTGAAGAGTACTAGTGAGATTCCTCTGAGCTGTGTTTAAATAACCCAGTTTAGCTGTGGGTGAATGTCTTGTTGGCTTGCATCCCTTTGCCAGGTGCTGTCGGATGAGGAGAAGAGGAAGCAGTACGATGCGTATGGTGAGGAGGGATTGAAGGATGGGCACCAGAGCTCCCACGGAGACATCTTCTCACAGTAAGGGGATTTTGCCACTTCAGGCAGTTGGTACTCTAATTTTGTGATGCTCATGCACATATTTGACAAGGGCAGATTCTATGTTAAGGTCTCTTACCCAGTCAGGAGGCACTGATCTGAAATGACAGTTGAGAATTTGAAGAAATAAATTTACAGTGGACACCCCATGTGCAGTTTTCAGTTGTCTGTCTTGCATCAGTCCTTGCTTCAAGAGCAGTGAGTAGGAACCAGTGATGTCTTCCCACATGGGCAGCTCTCGCTCACTTGGCAAGCTGCATTGCCAATGTGGGTGATTTGTAAGGTGCTGCAGCTGCATTAAACATGTAGGAACTTTCTTGTGTTATCTGATGTGAGTGATGTTTAACCTGTTGTGACAGAACATGTGTGCACTTTGGAGGTCACTTTTTCTTTTGCAGAGTAATGCTGTAGTGATGCTATGTTTCAGAGCAACTGTAGAATTTGGATCATCAAAATCTGAAGGCACTTGCATGTTGCTCAGGCAGAACCCAATTTTCTGTTTGTTTAAGGCCCCTTTGGTTCTGCTAGGCACAAACTCACTAAAAAAAATTCCTGAAGCTGCTCATCTCATGTAATCCTTCTGGGTGAGAACTCACACTGTGTGCTGGTCTGTTTTGAGGAAAAATATGCAGGCTTGCTAGGAAGTTTTTTCTCGTCCCCCTTGCCCTCGAACTACTGAAAACCAACCTGCTAGCATTGACGTGCAGTGCCAGAGGTGGAGCGCTACTCGGAGTTTGCACCTTGTGGTGATGGTGGCTTAGCAGCAGTGCAGTACAGAGAGGATTTCCCTTAGGCAGTGGTCAGATTTTGCGGTGTTCCTGCTCCAAAACTTGTTTTCTTTAGTACAGAAAACTCTTCCAAAGTGACTGCTTTGTTTGAAGGCATTAGCCTGTGTCCTGGAGGAGCAAAAAGAGGTATCTGGATTTACTATGGTGCTTTTGTACTGTGAGGAGGCTGTTCTCTAGGGGGCTAGAAGCATTTGCCAAGCAGCATATTGCTGCTGCCTTGGGTGGCTCTCTTCAAAGCCTTGTTTGATCAGAATTCCTTCCTGAACTAATTGATGTGCTTTACTCCAGCTTCTTTGGGGACTTTGGATTCATGTTTGGAGGTAACCCTCGCCAGCAAGACAGGAACATTCCCCGAGGAAGTGACATCATCGTGGACCTGGAGGTTACATTGGAGGAGGTGTATTCGGGAAACTTCGTAGAAGTAAGTTTGCCTGTTTGCCTGTTGGTCTCTCCAGTATTTTCTCAGGTTGAGATGCCTGGGCTGGCCTCTGCTCAGAATATCTTCTCCCAAATAATAGAACTAAAGTAGATGCTCATTTTCTTAGTATCTGGCAGTGACAATGGAGGATGTTGTAATGCTATTTGGTAGTAGCTAACTGAAGAAACAATACATTTATTCATCTTTGCCACCTGGCAATTTCTTTATGAAGGGATGCTTCTTGTGATAATAGATTGTTTATTGGCTGTCAGTGACTAACTGTAACTTTTTTATTGTAGTAGCCCAGTTGGGAAGGTGTAATTAGTGATATTTGAGGGCCCACTCATAAGCCTCAAATTCGTTTTGCAATCTTGCAAAACCATGTTGAGGATTTTTCATAGCCTCTTTATATGGCCAAACGTGTCACTGCAAACTTCCGGATTACATGCTTGCGAAATGTATGGTGGCCTTTTAGGGTTTTTTTTGTTTAAGCAAGCTACATTTCTGGTGCTGACAATCCCTGCTATTCTGCATGTTAGAATTTGCATTGATTGAGTTTGTGTTGTGAGTGTCTGGGTAAATGGGGAACTCCAAATAATTTTGCCCGTTGTGTGGGACAAGGAAGCTGTCATAACCAGAGCATGAGGTGTTTCATCCTAGTGTTACCTTTCCTATTTAGAAAGGTGTGCAGGAAAAAGAAAGGAAATGGTAATAGTGGTGTCAGAGAGAGTTTTTCTGGTATTCAGTGTGCGATCAGCAAGGTGAAAACTGTTGTCAGAATGTTTTGCTGAGGCCATTTGGAGCTACTGTGGATGCAGCACACAAAAGCAAATTATCTTCAGGCTGTTTGAGAAATCCAGACCCTTGTGGAGACCCAGGAGTGCTGGCCTGTGTGCGGGTATCAACCTCTTCCTCTTCCATGCAGGTTGTCAGGAACAAGCCAGTGGCAAGACAGGCACCTGGCAAACGGAAATGCAATTGCCGGCAGGAGATGAGGACCACCCAGTTGGGTCCTGGACGTTTCCAGATGACTCAAGAAGTTGTTTGTGATGAATGTCCAAATGTCAAGTGAGTTTTATGCTCTTTACTGCTATATGGATGTTTATTCAAAACCTGCCACTAGATGGAGGAAAGTTCCTGTACGACCAGTAAGACCTGGAGAATTTGGAAAAACTTAACACAGGCTTCTCATTTCTGAGGAGCCAGTCTTCATTCTTACAGTAGAGATGGCCTGCTCTAATAGATGTAGAGCTCCCCAATTTTCTCTTTCAGCCTCTTACTCCTTGAACGATCAGTCATACTACAGTGGAAGTTCCACAACTAAATCTGAATAAACAAAGTCAGGGAAGCCCACTGTTTCCAGCTGGGAACAGTTGGACATGGAATGCTGTGGTGTAGTCACACATCCAGATGCTGACTGTGCATTTAGAAGCTTAACTCTACCTTCTCTACTAGATGAGTATCAGCACACAAGAAAGGCGGCACTCGCCCTCCAGTTTTAGATGTGAGCAAGGAGAGAGTATGCATTAACTTGGGGGGGGTGTTCTCATTACCCCAGTAACATAAGTAGGTGCTACCACCTACTGCTGAAAACTTAGTGCTTGCTTGCTCTTCCCCTTTGCAGGCTTGTGAATGAGGAGCGAACGCTAGAAGTGGAGATAGAGCCAGGCGTGAGGGATGGTATGGAGTATCCCTTCATTGGGGAAGGTATGTATATGGGCACTGCCCTGCTGCTCAGCTTTGACTTGCTCCTTTTCTGTGATGCAAGGCTGGTCTTCATGGCAGTGAAAGTGTCCAAGCCTCGCTTTGGGTAACTGATCAGCACATATGGTTTTAAGTGCTGTGTCCTCTGTGTGCTGCTGAAATCAAGGAGCGTACTCTGCTAAGTCTGGATAATGCTCTGAGTTCTACTGCCTTTGCTGGTACTGGAGGCGCACGCACACACACACACACACACGCACACACACAAAAAAAAGCTCTAAATCTGATGTTTCAGATAACTTTTGAGTAAGAGCATCTGTTCCAGGCTGGAGTATGTGAGGGAATCCCCTCTGCCTGAGGAGATGAAGTCCTTCAACAAGTAAAGGACATCATTAACATGCAGGCAAGTCTTTCAGAACAGCAGAGAGGTATGAGCTTATTGAGGCAATACTCAGAAAGTCCTAAGCTCTTTAATAACAGATACGTGTAAGCAGGGTTTTAGTCATGTAAAGGTCAACTAGTTGTTGTTTTCCTTTAACATGTGAGCCGCAAATCTCTATTGTATTTAATATGCTGCTTGTTTCTTCAGTTGTTACTAACTAGTGCCTTTAAACAGAGCTTTTCTTTCTTTTTCACAGGTGAACCCCACGTGGATGGGGAGCCAGGTGATTTGCGCTTCCGAATAAAAGTTCTTAAGTAAGTAACTGGCCTAGTTAGACCACTCTTTCTGGTTGGAAGCTTGCAAGCAATTTTCTGGCTAGTGTTGCCTGCTTGGCTAGCCTGTAGCTTGCCCTTCAGTGGAGTTGGTGCAGCCAGGGGTCTGGTACTCAGGGCTATGTGGGATGTTCAACCCTGATGATGCTAGAGTAGCTGGATTCACCACTGTTAAGATGCTGCAGTAATTCCACTTTTATTTCGTTTGGCTTGAATTCTGGCATGCATTAGTAGCTCCTGCATGAATTGCATGAAATACGTCCTTTTTCCATAAACATACTATCTCCCTATAGTAAGGAAGTGCACTACAAAGAAAATTGCTGTGTGAGTCACAACTTCTTGACACGCCTCACCACTCATTGCCCTAGAAATAGAAAGGTTATTTAGTAGTACATACTTCGCACAGGAAAATGAAGCTAAATTTCATTCATTCTTCACTTCCTCTCTGATTTTTGTGACTTCTCCAAACTCACAAATAGAGGGGAGGAAGCTAGAGGACCTATCTTCCCTATGGGGAAGGAGAAAAGTTCCAATGTCTTTTATTTCCACAGGCACCCAGTCTTTGAAAGAAGAGGCGATGACTTGTATACAAATGTGACAATCTCACTGGTCGAGGCACTTACGGGCTTTGAAATGGATATCACTCACTTGGATGGGCATAAGGTGAGGCAACGGTTTGCTTTCATGCTGTGTGCAAGCAAAATTTAACTGCAGGTCTCCTGTGCTGAGGGTTAGTTTGCTCGGGGTCTGTGGAGCTACTGGTTGTACACAGTATCCCCTCTGCAAGAGCCTTCCAGACGAATTCCCATGGAGCCAAAATAAGCTCTGTACAAGGGGTGCACAGTGTGGGTCTTGGTTCCAGGCGGTCACAGCCGTTACTGCATGTGCTCTCTTGGGTGCTGTTAGTTCTGGCATGTGTCCCAGCACTAATACTGCCTGGACCCCTTGAACATCACTGACTTTGGCAAGGAATCAATATCAGTTGAAGCTTTCCAGTGGGTTGGAAAGGGCATTGGAGTATTGGGGTACACACACAGAACATTACTAATGTTCTGAAATTTCTTTTGTCTCTAGGTTCACATTGCTCGGGATAAAATTACAAAACCCGGGGCCAAACTGTGGAAGAAAGGAGAAGGTCTTCCAAATTTTGATAACAATAATATCAAAGGCTCGCTAATAGTAACATTTGATGTGGAGTTCCCCAAAGAGCAACTGACAAATGAACAGCGGGAAGGTGCGTGTTTTAAAGCTCTGTCATGGCAGCGGGCTGCACAGACCTCTCACCAAAGCTGATAAGAAGCTGGCACAACTGAACCAGTGACCTGTAGTGGTCAGGAGGGGCTCTCCTTTCCCTGTGCCCCTTGTACAACATAACACAGTTGGCCGATGCCCTGTGATTAACCTCCATTTCCCTTTGAAGCAAGTGAGCTTGGCTGCTGCAGTTGTAGGGAGCCAGATTAGGTTGGGATGTGCCACTGCTGGGATGTAGCACTTGGCAAGTTTGCAGGTGCTTTGTTTTGTAGCTGGCCATCTGTCTGAACTGAAAGACTTGCTGGGCTTAGCCTCTGTCTGCTTTGCCTCTGCTGGAATGGGATCACAAATGGTTTTCCAGCCCCTGCTTCTACTTTTTTTGGAGGCCAGACTTGTGAAAATCCCTCTGCTGTCAAGGGTAAAGAGTGTCATGCAGCATCAGAAGGATTGTTCCTCTCTACATCTCCTTCTACCCGAA
Organism: Pygoscelis adeliae; assembly: GCF_000699105.1. NCBI lineage: Eukaryota > Metazoa > Chordata > Aves > Sphenisciformes > Spheniscidae > Pygoscelis > Pygoscelis adeliae. The sequence goes on along the minus strand of NW_008824667.1, from coordinate 638,349 downwards.
GTGCTTTGTGACCCTATAGGGAAGAAGGGTGCAATGCAGATATTTCGTAGGAGAGATCTGCTTCTCAGCTTCAGTGCTCAAATGGAAACCTGATGAACCGTGTAGAAATCCTAAAATTGACAGGAGGGTAAATACTATACTCCTAGCTGGAAATTCCTCTTTGCTTCCGCAGCCTCTGCGGTAGGTTCTGCTGTTCTGCGCAAGGCATCGGAGTAGGCATCAAGGGCCCCATCCTCTGCTATGGGGCAAAGAAGTTCCTGGCATGTACCAGTGCAGCTCTTCAGAAAATTCCCACCCCCAGAACTTCTTCCTGCTGGTTGGGGCTATCGTACTTTCTTCTTCTGAAGGTGCCCTTTTAGTGGATTCTGGCAGCTGTCCTGGTAGAATGAGGCAAATGCGCAGCTTCCTTGGACTCTTCAAGCTTGTAGAGGGAAGCCAAGCCCTGGGTGGGCTTTTCTCAGCCCTGCAGCACTTACTGCTGCATTGATGACACTGTGCTAGCTACCACTTGGAGCCCAGTTGGTAGCTCCAGCTCCAGGATTGACTGATGGTCTGTGGCTCTTTCTGCAGCTGTTTGGGCTGTGAGGTCTGTGCCTCCGGGCTGTGCTTTGAGTGAACCTGTTTTGTGTTTTGACCCCTGTGCTTTCCTGCTTGTTGCAAGTGTGTTGTGTCCAGTGAGGGCTGTGGAGCACAGTGACCGCGTCAGTGTGAAGTCTCATTCCAGGCTCTGCTGCCTTTCTTGAAGCTTCGTGAGGTGACGGCACCTCTCAAACAAATGTGAGGTTTTTCCAGCTGTTGCTCTTGGCAGTTTGTGAAGAGACTGGGCAAAAAGCAGTGACAGAAGCCTCTGTGTTTGTCAAAATTGCTTGCACGCCTTTGTGGATATCCTGGGAAGAGAGAGGTCATGGTACTGGCATGAGTGTGTTCAGGCACAGGGCCTTTGGGTGTTTCGCTCCCTCCTTAAAGCAATTCCACGCTTCCCAGGGGAAGATGACTGGGTAGGCAGTCAGATGCATTTCTATGTGCTAGAATATCTCCAAACATCTAGTGATTTAAGAAGTTTTATGAGGGAATAGGTCTATTCACGTTGTGTGGCAGCAGTTCAGTGTACACATTCAAAGGAAGACTGTAGGCTTCAGAATTCAAAACATCCCTTTTTTCTTATTGTTGGCGGCGGTCCTGACTTCTTATCTCATAACCATATGTACGGCTCCTGGGGCAGTCAAGATACTCTGACTCCAAGAGCACCACTCTGGTCAGTCTAAGCTTTAGAGTCAGAGAAATAATATGCTTGCTTTCCCACCAGTGTGATATCAGGGAATTTATTGCCTGTTGATGAGAGGTTACTTTCTCTTTGACATATCTCTCATTCATCTCTACTGACACTTGTTTATTGTCTGTTTTTGGAGCTTTGGATCCCATGCTTTAATTCTGGAGTGCTCAGAATTAAAGCACTGATGCCGTTCTGGGGATGTCCAACAGCAAAATTATAGCAGTTTAGCTTAATTTTTTATTGTTATCTGAAAGTTACCCATGGTGTGGGGAGTATTCTCTGTTTTGGGTCCCGACAGCCCCTCCTCGGGCTCAATGGTTTCTGGTGCTGGTCAGAGCAGACATGCTGCCATGCCCTGAGGGGCCCCATGGCCAGGGCAGTGGGAGTCCTGGCAGTGTGTGACCAGGGTGGCTTTAAAGAGGGAGTCCCCTCTGATTATCTCTGGAAAAACAGTGTGACACATCTGTTCTTGCCAGTCTGCTTCCTGTTTTGTGTGGACTTGCCCTTTAAGTAGTAGTGAAGACCTGCCAGTCTTTCTGAAGGTGCTGACCCCAGTAGATGAGCTATTATGGTTTCAAGGGCTGACTCACTCTTCTTTCATCCTGCTCTGATAAGAATGTGATACTGACAGGATCTCAGAGTAGTCAGTTCTCTGAAATGTTTTGTGAATGGGCTTTCAGGGGTGGGGAAGATGGTATTTGAAGTCTTCTATACTCTGTGAAACAGTGGGTTTCAAAAAAACTTAAGATTTTTCAGGTCTTCAGTGGGATACTTAAGCCCACAGATAACGAGTGTGCTTCTCGTACTTGCCTTCAGGGACTACTTCTAGTGGACAGTAGTGTCTCCAGGCACCACATACCAGTGTGAAAACCTCTGCTTTTTAATTACTCATGTGGGTTTCTGTAGCTGGCAAGTCCAGAAGGACTCAAACGTAGCCCTCCTGAGCTTGCTGCTAGCAGATTTCTCTTGGGCTGTAGAGGGAGCCTGGGGAGATGAGCTTGACAAATTAGGCTCTGGAAATACTCAGAAAATTGTTTGTTGTTGTATTTATACTTAAGATGACAAAATTATTGTCAACTTCAACAGCAAAGCAACTCTGGGAGTCAGCTTTATCCCTTACAGAGCCGTGAGGATCTTGAGGTTGGGCGCTGGGCTTTGAGTTTGTAGCAGAGGAAACTTTCTCCCTGGAACCGCTGGCCTTGTGTGGTCCCAAGAGTGCATAAAAGCAGTGTTATAGCATCACTAACCTCAGAACTGTTTCTCCTTGTAGGAATGCTGAAGGAGCAGGGTTAAAGCTGCTGCACCAGTGGGTTTGGGGGTATTGTTCGTTTTTTTTTTTTTAATGATGCTCTTAGAGTACCAGTATTTGCATTATTTGGATATGCGGGCTCAGCCTTGAAAGGCTGGTGCCACAGGGCCTATGAGCCAGATGTGTAAATGCAGCAGGAACAGCAAATGCAGAGTCTTCCTCCTGTTTGTGCTGTGCAGTAATGCTTTCCTTTCTCTTGCAGGTCTCAAACAGTTGTTGAAACAAGGATCGGTGCAGAAGGTGTACAATGGATTGCAGGGATATTGATGTGTGGAAAAATTGGACCTAACTGAAAATGAAAAGTCAGACTTGTTCACAGTCTTTTCTCCTGCCCACTGTAGAATGAAAAAGAGGGAGGGTGGGGCAATTCTTGAGGTATATATAATTTTTTCCTTTGTAAATGGTGGAAGTGCTCAGACGAGTTGGGGGAAATAGTACCCTTTTCAGGACATAACTGGTGCTGCCTATCATGTTCCACGTCCTGGAACAACAAAGAGACTCCTTGAGCAGAAAAAAAGTGGGGAAAGGAGTTTTAAATTCCACGCAGATTGGAATTTCTGGTTTTTAAATATATTTTGATGTGACTTTTCTTGACCATCTCAACGTATTTTCATAGTTTCTCCTGCTTTTATGTCCTTCGTGTCAGTCTCTTCTGAGTTTCTGTTTTGGTTTTTTTAATCCCAGCCCTTCTTGCCCTTTCTCTCTGAGTCCAGAGTGTGGTATTCCTTCAGAGTTTGTGTTTCTGGGGCAGGAGTACAGGCGCTGTTGGGAGTGGACTGGCAGGAGAGCCTTTATGGGCTATGTTAGGCCCCACATATGGTTGGGAAAGCAGGGGAAAAGGGTCTTTTAAGGCTCCTGTGGACTCTCTTAACTACCAAGTAGTCCTCTTGTCCCAAAAGTTAATGCTTGGTTTTAAATTTGAAGTCACAACAGCTTAGCAAAGACTCCTCAGACTTTAACAGTGGGATTTGAGAAAATAATGGGAATGGCTCTCCATGGCCTTGATTCTTTCTCTTTGCCCCAAAGGTAACCAACCATCTGGAAAAGTTCACTTACCTCCTACACTCAGTCCTCTGTGAGGACGGGTGAAGCTAACAGCACAGAAATAAAGATGTTTGAGTTGGAATGGCAAAAACTACTTGGTTATGTATTTCAGCAGCCCTTACCCTGGGACAGCTGCAAGTTATTGGACTAACAAGGTATGGTCCCTTCAGTGATCTAAGCTGTGAGCTGCTGTAAAGGGTGAAACTACAGCTGCTAATACCAGCAAAAGCTCTGTAGCTGCTTTATTTGAACCAAGGGCCTGGTAACCTGGCAGAGAGGGACCTGTGCTGCTCTGGTCTCTGTCATGAAGACCCTGCTGCTTTAAGCATCCCCACCAGTGACTCTCAACTCCACATGTTCTTCAGGAGTGGTAGCTAAACAATTTCTCAGAGGTGCCTGTGTCAGTCAGACTTATGCTTCACTGTGACAAGGGATGTAGGCAGCAAAAGAAATGAGTCAGTTGTTTGTGTGGGATGGTTGTGCTCCTTCCCTCTGGGCTCTTAGGGGCTATAAAGTGGCATCCTTACAGCTGCTGCCTTATACCTTATAGCCTGCCTGGTAAGTGGATGGGATCTGTTTTTTCTACATGAATGTGTTTGCTGGAGAGCAACAGCAGGAGACTCAAGGTAGTTTTTTTGCTTTTGTTTTTTCTTGTTTGTTTTTCTTCATTGTGAACTTTTAAGTAGCTCAGATCTGAGCTCGGAGAGGTGGAGAGCAGCTCTGGCCCAGCCCTTGTGTGCTGCCCTTGGTCTAGCAATGTCCCACCCAACACTTAAACTTCAGTGGGAGCTGACGCAGCGGAAGCAGCAGCACCGGGAAGGTTTCCTGTTGGATCCTTTGTACATTTGCCTTGGCAGAGCAAAGCAGGGGCTTCGGGAACAGCTGAGAGAGGGGGGGCGAGACAAACCTGGGATGCCGAACCCTTGGTCTCAATACTCATCTTCCTCAAAATCTGTAAGCGTAAGCTTTTAATCCCAACTGAGGCTGCTACCTCAAGTGTCTCCCCATTTGATGACCAGCTCTTTCCAGGTGTCTGTAGGCAGCTCTGCCCCCGCTTCCCCCCTTAGCTTAGATTTCTAAGGAATCTCAGATTTCAAGGAAACTCTCCTTCCGATATCCCTGTGCATGGGGCTAGTTCCTGTTATCTCAGCCCCTCGAGGGTCTGTTTGATGATTGTCTTTCTGCCTTCCTATTCCACTGGCGCACGACCATGCTGCCAGTGCTTGCCTGTAGCAATGAAGCGAAAGAGCTGGGACTTCACACCAAAGTCTCAACTTCTCCACAGGAGAAGGTCATGTAACCTTTCCTACCTGCACCCCTAGCAGCAGGCTGTGCATTTATTTCAGGCATGAATACTTGTTCCTGCTGCCGCTTTTCCTTTCCCTGCTAATTCTTCCTGTGTTTTGGTTTGGTTTTTTTTTTCCATTGTGGGTCTGTACTCCTCTGAGAGGCCCGTGCTTGTTGCCCGAACAGCAACAATAGCTGCAGAAAAGCTCACCCAGCTTTTACAAGGGTGAGAAGAAAAACAGAAAAGAAAGCCCCAAATCATACTAAGCAACCCTGCTTCCTTCCATCTTCCTTTTCCCCCCTGCTGTGGGGTGTGTGCAGAGCTGGTGTCCTCCACCTTTCTCCACCTTCAGACAAAGCTTCCAGGGTTTCCATGCTTTCTCCTCAGATAGCAGCATACACTAGTACTTGCCAGGGTCTGGTTCAAACATTTCCACTTGCCTGAGGGAAGTTGTGCTGCTTCTAGGATTGTGGGGAGATACTTATCCTCCAAGGGTTCCAAGGTGTCTGGCCAGGGGGATGTGGAAGCTGTTCAGTGTCTGTGACATCCTGTGTCCCCTATTTCAGTAACATTTAGCTGGTGTGAGTCATAGCATGCATGGACTCCTTTATCTCATATAAATGCTTCTTAGGAGGCTTAGATGTTCACATTGCCTCTTCTTGGTTTGGGACCAAGCAAGCATCCTGAAAGTGCGAACCTCTGAGCTGGAAATCCTGTAATGCACAGTCTTAAATTTCCAGCCCCTTCTAAGCAATGCTGCTGTTCCCAAAGTGGAGCAAATAAAAAAAAAAAAAAAAAAAAAATTCTTGGTCCCCTTTTACCCTAAATCCTTGCACAAGTCAAGGATTGTTGAGGTTTTGGATATAGGCATGTTGTTTAATTCTTCTAGCAAAACACTTGTCCTTGAAACATGTTTCTAGAAGTCCTTGCTGTTTTGAGAAGGGGGTGTTTTAGACAAGCACATGGTCCTTGCCTAGCTAAAATGGGATCCTGATTTATTTCTGAACTGAATGGGTTTGATCACCTCCAGAAGTTCTGTGTGTTCCTCCAGGGCCTCACCACAGGCTTGCTTTAAAATATGTTACCACCCTTTGGCTGGATCCCTCCCATCCCAGGAGAGGTGAAGGAGCAGATGGGGTGAGGACTCCCATAGCAGGTAGATGATGGGGGGTGAAAACAGGGTTCAGATCTGCTTTTCCAGAAAGCATCATGCCCTAACAGCCTTGTCTACTTCTCCTGTCCCTCCATGGTCTGGGCTTGCTGCATCTAAAGCCACGTTGCCCATCCCAGACCAGATGTTGAAGTTCTGGGGCAGTGCACAGGAGCTTCAGCATTAGGTATGTGGGTCCTGGGGAGCAGTCTGGCTCAAGGGGGTTGGTTGTTCCCGATGGCTTCAGCCATGCAGAGGGCCACTGCTGTCTTATTTCTCACCGCAGCAAGTGGCACTGCTTGCACAGAGCATCCCCTCCTCCCCAAGTCTGGGCAGGGGGTGAAAGTGTCCCCAAACAGCAGTTTCTTCTCCATGGAAACTTCTCTTGCAAATGCAGTGCAGGCAGGCTTGGGTTTTTTCCAAAGAGCCTGTCATTTTAAAGTATTTATGTATATCTAAACTTTTCTGCTTCTGAGAAACAGGCAGTGGAGATAGGAGGGGAGAAGTAACTGGTGCCAGGAAAAGATTGCTCCACTGAAGGCACATTTGCAATGTTCCCAAATACAGCAGCTCAAATGGGTGTCTGAAGACCTTGGTGGTGGGGACCTGGCAGGAAAGGTGAAGCAACAATTCCTTGCTGGAGTCTTCAATGTGATACCTGGACAGCAGCCCCCATCTCTGCTCCCATGCTGTCGGGCTGATGAGCAGCATTGCAGGAGCAGTGGTGGAGCATCTTGCAAGGCATGGCTTGCTCAGACCTAAGCAGTCCCCAGGGAGGGGACAGCCCAGTTGGAGCAGGGTGGGAGGTGTGGTGGGACCGGTGGTATCCCGCTGCCCAGAAGCCTCCCTGCCACGTAGCCCTGCTTGGTGTTTGTTGACTGTGGCCAGCAGCCAGCTTTCTCTTCCCATTTCCTCTGGCTCGGTCAGACACACTGACCTGGGAGGTGAGAGGAAAGGGAAGAGGGCAGTGATGGGTCCTGGGCACCCGTATGCCCTGTGAGGAGGGGCTTGCCAGCACAGCCCTTTCCTCTGCTCCTAAATATTTCCAGGAACCTGCCCACTCTTGTGTGGGAGCCGGAGGCTGCTAGAAAGCAGATACCCAACAGCCTCCACCTCCCAAAACTGTTGCCCAAAAAAAACCATCCCTTGCTCAGGGAGGGCTGCCTGCAGGCTGCACATACTGCAAATCCCCTCACCCCAGTGCAGCCCCTGGGTTAAAAAGAATGTCCCAAAGCTGGTGATGCTGGAAACGAAAACATCTGCAGCTGTGACAATGTGACCTCTGGAGGAATTCAGAAGAACGGAGCTTGTTTAGTCCAGAGAAGTGATGATGATACCAGCGCAGGCAGCGAGTGCGTAAGGGGTGTTTACACAGATAATCCCTTCTTCCTGTCCCCAGAGACTTAAATCTGGTGCTACCTGTTTTCATGTTAAGCACTGATGCTATCAGCCCAAATCTTTTTCCCCAGCTGCTGCCTTCCCCACCCCACCCAAGCAGGCGCTGGAGCCCATCGCTGTGTTTTCTGGCAGCTCCTGGAGCCATCCAGCCCTTTGCCCCTGGGAACAGGCAGGGCACCGCGGCTGCCCCCCAGGCCGCCGAGACAAGTGTG
>NW_008824667.1:625719-630601 GCF_000699105.1 Pygoscelis adeliae | reverse complement strand
CTAGGCGGGAGGGGAGCCTGCCCACCCCATCTGAAGCACCGTGGGACATGGGCACAGGGGAAAGCCGGTTGGTTAGCACATTGGCATCATGTTACTCACTGGAACAGTTTTCAAGGCTGGGTGTCTTATCTTAACCCTTATCCAAACCAGTGCTAGCAGAGCTGAGTCATGGAAACCATGTGGCGCATGGAAAGCAAAGCCTCACGTGGCAATTGGTGTGGACGACCGGCATGGTTTGCTTTAGGGGAGATGCTGCATAGGGGGGTTGGTTAAAGCCTCCAAAGGTCTGCGTGTGGGTTGGTTCACTCTCTTGCAGAGAGATGGTATATGTTGGAGCGGTGGTGGGGAGGGAACCCAGCTCACACGCTGAGGCAGCCAGGCCACGTGTCCCCAGCATGCTGCACCGGACCAGGTTTTGGTGGCCCTGTGGTGAGGCATTCTGGGATGAGGAAGAGAAATTTTGAGACTGTGATGTGCTGGGGCAGGGGGTGGATGCTATTGCCATAACCCCTTGGCTCTTGGCCACCATGCCCACATTGGGCGCAGGTGCTGGTCACCACCAGGGAGGTGGCCGTGGGACAGGGTGTGGGCACGGTTTGAGATGAGGCTGTTTCTCGGGATCCTGCAGTTTTAGGGAGATCCCCACTGCTGGGCGCTGCCCCATCCCTTTGTGATCGTTGGTGGAGACCCAAGAGATCAGCAGCAAAGTCGGCTCCTTTCTGGAGTACTCTCCTGCTGCAACCGATGGGCTCGGGGGCAAGAAAAAGGCTTTTCCAGAGCGGTTTAAAGCAGAGAGTTCCTCATCTGTCCAAAAGATGATGTGTTTCAGAAGCAAAAAGCAAAACAAGCCCTGTTGTCCCAGACCTCCCCAGTTTCTCCAGCCTGTGTCTCTCCCAGGTGCCATCCCTGCTGCCAGCCCCTGTCCAACCGCACCATCGCAGCCTTGGGGCATCGCTCTCCCGTGAGATCCACACTCTGGTCTCCCAGCCAGAGCAAGGAGCTGCAGCCTGAAGGGGGACTTGGCATGAGAATCACTCTGGGTCTTGGGACCATAGTGCAACAACATCTGCCTCCACGTGCAGGCAGCAGAGATGCCCGAGTCCAAAAACCAAAGTAGAGCTTGTGAATGCAGCAGTTTCTCCCCCCTGGAAGCTAGCTACAAGTGTTTTTATCCTTTCATGGGGAGCAAACCTACTGCGTTTGACTTTCAGCATCAGCCTCATGTCCCCTGATGCCTGCGGCGAGGACGCGCAGTGCTTGGCCCACAGCAGAGCTGCCACCAAGGGCTCTTCTTTAGAGGCCGAGCAATGATGTTCATGTGCCTCAGCCTCGTTGTTTTGGAACCTCCAGCCTCTTGGCTGCCATTTCCCTTTTGCAAAGGAGCCCGCTGAAGGGTGGGGAGGGCCCTGGCCCCCTGCCCCAGGAGCCTAGTGGAGGCGGGGGCTGCTCGAGGGCTGGCCGGCGGCCAGAGTGATGAGATGTGGTCTTTGGAGACCTCCTTCTCCATCCCTCCTTAAGGACAACCACTATGTCATCTTCCCATCCTCTTTCTGTCCTGCATCTCTCTTCCCGTCTTTCCCGCTGCCCACCCTTTCTTTCTTGCTTTGAGCCGCAGGGAAGGGTATTTAGAAAGGAATGAGCTGGAAGTTAACCCAGGAAAGCTCCTTGCTCCTGTGCTGTCCCCTTTTTCCGTGGCCCGAGCCAGCTCCTGGCTCATCCCCAGCCCTTCCTGCCCTCGATGCAGCAGAGACGAGCACGAGAGGGGTGTCGTGCTCAAAATCTTGCTATGAGCAAAAGGGAAACGCAGCCAAGAATTTATTATTAATATAACTGGAGTCTAAACAGTCAAAGAGTAGTTTTTAGCTCAGATCGAGATTGCAGAAAAGGAAAATAAAGCAATGAATGCTGTTGTACAGTACTAGTAATAAAGCTCTGCATTTCTTTAGCTGGTCCTTGGGGAGCGGTTTCTCGCCTTGGGGTCCCCAGCACATTGCCTCACGCCTGCCCTGCCTCTCGCCCGGCATCCCCACGCTCCCATATCCCTCTGGGCGGCATTCTTAGGGGAGAGTGGTGAATGCATTAATCTGCTGAGAAAACTGCCCCGTTACAGCTGGCTGTACTCAACCTCGGTGTCTCATACAAAGATGAGGAAATGAAAAATAAATAAAGCGTCGCCACTTAATTGAGTCAAACCAAAGCTGCAGGCAGATTGAAATGAGCTCAGGAGGTGCAAACCCCACCAGCCTCTCTCCAGAGGCCTTGCAAACTCAGTGCACGGCCTGGGGTCCGACGCAGGGATTGGCAACGCCAACGAGCCCACCCAGCACTAGCAACCGTGGGCCCCCCTGTGCCTGCCCCCCGTGATGGATCTGCAGCCCCATGTTGGTGCTGCTAGGGGGAAATGAGAGCAACCAAAAACGATGTGAGAGCTGATGGGCAGTTTTATTACAGGACGTCTCGAAGCAGTGCCACAAAGGTGTGACATCCTCCATCCCAGGCATTTATCCCCACTGGAACAGGGATAAATGAGGGTTTCAATGCCATCGTTTTAACCCTTTCTTGGCTGTTTCTCCTGCCACTTCCCCCCCACCCTTTCCCTATTTTTTCCATCCATGCCAAGCGTATTTCTGTGTTAAGTCTCAGTGCACCGTGCCAGCCCAGCGTGGGGACCATTCCCGGGGCAGGGTGCTGCTGCCTGGGGAGTCATTGAACCGGGCAGGGAAGCCACTGGTGTCCTTTGGAAGCAAAACCTGCAGCGCTGGGGAGATACATCCCTTGCAGGGCACAGGCTCGGTCCCTGCCTCCACGGGGTGATGTGGAACAGCTGCCGGCTCCGCTAGCAGCTCCCTCCCGTGCACAAGAAGATCCCCGTGGCCATGCCCAGCAAGGCGAAGGTCCCCAGGATCAGGCCCAGCACCAGTGGGGCGTGTGACCGGCTGCTCTGTTTTCCTGCAAGAGACGAGAGGGATGGAGGTGATGACGGGGGTCACCCCCACCACGCCACCATGTGTGTCCCCCCAGCCCCAGCACAGACCTGTCCAGGCGCTCTGAGCCCGCAGGATGCCAACGCAGGTGGTGTTGAGGAAATGCTGGAGGTCCCGGGTGGTCTTGGGGTACTTCATCAGCTCCCTCTCGGCAAAGGCAGCCACCGCATCCCTGCCAGGCCAGCGCCGCTCCCAGGTGGCATTAGGGACATGGAAGCTGAGGAAAGCCGTCCCGTTGAGAGTCACCTCATAGAAGCTGTGGGCCGTGCCATTAGGGAAGAGGCGGCAGCCCAGGCGGCAGCACAGGCTCTGGGTGTCTGCGGGGACAGAGGGAGGGGGTCAGGGCCAGCACATTCCCACCCTTGGCAGCCCATTGCCGTCACCAGCATCAAGGCGTGCATTGAGTTTGCAAGGGCTCAGCCTTGCGCCGCCCGACCCACCCACAGCTTTGTTTTCACTGAGTTTAGCTGCAGCGGCGACTTTTCCAATGGCCGAGCAGCCGTGCTTATTTTTTCCTTCCTTATCTGTGTACAGCACAGCTTCAGTTTTATAGAGACGGCAGGTTTTTTGGTGCAGAGCAAGCTATTCATCACTCTCACAGAAGGATGTGGCACAGGGAGCATGGGCCGAGGGGAGGCGTGGGGCTCACGCCAGAGACCCCTAGGTGAGAAAGTGCTCCCCAAGGGCCAGGTAAAGAAATGCAGAGCTGGGGCAAAATTGGTTTGGGTATAACAAAGAAAATGAAGGTAAAACACACCCTGCACAGGAACACTGGAGGTAACGTGGGCTTGCAGAGCAATGCAGGCAGGAACATGAAACCATCACCATCAGCATCCCACACGTCCCATGAAGGCTGCGGGGTGCAGGCAGGGTGCAAGGTGGATGCAGGCAGGGTGCAAGCAGGTTGAAGGCAGGTTGCAGGCAGGATGCAGGTGGGGTGCAAGTGGGGTGCAGGCAGGGTGCAGACAAGCGCAGGCAGGGTGCAGGCAGGATAAAGGCAGGCTACAGGTGGGGTGTAAGTGGGGTGCAGGCAGGGTGCAGGAAGGGTGCCTACACCTCACCACCCCCCCAGGCTGCAGCCCTCAGGCCTACTCCCCGAGGGGCAGCAGGAGGCTGAGCATCACCCTGTTCCTGGGGTGGGCTCCGAGTAAGAAATTCCTGGCTCCGCAGAAGGGCTCCTTTTGCCCAGAGTGAGGTTTTGCACATGGCCTTGTCCCCATCCCTTTGCCCAGCTGTCCCTGGAGAGCCATCCCTGTGCCCAGGCAGTGCAGGGTGGGCTCCCCTTCCCCAGTGGGTCCTGTCCCCCAGTGGGCTATGCATCTCCGTCCCCGTGCCCCCCTGGGGTACCACTCACAGTTGATGGGCCTTTCCTTGCTGAAAAGCTTCACCAGCTGGCCGAAGTAGAGCAGGTAGGTGGTCACGTCCTGCTGCCGCCTGGCCCAGGTGTCTGGGGGCTCCAGCGGCAGCATTAAGCCCCTCCAGGAGGTGGCTCAGCTGCCCATCCAGGCTGGCGTTCCCCCAGAAGACGGAGCTGCCCTTGGAGACGCGGGTCCGTTGCAGCATGGTGAAGGCGAGCGGGGCTGCAAGAGACACCAGACATCACCCACTGCCCCGTCCCTTTCCCATAAGCCATATCCCCCCCATACCAACCCCAAGTCTTGCCTACCCCGCTGCCACCGTGTCCTTGCCTTACCCGCCCGGTCTGCCCCGCAGCCCAGGGCCCCGCAGAGCAGCAGCAGCCGGAGCATCGTGGGGACAGGGATGGGGACAGGAATGGTGGCCCCACGGCTGGCCTGGCGGGGAGTTAAGCGGGACCGGGGAGGTGGGGCTGCGGGAGGAGGAGAGTGGGAGTCTGGCCAGGTCTCTCCCATTTCCTTAGCCCGAGCCACTCACCACCC
>NW_008824667.1:623337-624615 GCF_000699105.1 Pygoscelis adeliae | reverse complement strand
CCCACGGGGGACCCCCCACGGTGGGGCCCCTCCGACCCAGGGGTAAGCAGCTATTTCTAATACATCTCACTCTCGGGTGGTTGCTCATCTGCAGCTCCCACCCATGCACTGTGTTTCCCCAGTCTGTGCCTGCGTGGGCCCCCCCTGCTCAAGGGGATGCTTCAGGGTCACCTATAGGATCTGGTCCCCTATGGGGCACCCACCCTGCGCGGGGTCCCTCGGGGCTGCCCCGGCTCACATCTCGCCTTTCCAGGGATGAACGCCGCCGTCCGTGCCGTCACCCGGATGGGGATATACGTGGGAGCCAAGGTCTTCCTCATCTATGAGGTTGGGGTACCCCCCTGCTCCCAGCCACAGGGTAGGGGGAACCACCCCCCCTGTGCCGGGGTACCCCTCACCTCTGCCCCCTCGCTTAGGTTTATGAGGGGCTGGTGGAGGGGGGAGACAACATCAAGCAAGCCAACTGGCTCAGCGTCTCCAACATCATCCAGCTGGTGAGGCTCACCAGTGGGGCCATGGGACCTCCGAATCCCACCCTCCAAACCTGCATGACGAGCCATGTCCCCCCCTTATCTCTCCAGGGTGGGACGGTGATCGGCAGCGCCCGCTGCAAAGCCTTCACCACCCGTGCGGGCCGGCTGCGGGCCGCCCGTAACCTGGTGGAGCACGGCATCACCAATCTCTGCGTCATCGGTGGGGACGGCAGCCTGACGGGCGCCGACATCTTCCGTTCCGAGTGGGGCGGGCTGCTGGAGGAGCTGGTCCAGGACGGTGCGTGAACCCCCTTCCCCAAAATCCCTCAGTGGGTAGAGTGAAAGCATTCAAGGGGCATTGAGGTCCAGAGGTCCACCCCATCACTATGACACCCAGGGAGGGCTGGGCTCCTCCGCTGCTCTGTAGGAGCCGGCCCAATGCCGGGGGGGGATGGGAGTGCCCTAAAATAACTGGTGGCGCGGCCATCCCCCCTGCAGGGCAGATCAGCGAGGAGGTGGCACAGGAGAACTGCCGCCTGAACATCGTGGGGCTGGTGGGCTCCATCGACAACGACTTCTGCGGCACCGACATGACCATCGGCACCGACTCAGCACTGCACCGCATCATGGAGGTGATTGACGCCATCACCACCACGGCACAGAGGTGAGCAGGCTGGGTGCTGGGTGCTGGCCCACCCCGGGGCATCACACCCACCCTCCTTCTCCTCCCACACGTGTCCTTGCAGCCACCAGCGGACGTTCGTGCTGGAGGTGATGGGCCGCCACTGCGGGTAAGCCCCCGGGG
>NW_008824667.1:621521-622967 GCF_000699105.1 Pygoscelis adeliae | reverse complement strand
AGGCTGAGCCCCACGGCTGGCACCCGGCCCCTGCGAAGCTTCGGGAGCTCCCGCCATTGTCCCTGTGAAACGGGGCACTCAGCCGAGCGCAAATCCAGCCCTCGCGTGCCAGGGGCAGCGCTGGCTCGGGGGCTCAGCCGCCCAGAACCTGAGCCACCCCCCCAGGCTACGGCCAGTGGGGGCAAAGGATGCTTGGGCTCGGCCACCAGCGAATTTTGGCTAAGCCACAGTGGCTGTTTTCCTCCCCTTGCACCAGACGCGCAGCAGAGGGTCGCGGCTCAACATCATCATCATCGCCGAGGGCGCCATCGACCGCAGCGGCAAACCCATCTCCTCCAACTACGTGAAGGATGTAGGTGTCTGCTCCGGCACCCGCTCCCGCACCCACGGTGGCTGGTGGGTCCTCGACGTGACATCCTCTCTGCTCCACAGCTGGTGGTGCAACGCTTGGGCTTTGACACGCGTGTCACCGTCCTCGGCCATGTGCAGCGCGGAGGGACCCCGTCAGCCTTTGACCGCGTGCTGGTAGGTCCGGGGGGGGGGAACACGGAGGGGGGGTCACCCTGCAGGAGCAGGCAGCTGGGGAACCCCGCTCCTGCCTTCCCTCTGCCTGTTGCAAAGGACTTGCCAGCTGGGATAAGGCTCAGACAGTCCCCGTGGGCTCGGCCCCGCTGTGCCAGGCGATGTGCCCATTTCCCTTCCTTTGCTGCAAATTTCACGGGTTTTTAAATAAAACCAGCAGCTCTCTGGCTGTAATCAGGCGTGCAAGCAGCTGCGTGGTTTCCAAGCCCATGGAAGCATCCCCATGCGAGCCCAGGGGAGCATCCCACATGGCTGGCATGGGCGGCCCCAGTGTCAGGAGGCAGCGGGTGCCCCTTTCCCTTTGCAGAGCAGCAAGATGGGGATGGAGGCGGTGATGGCGCTGCTGGAGGCCACGCCGGACACCCCCGCCTGTGTGGTGAGCCTCTCGGGGAACTCCCCCTGCCACTCATGGAGTGCGTCCAGGTGGTGAGTACAGGGGGGGATCAGGCACGCCAGCCCACTGGGTGGGGGTCCCGCTCCTCTCCCCAGAAGCGCAGGCATCATGGTGCTGCATCTTTTCCCCCTCCAAGACAAAGGATGTGCAGAAGGCCATGGATGAGAAGAGGTTTGAGGAGGCCATCCAGCTCCGTGGGAGGTGAGGAGTGGGGACCAGGATGGGGGGAGACATCCCTATGGGGTGGCCAAAAGGACATGCTGGGATGGGAGCTTCTCCCCAGGGGAAAACCACCGGCTCCTGCAGCCAGGGAGGGTGCCCCTCCCCGTGCCCCGGGGTCCAGGCACACCTCGGGGCCACGCTGCCTTGTCCTTGCAGGAGCTTTGAGAACAACTGGAACATCTACAAGCTGCTGGCACACCAGAAGCCGGCACAGGAGAAGGTGAGGAGGGATGGGGAGGCAGGGGGCG
>NW_008824667.1:612806-621481 GCF_000699105.1 Pygoscelis adeliae | reverse complement strand
AGCCCCCCTCCAGCTTGCCCATCCTGAATGTGGGTGCCCCTGCCGCCGGCATGAACGCCGCCGTCAGGTCGGCCGTGCGGATCAGCATCTGCCAGGGACACACTGTCTATGTGGTGAGCGACGGCTTCGAGGGCTTGTCCAAGGGGCAGGTAAGGGGGACGATGAGCCTGGGTGCCATGCATTTCCCAGGGGGATGGGTTTGGGCTTGGAGGGGGTGGTGGGGTGCTCCCCCCACCCCAAAACTGAGCGCTGCTGCTTTCAGATCCGCGAAGTGGGCTGGCATGATGTGGCAGGCTGGCTGGGACGCGGCGGGTCCATGCTGGGCACCAAGCGGTAAGCACAGCCCCAGGGGGGCCAGGGTATGTAGCAGAGGGGACACCACTGTCCCCGGGGATTGCGGGGAACCCCTGTCCTCACCCCACAGTCTCTCCTCCCCTTCCCCACCACAGGACGCTGCCCAAGACCTGCATGGAAAAGATCGTGGAGAACGTGCGGAAATTCAACATCCAGGGGCTGCTGGTCATCGGGGGGTTTGAGGTGCGGGGGAAATCCTCAGCCCTGTTTCGGTGGGGTTGGGGTGGGCTGTCAGCATCCCAGGCGGTGCAGGCACCCTGGGCCATCCCTTTTGGGATGCAGATCCAGCCCCGGGGCCAGCATCTCCCCAGCCCTCGGCTGCTTGCAGGCATACGAGGGGGTGCTGCAGCTGGTGGAGGCCCGCGGGCAGTATGAGGAGCTCTGCATCATCATGTGTGTCATCCCCGCCACCATCAGCAACAACGTGCCCGGGACTGACTTCAGCCTGGGCTCGGACACGGCTGTCAACGCGGCCATGGAGGTGAGGGACAGGGCAGGGGGCAGGCTGTCCCGCTCCGCCAGGTCCCATCGTGTTTTGGGATGACATGCGGGAATGAACCAGCATCCCGTCCTGGGCAGCAAAGATGGGTTTTCTGGGTGTGATTCCCCCCCTTCTCCTGGTGCAGAGTTGTGACCGCATCAAGCAGTCAGCCTCAGGCACCAAGCGCCGCGTCTTCATCGTGGAGACGATGGGGGGCTACTGCGGGTACCTGTCGACTGTCACCGGCATCGCGGTGGGCGCTGACGCCGCCTACGTCTATGAAGATCCCTTCACTATCCATGACCTGAAGGTGAGCGGGGCAGGGGGCTGCTTTCTGGAAGCATTGTTTGGGTAAAATAAGAAGGAAAACCAGGGAAGAGAGGGCTCTGGGGCAGGGCAGGATTTGGAGGAGCATGGCCAAGCCCAATGAAGCTGCTGGGTTGATGTTAGTGGCACTTGGGTCCCAACGAGAGGACTGGAGCGACCCAGGATGGCTGCCAGCATCCTGGCATTCATCTTGCAGGCCAACGTGGAGCACTTGACTGACAAAATGAAGACAGATATCCAGAGAGGGCTGGTGCTGCGGTGAGTTGGGGACCCCTGTGGACACTCACTGAAAAACCCAGCCCCGTGGCGGGGAGCAAGGCTGGAGCTGAGCCCTTCCCATGGCTGGAGAGGTTCCTTGGGTGCAGTGAGGTTCAGCGTGGTGGGCACACAGTATCCTGCCTGAGGATGCCACACTCAGCCAGGGGGGACAGTCCTGCACTGGATGCCTCCACTGCCATCCCCACCCCAGCCCCAGGGTGCTGCTGGGGAGATGGGCTGGGGCTCTGGGCCTCAGGGAGAACAAAAGAGAAAAAAAAAGGTGTTTAGAGCAGCATGGAGGGACCCCCTGGGGATGCCAGATTAAGGAGCAGCCCCCCAATCCCTTCCCTCTGCTTCCCCAGCAATGAGAAGTGCCACGAGCACTACACCACTGAATTCCTCTACAACCTCTACTCCTCCGAGGGCAAAGGCATCTTTGACTGCAGGATTAATGTCCTGGGCCACCTCCAGCAGGTATGGGGGACAGAGCCACATGGGCCACTACTGTCCTCAAGAGCTGGGCGGGCTTGACATCACCATTTCTTTGTCCCCAGGGGGGAGCCCCAACCCCCTTTGATCGCAATTACGGGACCAAGCTGGGAGTGAAGGCGGTGCTGTGGATGTCGGAGAAGCTGCAGGAGGTCTACCACCAGGGTGAGCCAAGGGCTTGGGGTTCCCATGGTGGGGTGGGGGGAGGCTGGTGGCACTGGGCAACCCCTGCTGCTCTGGGCTCTGCCACTCGGCCCCCAGCGAGATGGCCATGGTTGGCTGTGTCCCCATCCTAGGGCGCGTGTTTGCCAACTCGGGTGACTCTGCTTGCGTGATCGGGCTCAGGAAGAAGGTGGTGGCCTTCAGCCCTGTGACGGAGCTCAAGAAAGTCACTGATTTTGAGTAAGTCCCTGTCCCCATGCCCCGCTGGTTCACCAGGTCCTGGGGGGACCTTCCCAGGTTGTCCCCAGGGCCACTCAAGAGCCGTGTCCCCCCGTGCGCAGGCACAGGCTGCCGCAGGAGCAGTGGTGGCTGAACCTGCGGCTGATGCTGAAGATGCTCGCCAACTACCAGATCAGCCTGACTGAGTATATCTCGGGGAAGATGGAGCACGTCACCCGCCGCACGCTCAGCATCGAGAAGGGCTTCTAGTCCCGCCAGCCCAAGACGTAGCCCCCCTCTGCGTCCTCTCCATCCCTACGTGCTGCTCAGGGAGCACCGGGTCCCCCCTGTTCTCAGTAGCCTTGTAGCTTTGCCACCAACTCCTTAAAGCAGGCAGAGCCTGGTCCCGGCTCTCAAAACAGCACAATCCTGTCCCAAGTCGCTGGTCCAGGGTATGGTCCCTGTGCAGATGCAGAAAAGAGGTGTTGCTAGAGCCCACCTGCACAGCCCAGACCCTTAATCTTCCCTTAATAGTTTATTCCTATTATTTAATGATGGAGTATCTTGATTCCTTATTTAGCGGCTTGACCACCTGAGCCAACTGCTGCTTTTAGTTGCCTGCCTTGCGTGCGGGAGGGGAGCTGAGGAGGATGTGGTGCCATCCCAGAGTGGGTAGGGGCTGGTCCCAGGGGCTTTTGGCTGCCCTGTGAGCCCCGGTAAAGCTCCATCCTCCCATGGCATTTGCCCAGTGGGGTGTCTTGAGGGCTCAGTGCAGAGCACCAGTACTGGCAAGCCCCTCTTCCCTGGCCACCTTGCATGACGCTTGGCTGCAACTGTCACCACGTGGCCCTGGGTGCTGTTCCCGTCATCTCACCGCTGCTCTGTGACGCCTGAAATCTTGTACCGTTTGCGGTGCTGCTCTCCTCTAGAGATAAAACCCACTGAAGCCAAACCTGCCTCACCGGAGAGTGGTCATTGCGTGCCGAGTCCCCGCGGGGAGGGAAGTGGGGGCCGACCTGGGGTGAGGATGGGGGGACAGTCCCTGCAAACAAAGACAGATGGTTTGATGGAGCTGGATTAATGCCGCGTCAGGAGGTTTCCCTGCTTTGTGCATCCTCAAAGCCTGGGAGAGTGAGACCACAGGCGGCCTCTCACTGCCCGGGCCGCAGCGGGTGCAAGGTCAGCATCCCTCTGCGGGCAGACTTCGCAATCCCGGAGAAAAATTGCTTCTCCCTTGTTTTGGTTCCCACCTTCAAAGAAAGTGCAGAAGTGATTTATCAAGGCGATGTGTTTGTTTGTTAATGCAGTTTCTCAGGGCAGCTGCCAAGCACGCTGGCTCCCGCATGCAGTGCTCAGGCTTGGCTGAGCTCTGCCGTGCTCAGCCCATGCCAGATGGCTGCGTGTAGCCCCTTTCCCAGGCCGCTTTCCTCCTGGGGCTTTCTGCTGACAGCTCCAGCCTCTGGGCCATCGCCAGCACCAGGATGCATCACAGTCTTTTGGGTCGAATGTGTGGTTATTTTTTCCTCCCCATGAAGTTGTCCCCAAGTGACAAGTCCTCCCTGATTTCAGTGCTTTTTCCCCTAGCTGGCCACATTACTTGTTTTAGGCTCTGGATGAAGATAATTATTATATCTTCCCTGCCAGAGCTGGACACATGGAGAAACACTGTTTTCCTCACTGGTGGAGGCTGCTCTTCCTGGGCGAGTATCTGCTCTGGGGACCCCAGGCAGAGACCTGGCTGCTCCTCCCAGAGCCAGTGGGCTCTTCCACCATCCCGTGTGCCACTTTCGAGGAGCCCCATCTGGCTCCCAAGCAAGACCCCCCATCAGCCATGGACCCCTGCGCCGCAGTGATCCTGTGTGCCTGACTCGCCGTCGGCCTCCGAGAGTCCCCAAGGATGCTTTGAAAGCAAGTCGTGCTGGATCCATGCTTGCGGGCAGACAGCCGCTGGCATTTTCCATGACTGGGAAACGTCTGCCCTCACCGCTCGATATCCCCCGCTGAGGCAGGTCAGGGCAAAAGCAGGTCATACCAAAAAGCCCCACGGTTGTACTGTAGCCCGGGTGGAGCCTCGTGCCCGGGCGCAGCTGGCAGGTCCTGAGCATTCAGCTCTTCTCCAGCGCGCGTCTTCTCCAGCCTGGCACTCGCAGCAACAGGCAGGGCACAGCACCACAGCCCTCCAGCAGCCAGGTTTAGGTTGTGAATGGGGAAGGGGGTGTCTCCACACTCAGACCAGCTGCACATTTGGATGCACTTGGGGACAGGGGTCGCTGCAGCCCTAACACTTTGTTTCTACCCAAAAAAAAAGGCTGGAGTGCCAAATTCCTGGGGGGGAGACCAACAGGTACGGCCCCACATCCCATGGGGAGCAACCACCTGCCAGGATGAGCAGGAGGGGTGTGGTGACTGTGCACCCAAGCTTACCGGCACATCCGGCCCAGCCCCAGTTCCCCCCTGTCCCCAAAGAGAGGGCAGTGCACAAAGCCATGAGCATCCTGCAGTGAAAGGCAGGCTGCCAGGTCCCTGGAGTGAAAAGGCATGAGCCGAAGGGGCCAGCCTCCCCCCAGGCTGTGCCAAGAGCACGCGGGATGCTGCAGGATCACCCTGCATGAAGTGGTCCGGAGTATCAAGGGCAACTTGCCTGGCAGCTGGAGCACCCACATCAGCCAAGTATGACGAGTGCGACACATAAGTGGCAAGCTCTGCTCGGGGACAATTGTGCTGTTGGGGATTAAGAGCCCAACTTCTCCAGCAGAGAGAGGAGGAACTGTGCCAGAGCAGCCTCAGGCCGTGGCGATTGCTCCATTAACCACCTTCACCACAAACCAGCCCTGATGACAAATGATGACGCTTGCTTTGACTACTCTCCTCCCAGTAAAGCTGGGGAGTCCAGCACACCCAAATGGCAGCTCCCCTGTTCCCCGATGTGGACAGGCGCAACTTCTACCACCGAGCAGGCTGTCAAGACAGCCTGGGAACGGACTTGCCCTCAGCACAAGGGCAAGATGCAAACAAGATGACGGGCAAGTCTCTCAGTGGCTGTCAGGGGAAGTCTGGTATATTATAAATCACACTGGCCATTTAAATGCAGCTGGGTTTAATGCAGAAGGCAAGAACTAGGTCATTTGAGGAGTTAAAGGCATCAGCACTCTTCACCCAAGTGATGAGGGTCAAACTGTGCCCCCTCCCACCAAGGTCAAGTAAACAGGCTTGCAGACACAGGGCTGTCACCATCCCCAAGGAGCGTTCGTTCCTGGCAGCATTAGCCAGCATGCGGGGGCTTGGACACCCGTACGAACAGGGAGAGTGGGGACACAGAAAGGCCACGCTGCCCTACACAGCGCCAGGGTCTGCAGCTGAGTGGCACCGAGGGTTTGCGTCCTATGTCTCAGGGGCCATCGTCCTGCCCAGGCGAGCTTTGCAGCTCTGCATGAGCAAGTGAGCTTTGCTCACAATGTCTTTTGCTTCCTGCGCTCGGTGTGGACTTGTGGCTGCAAGGAAGTTCCCAAATAGCACACTGCTTTTGAAAAGCAGCCCTGCAGCAAGCTCCATGCAGTATCAACAAGCGCTGGAGGCGGGTGAGCCATTTCACGGGTCCAGTGAAGCGGGAGGGCGTGGGGGCCCACAGCCCTCCTCCTGCTCGGCAGGGCTGACAATGCAAGCCGTGAACCAGACGTAATGGAGCAATGCCCCGAGTCAGTTATTCTCACTATGTTTGCTGAACCCCAGCCACAACTTACATGTCCTAGAGGGATAACTGGTTTTATTTGGTATGTCACAATGTTTTAGTTTGCATTTAACAGCTCTATAACATCTTAGTAAATGCAGCTTTTTCAGTTAAAGAGAAACACCACCCCTGATGCCTGTGCAAACTGGACAGTAACACGTGGCTTGTTTTCTCCTAACTGCAAAACGCACAGGAGCTTTTTACTCTGACGTTAAGTTTCCTTAAGCTGCTCTAATGCCTGCAGGGGCATGTAGGGGTGAGAGTACAGCTGAGCATTCAGGATCTGGGAGAGAGTAATTTCTGTTTCACCTAGGCTGCACCGAGCTTTTCTTTGGGCCACCTGACTGCCAAGTCAGATGCTACATGCGCTAACGAGGACCAGAAGAGAAGTCAGGAGTTGAAGATAAATTAAGAATTTGACATTGACCTTCACAATCTGCACCAGACAGTTCTTGGTGATCATTTCAGGCAGTGTCTCCCCAACAGACTTTACAAAAACAAATCTTTGTGGTAGAAGCTGCCTTCAGAGTCTGCTACACACAAGCAGAGGCTGGCCGAGGGTTAGTCTGACAGGGAGCCACCGACACGCAGTGACCTTTCTAGCCGCCAGCAGGCTTTGCCATCCCCCTTCGATCACACAGCACAGCAGCACCTCTCACTGCAGCCCTGCTCACTTTTGCTTTGCTGATTCCCCTGCAGCTCCCATCAAACAGCCCCAGCGACACGAGACACAAATGTTAACGGAGCCTGCTACGCAAGCAGGAAAGCTCTGGAGAGCCACATCAGGTGCTGCCAGCCCCAACGTGATGTGCACAGCCAGGGGCGATGTCAGGAGCTATAGGGGCAGCCAGCAGCACCCCGTCCCAGCCCCTTCGCAGGGGAAGCGCAGCGGGAAACACCGAGGCTTTGGCTGTAGCCAGGTATGTGTGGGAAGAATGGCGCTGCGGGTCTGGGGCTGGCTGGTGCTCCAGGGAGGTTTGTAAATGGGCACCATCACTCCTCCTGCAGCTCCTTCTTCCGAAAGGCCTGGAGCCTCCTCCCCACTGTCTGCTGGACAACCTCCAGACCCTCCGCGTCCAGTTCCTTCATGAGAAGCAGGATGGCATTCAGGACATTGTTCTGTTGGGACAAGACAGACAGTGCTTTATTACAAGCATGTTAACGCCAGCCTGGGAAAGGACACTTGATTTTCAAAGAGCTGCTCTTTCTAGGAACTACATCACCACCACGGGCAGGGGTTTGCAACAGCCACCTGCAGCTACAGGGACAGATCAACCAAGCCCTCGGGGCAAACACGGGCAGAGACTGCATGTGACAAGGCTAACTGGAATGCAGGACAAACCCGTCCGCCCAGTCCAGCACAGACTGCCCACATGGCTCTGGCTCCTGGCCACCCTCCCAACTGGCTTCTGTAAGGAAAGGCACATTCAAGAGCAGCCGCCCCCTCTCTCCAGCGTGACCGCATGCGAGGGGCAAAGACAGGAACCCTCTCATCTGAGGAATAAGAAGAGCTGGTAGAATTGCAAAAGCACAAACTGTAAGGAACCCTTGAAGGTCCCCAGCCCAAGCTCTCACTAACGCAGGACTACTGCCAACACCAGACCATGGCTCTGTCAAACCACGTCTTGAAAAACTCCAGGGAGAGATTCCACAGCCTCTCTAAATAACTGTCCTTCTAGGCAAAATCTTTTTCCTAGTGTACAAACTGAACCTCCCCTTGTTTAATATTTTGTTTTCCCAAAGGCCAGAGCCTGCAGTACTACTCATGGTGCTGCAAAGCAATATACTCAAGTACGTTTAAAACATGAACGAAGAAAGATGGCAGGCAACTAATATCAGAATGAGGCAGAATGTGGTCTAGATCTCACCCTGTCTGATGGGACTGAGCCCAGCAGACAGCAACTCCCAGCTGAACAGCCAAAATCCATGAGGTTCATCCAAGGCTACACCATGGAGGGGTCTTAGGAACCACCTAAGCTTTCAATTCAGCAGTCCTGTCTACCAAGCCAACAGCCTGCCAGCTGCATTTCAGCCGCTGCCCAAATACCATGTTCTTAGCACAACCCCAGTGAAGGGACACACGTGCTCACGTGCAGACAGATCAAGAGGACAAATCCCATCAGGCTTTCTTTACATCGCATGATGTCTTAAAGATGAAAAGCAATTCGGTCTTTAAAGATACTCACTCTCTTCTTTCGGTTGCAGTCTGTCTCTCGAGGTGAAAAGGAGGAAAATTTATCCCTGGGAACAGGCTTCATACCAAGCTCCTCTCGAATTTTGCTAAGGGGAGGAAGAGCAAATGTTATTATGACCAGCTGGCAGAACCGTACTCCACCAGGCCAATCCTTTCTAATCATGGGTAACCATGCAAGAACTATCTAGCTGAAGGACTCAAGGCACATCTATTCACACACCACCACTGCCTACAGACCACAACACCTCAAGCAAAACTCCCACCTGGTAGTAAGAGCCTCACAGCTATAAAATGTAAACGAGCACGCTGCTACAAGGTGTCTGCTCGCAGCCCCACCTGGAACAACAGATTCCCATGCCTGATGCTAGCTGGGACTGCAGGCTGTGTAACACTGCACTTGAACACCACACAGTGCCACAGCACTGACATGCGCCAAAGCGTGTCGCAGAAGCAGAGATAAGCAG
>NW_008824667.1:609950-612794 GCF_000699105.1 Pygoscelis adeliae | reverse complement strand
GAGATCACACTTCAGAGAGGATCCATCTCTGTCTGCACATGCAGCTGACAAGCTTGAGAGTAAGTACCCACCTACAGAAGAGCCTGTTTTGCAGATACAGAACCAGACCCACAAGTGCTATTAAACCAGCACAGCTCCACCACGGTAACTGGAACAACGGGAATTTGCACCAGCTGCAGGCCTGGCCCACGGAATATCAGGGTTAGCTGGCAGGGTCCTTTCATGCTACACGTGAGTTCAGCCCAGAAATCCTAACAGCTCACAAGCAAGCCCTCACTTTGTCTCCTCCAGACTGAAGTTCAGCAGTTCACTCTCAGTCTCCATTGTGGATTCAGCAGCACTGGATTCAGTGGACTCGGGACAGCCATTCTCCACGCTCCTCCTGCCTGGTGGGGCCGTGATCTCCTCACCATCAACCAGGGCCTGGGACAGTTCTTCCTCTGTCACAGCTGCAAAAGCCAAAACAAAACCCTGCTGCAAAGAACTCCAGCAGCTCAGGAAGACAGCATCTGTAACAGGGCACGTACTGCTGCTGCAGAGCTATACCACAGGGGTTTGGTCCAAAAATTGTCCTTTGTACTGGCCTTTTGCTTTCATCTTCCTCCTGCAGTAAAAGCCATACAGGAGAACACTGGCAGCCGTCACCAGTTTCTCAAAGTGGGAAAGATATCAGGGAGGGACACAAACATGCTTTGCCATTTCTTGTGTCTGGAGAAGTCTCCAAAAGCCACCAAATTACTGCTACCAGATGGAAAAGCTTCTCATTTTTTTACGACAGCAGATCCAATTACAGAATCTTTGTTTTGCCACAGCAAAGGAGAGAGCTCTAAAAACCACTAATTAGTGGTACCGTCTCAGCTATAATGAGGCCCTCTCAGCTAGTGTTAACTCTGGCACTGCAAGGAAGGGAGAAAACAGCTTAGAAGCTGTGGATCTTGCAGAGGGGACGCTCAACTGCTAACAGATCCTGACTCAAGGGAGAGTCAAAGGACACCTTAACAAGAGGAACCAACACGTCACCAGTTTCCAATTCACCCTGCCCACAGCTTGGGGCTGTTTGTTTACCTGCAAACACCCACCTTGGTTATCAAGCTTCTGCAGGCTGGGTAGGTTACGCAGCACTGTCATTCGGTAGTGGTGGGGGTCTGACCCACAACAGGGATTTTCAGACAGCCACAGGACCCTCAGCCGGGGAAGGTTTTTGAGGTAGAAGAGCTCATTTAGGCTTGTTATGTTGTTCTTCCTCAGATAGAGTTCACTCAGATTCTGGCACTGATTCAGCGGCTCAAGGTCCGAGATGCCATTCACACTGAAGAGAAATCTAGGATCAGAAACCAGTGAGCCCATCCCTTCCTCGCTGTACCATTCAGGTGGGAGCACAGCAGCCCCTGTAGCACAGTGGCTTTCCAGCCCCCTTTCCTGCAACAGCTTCACTGAGGAG
The DNA here is from genome assembly GCF_000699105.1 of Pygoscelis adeliae. NCBI lineage: Eukaryota > Metazoa > Chordata > Aves > Sphenisciformes > Spheniscidae > Pygoscelis > Pygoscelis adeliae. The sequence goes on along the minus strand of NW_008824667.1, from coordinate 611,353 downwards.
CCTCACCCCGGCACAGCACAGCAAGGGGCATTCAGGGGCCTATGGCTTTGCACAGAACAAAAATATAGCATTTCATCTTTTGAACAGAGGAAAGAATTAAAAAAGCAGGCTCTCCTCTCTGCTGAAGATGACAAACAGCCTTTGCTTACCCCAAACACCCATCACACTTGCACCCTTTTCTGTAGCAGTTTCTCAGACTCACTGAAGGAGAACCCATATAAGATTTCCAAGCTAAAAAGCTCAAGTTCGCAGACAGCATTGGCTCCACAGGATGCCCAGAACAGGTGAAGGATGGGTGTGTTGGGGGGAGGCTTACGGAAACAAAAAGCTTTGTGAAATCCAAGAAGCATTTCAACAAGCATTCTGCAAACTGACTCTATACGGAGGCCCAGAAGATCCAATCCAAACTATGGAATAGGACTGAGGGAGCAACAATCCTAAGAGGTTTTACCACTTCTCAAAACAGGGATTATTTTCTCGAATAGCAAAGGGAAAGGTGCAGAGGATCTAGCAGAAGAATAATCATTTCTGCATCTCTGCCACTTGAGAAATCAAGCATGAAGAGCCAAGCAGCTCAGACATACAACCACAGAAAGGTGGTAAGAAACCCAGGGCAAGCTACAGCCCTATGAGAAAGGTGATTTTCCCCGCCCTCTCCAAGGCCAGCAGCCCGACATTCACCTGAACGTGATCACCTCGATGTTGGGCAAATCCCGGCATATCGATATCTGGGCAGGAAGAGACAGAAACAAAAAGTTGGCACTCCCAGAAAAAAATATAAATAAAAGCAATTTAAATCACAAACAAGCAAGATAAAAGCAAGAACAGGAATTTAGGTTTGCTTCAGTCTAACCCAAGCTTAACACCACCAGAGAGATTTGCTGCCACAGTCAGTGCAGAGTCAGCAGCTCCTCCGCCCTCTCCGCCCAGGAGTGAAAGCGCAGATACCAGTCAGCATCACGGCGCTCTTCTGCTCCAGCAACTCTGCAGTCTCTAGGATGGTTTTCCGGCCACTGCACACAAGAAGGGATCCCTCTTACCCCAGACAGCCCTCTCCTAACGAGAGTATGTCATCCGAAGTCCAAAACAGATGAGGTAGAACTCAGGATCCTGCTCTCTGGGGGTCCATGCAGGGCCTCAGAGAGGAATTTTCCAAGCACTCTGAAAAAACCCCCACCCCCCCCCCCCCTTTTTTTTTTATGAGATGCTAATCAATCCTGAAAAGCACTGCAGCTCGCTGGTACTAAGCCAGCCCAAACACAAGCCTACACCTCCCTCAGTGCCCCATCAACGCCATCCCCTCCCCGCTCCGGCTGCTGGCCCAGGCTAAGGCTTCCTTCTGGCAGCACCGTGCGGGCCACAGGCTGGGGACGAACGAGGGGAGCCGGGAGGCGTGGGGCCGC
>NW_008824667.1:600216-609269 GCF_000699105.1 Pygoscelis adeliae | reverse complement strand
CGGGCCGGGCCCTGGCACCGTAGCTAGCGGGACATTGCCCAGCCTTCCCCTCCCTAGCCTGCCTCCGAGGACGGGAGGGAGGGTGGTCGCCCGGGGAGGGCAGGCCGTGAGCCGCGGACCAGCGGTAGCCATCCCGCCCCCCTGGGACTCCTGCTTGGGCTCTGCCCACTCTGAACTTGATGTTTTGCCTGCACCGGGCTGCGTGCCCTGAGGTGCGGTTTTATTTAATTACTTCATATTTACGTGTAAATTTTATTATTAATTTCATTACATCTTATTAGAGAATGTTTTGTACATATAGCAACACCTTTATGGATCTATAGTTATATCTAACTTTACACGTGAGTATATATACCCCTGTATCTATGTATATATATATATGAAGTGTGCGTAAATGAAATATATATTTATACATATTTCTACACAGCTTTCTGTATTAATATATAGAAACATAGGTAGCACTGCTGACTGCACCGACACCAGGAGCCCCGAGGCCAGTCCTCCTCCATCATGTTTTGGGGTAAAACTGCTGTGATGTGCCTCATTTTGTACCTTCAGGGGCTCAACAGGCAGCTTCAGTGGTTGAACGGGGATAGCTGAAATGAAGAGGCCTGGAGAAGCGGTGTGGTTAGCAAAGCCTTACAGTCCAAAATAAGGAGTTAATGCAGAGTTTCCTGATGTTTTTCTGCATGTTTCTGCCTTATTCGGCACCAGAAACCACTGCAGGATGGGGGCTGGTGGTTATTTAGTTGTTTACGCTGGTGTTTTGGTGCAGCAGTTCAAATGCATTGGAACTGAACCCTCAGTTGTGGTGGTGGTGGTGATGGCCTCGTGCTGGGGAGAGGAGATGGGTGGCACCAAGCTCCCTACCTTCCTTATTGCCACACTTCTGGATAAGCAAAGGGCTGAGAGATGCATTTACTGGGATCGATGGGCATGCACTTTTCAGGAAGAATGTGGGATAAGCAGGTTAGGCGGATCATCCCTCTGCATTTTCTTCTTCGTGTCTCTCAGCACTTGGGCTGCTGTCACACCCATGGACAGCTAGCTGGGACCTTGCGCTGGGAGGCCAGAGCACAGGTGTTGTACTGAGGTTTTTAGAGTTGGATATACAAGCACTTGGAGGCAGTTGAAGCAATTTTTGGAGTTCTTGACTTTGTGTGCAGCTGTTCACAGGCCAGCTGGCGTGAGGTGGCTGCTGAGACACAGGATTTGGCGGCTTGGGCTGTGTGTCGGTGAGGGCAGCTGCAGGATCCGAATCCTCCGCATCGCAGTTGGAACAGCAATGCACACGGCTTTGCTGTACTTTCGCTCTCCAAATCCCGGGCTGTTTTCACTTCCAGTGGAATATGGAAACACCCAAGCACACCTTCAACTGCCCGGCTGCACAATCCCACCCCAGCCATGCTTTGCTGCACTTTTGGCAGTGAAGCCTGTCCCTGAAACAGGCTAAGTAGATTAAGGAATCTTCTCTAGGTGCCACAGAGAGATTTTCGTACTCATCTCACTGACAAAAGTACAGTTCAGTCAGTTTAAACATACACATCCTCCTCTGTCTGCTCTGCCACCTCTCCTGCGACTGAAACATGCACAAAAGATTGTTTCGTTCAGGTTAATTAAATAAAATCGATTTTAATCCCCAGTTTAATATTGCGAATAGTATCAATAATAATCTTAGGCAAACCTCCTCCCCGGGCTTTTAAAAAGGAGAGAACTTAAATAATGCATATAGACTTGTAAAGTGCATTAAAGTAGCAGCCTGGAGAGAAGAACAAAAGAACCACTGAGGTCTGGGACCACATGGCCTCATAAGGCTGCGTAGGATCACCTACAATCCCTGGCATGTCCACCTCCCGCTCACAGCCCTGCAGTGTCACCTAATGGATCCTTCAAGGCTCCAGTGCAGAGATTGAATCTCCCCACCACGAGATCCCGAGGGTCTCAGCTTGTCTCATACTCAGCCGTGATGAGGTCCGACTCGCTCATTAATTCCTGGTGGCAGGTTGTGCTCACTTCTCAGTGCCACGTGAGCAAGAGAGCTAAAAGCTCTTTGCACTCTTGGGCTCATATCTAGAGTATCTTCACTTTGGTCTATACTATGTGGTAGCCACACATTCTCTTCCCAGCTCTGTATCAGTGTTTTATATAATGAACCTGTTATCGCTTGTTTAATTGCTCTGTGGAGGGTCCAGGAAAGGCACTTCTTTCACATAATCCTTACATGTATTTTCTCATTTCAGAAAAGCTGTCATTTCTCATCAACAGCTTTTGCTGTGACCCCTGATTCCTCCATGCAGGGTCTCACAGCTTACTTCCAATGCCCACAGCAGGTTCAGAAAGAGGTGTTTGAACCCCTGAGTGTCTTTGCTACTAAACTGAACCTTCCCTGAACATGCTATCGGATTGCTGTTGGTGTGTGAGTCACGGCAAAGGGAATTTGAAGGAGCTGGGAGCTGCCACTGATGATGATGACAAGAAGTGCTGCTGGTAGTAATCCTGAGTGTCATCATTGCTGCCAGCATCGGCACCTTCATGCTTGTCACCACCATCACCTATGGGGTGTCTGCCGTCATGGTAATCAGCGGTTACTTCCTCCGTTGGCCCTGGTGGTACTCACTAACATCCCCATGCAGATGGCAGTGCCTGTACAGACACCCTCCTCTTGAGTCTTGGCTGTAGGCAGCCTCATTGCTGCAGCTGGCAGGGCAGCCAGAGCCACCTCTCTTGGTGCTACCCCACTTACTTACAATGGTGGTATCCGATGACAGCAGTTTCACGTGGCCCAGAAGCTGATCCCTTCCAAGGAAAATCCTGGTCAGGAAGATTTGTTAAATGGGGTAGAAGGAGCAGGATGGATTTGGGGGAGGCATTCAGAGAACCTGTTTCACGCTCCTGGTATCACCAGAGAGGTGGTCTGCACTCCTGGCGATGGGCTCTGCTCCCTCCCCTCCTGCGTGGTGTGTGGCAGGGAAGGGTGAGCATGCCTTTAGGGTAGCCACTGGTGTGTTCTTGGGAAAGCCCCACTTGTTTGAAAATGTCTCAGCCATCGTCTCTGGGCAGCAAGTTGTTCCTGTAACTGCTCCAGTGTAACTTAGCATCATGGCAAGCTTGACCATGTTGTGGTTCAGAGGATGCTCTGCTCATGGCAGCCCTCCAGCAGCTATTCCACCCACAAGACATTCCCTCTGTGCAACTGTCACTGCTCCAGGTTCAGCAACACCAGATGGGATCACTGTTAAGAAGTTGTCAAGAAATGCCGTGGTTTGGTAAGAGCTAATAAAAAAACCTTGTCATCATGGAGGCAGGCATGTCACCATAGACCTATGCAGGCTCCTTCAGAGGCTTGGTTGCTCTCTTTGGGAAGCATCCCATTCCACCCCTCTGAAGAGCCAGCCAAGAGGAACACCAGTGTCTACAAGACACTGCCAGAGCCAGTGAAGGAGACGAGCACTCCTGGGTCGCTGTTTGTGCCAAGCTGACAGAGGAGCTTCTGCAGAAATTCTGGAAAAGAGCTTTGGAGAGGACCTCCAGGAAAGCTCCTGCTACCTACAATCTCTACCTGCAGAGGTTTTCCCATATGATCACACCAGCACTAGCACTGTTTCACTGGAGAGCTGTATGGACACCACGGCAAGTGCTCCTGAAGCCACCTTGGGACATCACATAGCTCCAGTGATCTGACCAGGATGAGAGATCTCACAACAGCCAAGACCCATCTAACCCAACAAATACGAATTTTCAAGACAGCCATCCACAGTAAAAGGAAATCAAACCGGGCCACTTCAATAAACAATAGCTTAAAATTACATCCCTATCATGTCAAGCTAACTAAAACATAGAAAGCATTAAATTAAGAACTTGCAAGTTATTTATATAGCAAATTTCTATATTATTAAAAGCCAGTCTCATCCGAGCAGCTTGCTGTCCTCATAGCCACTTGCATAGAACAAGTATTCAATTTACTGTGTGGATTAAAAATTAAGAGTGAAGAGGCAAAGGCCACCAGATACGTGGAAGACTTCTTTCTTCAGACTCTTCTTCACTCCTGTGCAGGAGCTCTGTCGGTATTTCTTTCCTTTGTTTTATACGCTGTCATTATACCAAGATAGAAATGGCACAGCAGCATCGCTCTGCTGTTGCAGTCTGGATTGTAGTGCTTTGTCGTGTCGACAGAGCTAGGCCCCGGTTACAGCTGAAATGCCAAAATAAGGAGCATCTGCAATTTCCACTGCTCACAGTGCTCTGTAGAGACCGTTATTATCGGTTCCTTTTGTCAATAATACACATCGTATGAATACATTTACATGGGAATTGGGATCCTGCTGATGTACATATAATCAAAGTAAAATATTACGCTTCTTTATGCAGAGTGTGCGATGCTGTGAGATTCACAGGAAGGAGCCTGAAGGGATCAGGGTGATGTGTCCCTCCCTTAGAAAGAGACCAAAAACCATGCAGAAAGGGCAGAACATCAGACTCAAGGTCGGTCAGAAAGCTCCCTCTTGCCTGCCTTCCTTTTCCAGAAGAAAAAAACCCACAGAATTAGTGAAGCAGAGCAGAGGGAGCCAAAACACAGCAGGACCTGTAGTGAACCGACTGCAGTCAACTGACTGCAAGGGGGGTGTGAATAAAATAACAGGTATTGGGGAAGAAGGAAAAGGGAAAAAAGCAGAGAAATCCTTCAAAAGGGTTTATTGATCATTGCAGAGACAGGTGGATTACAGCATCAGCACTACAGCCACACATAACACTCTAGATTTTGAAGTCACAACCAAGTGGCAAATCTGGTAGGTTTTAAAATTACATTTTAAAAAGCATCTGGAGAAGAGCACAGGGAGGTACAAGGAGGTAAAGGGAGTTTAACCATCACTGTTTTCTCCACCCAGATCTGCCAAGGACAACGCCACTTTGCAGGGGAAATGTCCCTTGCAGCCCAGTTGTTTTAGCTCTCAATCCTGCTCCTTCCTCACATCCCCCATTAGGAGGTCAGTGTCATGGAAGAACAAAGATTAAGTGAAGATTAAGAACATTTAAGTGAAGATTAAAGATTAAGAACAAAGAGTAAGTGGAAAGTCCTGACTAGAAATCACCCGTTCGTGGCAAGGAGCTGCTGTAATAGCTCCCAGAACAACATTTTCACTCTGTCCAGCAGCAGGAGTTACACATAATCCCCAAAATTGATCCTGAGTGGAGCAGAATGGCTCATGTCTACACTGCTCAGGTCTCTGGAGCAGACTGGGCTGCTCTTGCTGCTTCAAAATCATCTCTTGGTGCTAACCTTTTGGCTGTTCCCCAGCTGGGCAAAGTACTGAAGTCCATCCATAGGTCTCGCTGCTGCTGCAGTAAGGTGGACTTGGCGTTGTCTGGACTGCTGCTGTTTGCATTAGCTGTATCTGTACTAATCGAGTTTGACTTTTTGGTGTTAATATTTTCAGGGTTTTTTTCAACAGATAATAGACAAAGGAAAAAATGAAAAAACAAAGGTGGAAGTTCCTTAAATTCCTCATTTCAAATGTATTTGAATATTTTTAATAAATCCACCAACATAGTTTCTTTTCAGGATTGATGGAATGAAAGTCACCTGATATATTTGATATGTTTTTATCAGTATTTTACTGTTCCTGATCAGCTGTCGTGCCAAATTAGCAGATTACATGCTAATGGAATTTGTACACACTGGGCACAGTACAAATGCAATAGCTCTTGTAAAACATATCAAAACTGAAAGGTTTTTATCCTGTGCTGTTTAAGGCTGCTGAGCAAGAATGATGAACTGCCTATGATCAGCTTTGAATGACTAACAGATTTCATATGTAATTCAAGTAAAGGAAAAATCCAGTCCCATGAGTTATGCAAGATGAGGAAAAATGATTATTTTGACAAATAGATCTTTATGATGTAAAAGGCAAATAGCGATGCTCACTCGGGGGTTGCTAATTCTTTGGCATTTGCTTACTGAATTGCAGCCTATGAAAAAATCTGCATTTCTGAAAGTTATGAAAAGATGTTTTTTTTCAGCGGCACAGTTTGATTCCAACATGTCTGCAGCTGCAGAGCCAACCTGACAGCTCCCTGCTCCCCCTCTGCCTCTTCTTGCCCCTGCACCGCCCTGTACAGCATGCCAACATGCTTACTAGAGCACACAGAAACCACATTAGGGAGCAAGCCAGCTCAAAAATAATTAGTGAACGGGAGTTAGACAGCTCTGCTGCCAAGGGTGACAGTCCAGTTTCTCCAACAGCTTTTCAGTGGCACCACGGGTGTGAGCTCCCACCACCACCTCGCTGCACCCCTTCTTCCTGGCTGTGTACTACCCAGAACTGTGCCAGACCAAGCACTTGTGCAGCTCTTCACTGGAAAGGGATCAGAGAACTGACCCTGCTAAGAATAATAACCTTTTTCCCTGAGCACTGGCTCATCTTGCTGCTGAAAGAGCAGACGGAAATGAGCACAAGAGGGGACAGTCACTGCTTGAACCACAGTCATGTCTAACCATGATCTGAAACCAGAGTGCACGACCTGAGCTGTTTGTAGATTTTGAGGGATCTCTTCTGAGGAATGAGTTGCACCTGAAGATGACGTAGCATGTGTGAGACTGCTACTTTAACTGCACAAGTGGCTTTTATAAAATCTGTCAGGAATATGGCTGTGGAGAACATGGTCAGGAGTCCCACGAATGCATATTCATGTTGTAGAAATGCAAGCCGGAAATGGCCCAAGCAAACCAGAAAACATGTCTTAAATCCAATTGCACTCCCTGTGCAAAGGAAAAGGAAGGGCTGCATCTCTGGGTGCCTCTGGGAGCACGGCGATAATCTCCTTGGGATCATCTCACACATCTGCGTCACTGTTGCAGAGGCTGAGAACAGTGGGCTCAGATGTTTGCCGAAAGGTAGGTTTGCTTTGGTAGCTCTTGGTTGACCAAGTTTAAATATGAATAGAAAGCATCAGAGCACTCTCTGCTCGGCTGTCTTTTTTCCTTTGTGCCCTGTTCTGCTGAGAGCATTTTCAGGAGCAGCGGGGTGTCTGCCGACACTGGGACAGGGGAGCTGCGAGAGGCCCTCACCCCTAGGAAACTCCAGCTGATTTATCCCTGGTGGTGTCTCCTCCGTCACGCTGGTGAAGAGGAAGAGCTTCAGGAGGAGTGGGCAGACCCTGCGGGTCAATGCCTGGTTCTGCAGCGGGTGTTGTGGGCAGATATTTGGCTTTTACAGTCACAGGACCCTCTCTGAGGGTCGAGGTCTGCCTGGCTTTATAAATACAGACCAAGGGCTGGAAAACAAATGGCCAGTAAAATTTCTGCAACAAAAGCGAACCAAAGGAGATTCCCAGTAGAGTTCAGGTTCTTTCAGTCAAAACTCTCTGCTGCACATTTTGGGTGAGTGTTAACAGTTTCTAAAGACAACCCAGAACTTCTATGTCATGCTCCTGAACATTAGACAGCTTTGACAGCTCGTGTCAGACGTCTCTCCCTGCCCCTTCAGTACAGGATGCTCCTTCTCCCCCTTCTGTTACAAGCAGCATATAGGGAAAACTGATTTTTCTGAGCTTGAGTTCTCAGTGATTCAATAAACACAGCGGTGCTTTCTGTGATTACATCCTTCCACCCTTGCTTAGGACTTTGTACAATGTAGTGTATGACTAACTGTGCTATAACGCCAGCAAAACATTGAGATGAAACCATTGAAAAGTGGCATTAAAAAAAGCTGCAGTATCTTTAAATCAGCGAAAGCTGCGAAAATACTGTTCATCTTCCTCATTGGTTGATAATTTCATCTTTGTGTTCTGGGGCTGGGAGAGAGAAGGAAGGGAGCCAAGCAGCCTCCAGCTTGTCTCTTCTCATGAGTATCAAAGCTAATAGAAACGGAGCTGGAGTTCCCCCTGGGCATTTCAGGAGTCATCACCCGGAAATCTGCAGTGCCAGAGCTGCTCGCCACACAGCAGAGCTCGCCGACATTTAAAGCTGTCAGTCAAATTGCTGTCTTCACTTTGCAGTTTGCTGCCAGCCTGCTGTCTGGCATTTTCAGTTTTACTGCTCGAGCACGCTGCTGCCACCTTTTAAATCTGTGTGGCAAATGGCGCTGGGAATAACCTCGGCAGCAAAAAATCCAGTTAAAAGTGGTACTGAGCTGTTCAGCTCTCTGCCTCGCTGCTCGTTTAACAGCACAAATTCAGGGGTGTGCAGAGCATTATCCCAACTCTCACTATACAGAAAATGCATTTAAGTGAAGAAAAATAATTGCTGCTGGCGTGTCGGATGGTTATGGGAGCAGTTGTGGAGTGGGATCGCATCCTTCAGCAGCAGTGTGCAGGGTAACCGCTGCACTGGGATGTGCCAGCTGGGTGTGGTGACTCCTGTCTCCAGACATCAACCCTCGTGCAGTGCCGTGGTTTCAAAAGCATTGAATAAGACGATATTTTGCTTAAACTGAAGGGATGTATTTCACATCATGGCGGTCACTCCATTTGGGTGTCCTTGCTTAATACCTGCGCAGACGGAGCTGCATTGACCCTTTGGGGATGATGGCGTTTTACTCGTGCTGCTTGGCTTGCCAGGGTGAAATAAAACAACTACATGTGACAATAGTCGGTCACAGCCGGAGTGCCTGTGATGGAGAAAAAGGTGTTTGTGTCGCTCCCCGCAGACGCAGTGGTACGTGTCTTACGAAGAACAATTCAAGGACTGAGCAAAAATGACTATTCGGTGATGCTATGCTGCCCTCACGTGGGTATTTATATATATATAAATATCCCAATCTTCAATCCCAACCTGCGTTAAAACTCTTGGGCATCTCCTCCAAGAAAGCCTCCTGCAATCACAGTGATTTTTTTTTAAACCGTTTCCACGGCCCCCGCGGCCTGTGGAGGGTGAGGCCGGGGGGAAAGAGGAGATTCTGGCCTTGGCCGCAGCCTGCCCCGGCCGGGCGGGCAGAACCATCACCACCCGCACTGGAGCTGGCTCTGAAGGGGCCACTCGTCTGGCTGTGACCCCCGGGACCGAGCAGCTCCCGCGCCCGGGGGGGAGGAGGGGGGGCGACCACCGGCGACGGCCG
>NW_008824667.1:570152-599377 GCF_000699105.1 Pygoscelis adeliae | reverse complement strand
TCCCGCAGCAGCGCTGGGGGTGCACGGCCCTGCAGCCCCCTCCGAGCTCGCAGCCGGGCTGCGGCGGTCTCGGCTGGTGCCGTGGGGCCTCGTCCTCCATCCCCTAGCCCTGTTAGGTAACGTCTGGATAGGGAAGGAAAATCCCGAGCCGGTAATAGTCTGAGCCTTCGTTATACTTTCTCCAGAGCTGCATTGCAATTCACTTTTGGTGAATTACTTCCTAAATTGAGCTCCGATTTACTGCTCCTCGCGCTTGCTTGTAAAATATTGACTCTGCTTCTTGGTGTAGTTGCAGCCTTGCATCCAGGTGGCTTGGTCTCTAATTTAATTTAAACGTGATTGCAATAGTCGAAGGGTTAAACCTCAAACTGAACGCGCTCAGTGCTAGGGCAGTGTCCTTGCTTTGTGAAACCTGCAGTAGATGTTCTCTTAAACTGCGTAGTTACTGGAAGATGTTACTGTCTGGTTGGAATTCTACTAATATCGCAGTAGATGACTTGCTAAGCTTCACATTCGTGATGTACATCTGCAATACAGATTACCTATAGTTGGTTTTTCCTTAGGGAATCAGTCTTGTTGTCCGTTGAGGTCTTTAATTTTTACTGCAACAGGCAAGTGCAGCGTAGGGGTCAATACTGTGTTTTGGGTTTTTTCCCAGCATCAGTCTAACTTTTTGAACTTACTACAGCATCAGAGGGAGTTGTGGAGGTGATAAGTAGTTTAAATTTTAAACCTTCACTGGAGGTGGCAAAAACAATTCAAGAGAATGTCATAATTCTGAGCACAAAATTGCAGTGTCTTGCAGTGTCTTTCTTTGAATATAGTCTTTTCTTATTCACATTCACCTCAATAAGCTTTAATAGTGTGAGTGTTTCTACTTCAAAGTAGGTTAGGTTAGAAAAATTTGGTTTCCAGGAAGCTAAAAATACTAGATGGCAATGAATGCTGAGAGATAGGGATTAAAGAATAGACTCATACCACCCCCAGTATTATCTTTTCATTGATGTCTTCATGTCAGTCTTACAACTGGTATATTTTTAGTGAGGAAGTATTACTTCTGACTTGCTCAAGGTGCATTTCTATGTGTTAGGTTTTTTAAGTTGATTTAATGGCTATTCTGCAAGTCAGACTGAAAACCAATTTAAGATGGTAGCCTAACTTTACTAAAGTCTGCAAGGGTAACCTGCATATTTTCAATCAGAATGAGTGGAAATGTTAAAACCTTTATACCAAAGTCTTTTTGAACCATAATTGTGCAGGATATGATAGGACAGCAACTGCTGTCCCAGCTGCTTTTCTATTTTATCTTTTCTGTACTTTTATAAAAAAAAAATTCATGTGCAGGCAGTCTTCACCAAGGCTTAAAATGAGGTATGTCTGAACTTTTGTGAATTGTAAATAGGTAAATTGTATGCAATGTACATGTTTGTAAAACTAAAAATAAAACTATAGAGCTACAAGCCTGCTGTTTCAGACTAGATCAGGGAGTGGCTTTCTAATGCTATTGCCAGTGTTATTTATGATATTTTTTGCTTACTTAAGGCTTATATTTTACCAAGTCAATGGCTTTCTACTTTTTCAAGCTGGAAGTGCTAAAGTCTCTGCAGAGTAGAAACGGTGTTTGGATAAATAATCTAGAATGTGACTTCACAACTGTCTGTTAAGCTGTTCCAAGTCCATGCTGCCAGCAAGAATTGTGCTTCTGAAAATGTGTTCCTGCTTTCTCCCTTGTATGAATGTTTGTATAGTCAGTCAGATCTCGGAATTAAATCAGCTGAATTTTTTTTTTCTGATTCTGTTTCCAGCTGCATTGGTTTGCAGGCTTGACTTGATTGTGTAGCCACAAGTCCTAATGTCAGTATTGGGGATGAAGAAGAAATACCAGGTGCTTTTGCAAGTAATGGGACTTCCTATTTCAGCAGCAACACAAACTTAAAGTGGCTTATGTCACAGTTGAAAAAGAAAAGAAGAAGAAAAAAAAATCCCCAGTCAAATTATCTTTTTCAGCTTATACTCCATAGTGGGATTAAACTCTGGAAACTTTTTTTAACTGAAGACACTATAAATTATTAAATGCTACCAATACCTCAAATACTGTCAGTATGCTGTAATAATTGCCATGTTTTTCCAAGTCACTTTTATTTTGGTTTCATTCATTGAAATTGTGCTCTCTGAAGTGCATGTGATTCAGGCATGGAAGGGTTGGAAAGAAGACTAGTTAAAGGAAAAAATAGTGAGTCTTATCCAGTGAATTAGTTAATACTGATAGTGACTACTTGGTATGTGTCTGATCAGAAACTGTTTAATACGGTAGTCAGGTTTTTTGTTTGTTTGTTTTTTTATCAGAATAACTTGAATGGTGTAAATGCTCAATTTATAGATCTACTTACAAGGTCCTTAACGCATATTTTCAAAAATGCTGATTTTATTACTAAGTTGTGGAAGAAGGTCTAAGGAAGCAGTTTGAGAAGGTTAGAAACAATCTGATAGCTTGATGCCACCAAGAGGATAGGTTATTCTGTGTTCCTCCTTCATCAGCTGGCACTTGATCTGACTTTTTGGTGGGCCGATTCAGTACCCTAAGCTGTGAGAAAATTGCTTGCTTTTTGCTGATGGATTAGTTTCCTGCTGGCTTGGTGCACTGAATGAGCCCACAGAGTCAGCGCGAGGGGGCAGAGGTGGTGGGAGGAAGCTGGACTTCCGTGCTCATGGTCTGTTAGCTTGATTTTTCAAAACACATTCTTGTCTTTTATTTGGTGGAGTTTGGAAACTGTTGTAGAAAGGGGTTATTCTGCTTTCCCTCTGAGTGGATTCCCAGGGCCTGCCCCCCCAGCAGTGATCTGATCTGGTGATTGTGTGCTTCAGGGGGAAGAGAGGCAAAAGCTGTTATTTTTCTGAATTTGATCAATTGCTAAATTCAGTAGTAGAGAGGTTGAAGGAATGTGAAGTTAGCACAATTATATCTTGAATAAATCTGACTGCAGGTTGACAATGTGTAATGTGAGGCTGCATCTTTCTTTAGGAAAACAAATGGAAATATATAAGTTTACAGGGATTTTGGATTTTAAAAATAACAAATAATTTTGACTGTATCTTACATTATTAAGTAACTGAAATCTGTAACTTTCATTCCCGTGAGGAAAAACTGGATCTCAGAAATGCAAAGAAAACATGGTCCTCGCTTACATATCTTACAGCTGCTTCTGTCCATGGAAACCTTTTCTATCTACTGCCCCCAAAATAATCCTGCTGTTGTGACATTCCTTGCTTAGAGAGTAGGTGGCTGTAACGCATCTTTTCATCCCTACAGTATTACAAATTATTTTTAACGTGCTAAAGTGTGGAAAGAATAATTTGGAAACCACAAGCCTGGACTTCAGGGCTTCCACCTGAATTCCAGTACTGCCTGATGAAGGGGAAGAACTGTTGGTAAAGATCAAGGGATCTGGTGGTTTTTAAAATCTACGCTTCACAAATTCAAGGTTAGAAAAAAAAATGGTTATTTAATAGTGAACACCGGCCTTGATCTGCTTACCAGCAGTGTTTGAATATAGGTAGGATAAAGAAGGTTGTTTCTTCTTCTCTCTTCTTCCACATGTCATGACAGGAGCCTACTTTGGCATTTTTAAAAAACTTAAAATTCACAAAGTGAAAGAGCAAAAAGTAGAAAAAGAATATGTATTAATAACAACAAAACCACATAGTAGCAACTTTCTAATTTAAGTGAGCTGTGGGAGTGGCTTGTGTGAACCCTCAATGAGTGTCAGTATAATGGGGTGTTGTAAACTAAGTTCGGAGTGCTGCAGGTTCCTGGTGTTTGAAATTTTGGGTTGGGAGGATTTCCTGGGGGTTGGGGTGGGGAGGGTAACAACTTCGAAATTTTAGGAGTTATTACCAGTCTTAGTAATATCTGGAGCAGATGAGGTGCAATGAATTCCTTTGAGGCTGGAAGTAATAAAGAAGTGGCATAATCCTGTAAAATGTGGTAGATTGAAGATAAAGGTTTCAAAGAAGGATGATCTGGAAACAAAATGTGGATCTTTAGAAACTGGAAAATGTTGTAAAGTCCAAAGGAGCTAGATGAAAATAAGCCAGCGGTTTAATTTTCTGATTTAGATATACAGTTGTCTTAAGGTTTTTTCTTCCTAAGTTTCTTCTCAGATCCTAGGCATCCAATTTCCACATCAATCTTAACATAATATAGCAAAGATCGTCCAAAAAAATGTATCAAATAGATGAAGACTTCAGTCATTTGCTTATGCTAATACTATTTCTCTGCTGACTTCTTCAAAGCTTACTGAGTTCTAAAAGCTCTAAAAAGGGTATGGGGTATGTTTATGGGCAAGAGCCTCCCTGTTGCTTCCCTCCCATTGTGCATTTCATGGGTCCTTCTCAGTATTAGACCGCCTGTATTTGGACACGGCTCCTATCCAGCCTCAATCTCTCAAGACTTATGTTTTGTGAATGGAAGTATTTTTCCTCAAATGAAGAACAGCCTTAGTTTTGGTGTTTATCCCTTCTTCAATCTGGCTTTGTCTAACTCTTCTGAAAAGAGTTGAAGACTTCTTATGGCTAAGTTAATGCAGTAACTCAGAACTCATCTCCATGGATTGTTTTCTTTTGAAGGTGGTCATAGGTTTAGGTTAAATTTGTTATTTGTAACTTAAACTAGTTCTCAATATTTGCACTGCCCTTTGCAGGGTTAGTATATGAGGTGGCTATAGTTTAGAACACCTTAAACGTTTTGCCAGAGAAGAATATGGCCTTGATCAACTTTGCTTTATTTTTGTTGCTCTTCGTATTAATTGAAAATCTGCTTTATCCTGCAAGCTGTGTCCCATCCCTGTAGTATTGTATGGTAGGCAGTTGTAAACAGCTAAACTTTGTTTTAAGTTGTATGGAAGTGGTTTAAGCACAATTAAATTTTGGTTTAGCAAATGAATTTCTGAATGCTTAGTACAGAATGCCCATTAAGTTGAGTGCTCAGGTTTAAGAGATGTTACAAAGATGAAACAAGTGATTTTTGAGAAAAATCTGGTACTCCAGTGTCATTAGTGAGCATTCTTGATCAGAATTGACACAAAATTTAGAATTGTTTGTTTTTAGGAAAAAATAGAATTCTGCTGCTGACTTTTAAATTTTCTCTAATATCTTAAAAAAAATAATAACCTCCTAGGGCGTTCAAACCAAGTGTGTAAGCCATGTGACTGAAGTTAAGCATAATACTGATTAAAAAAAAAAGTTGAAAATGCTAATTAGGTTATGTCACTACCAAAGAGGATTACAAGTAGGTAATAGAGTAGGTGGGATATTATTCCAGAACAGCATTTGAGTGTTTTGCACAGAATTGCATTTTCGGTTGGTGGAAAATTATGATTTACTTGGAAGCATGAAGCCTGCATATGTAATCACACTTGTGCAGGCAGAGTAGGATGTGCTCAAAACCTTCAAACTAGGCCTTCTAAACTGCAAGAATGTCCCAAAAAGTAATATAATTGTAAGTCATTGAAGGACCAACCGTGTTGTGCTTTCTGCATTCAAAAAGCACATCAGTTAGTCGTCTCTGACCGCAGTAGGGACCTTACTTAAGTCACTTGTTGATTTTGTCTAAGTATGTGGCTGACAGTGCAAAGTATTCTGAGTTTCCTAATGCTAGAATTCATTAGTAGATATTCAGTTGATCCACTGTGCATTTGCTATTAAATATAGGCATAAACAGCAAATTCAGTTGCTTAGTACCAAGTTAAACTGAATTGACTGAATCTGTTTATAAAATAGTAGGGCATTTGGTAGATTCAATTCTTGAACTGCATATATAGTAAAAGTCCACAAAACATTTTTTTTCTAGTTTCAGTTTTGGCACTAGATTTTATCCTGGAGTTTTTAAATATTCTTCATCCTGTTCTTTTTCTATTAAGGTTAATGTTGAAGAAGGAAAATGCGGAAGTCGCCATTTGACAAGTTTTATAAATGAGAATTATTTGAAGCTCAGGAATAAGTGAAGCTGAAATTTGAAAAAAAAGAAAGTGAATGCATGCTAATTATCAGACCAGAAGTCCCACTTGTAGAATATTGAGCAATTTGTGTGAAGTGGGGAAGATGAAAGAAGTCAGAATTTGAAACGGAAGAATGAAGAAAAGGAATAAAAATGAAGTTAAGATAAGAAGTAATCTGGAATCTGAAAGCACTACGCTAAGTAATTACTAGTCTGTTTATGTGTCCCTGTATATTTTGCTAAACATGCATGCATTATCTGTTTAATAGCAAAAGTATATGCAGGGTAAAGAAGTGTCTACCAGGGAAAAAAAAAAAAAAAACCTACTTAAAAATCTAGGCAGTTCTAATGCCAACTGCCCGGACACATAGATATGAATTTTTACCATTTATTTCACTGGAGCTTGTTTACAGACCTTAGGTAAACGAGAAATTGTGTACAAATTAGGCTTTCAATATCTGCGTGCAGGAATCCCGTTCTGCTTCCAGAAGCGGAAGTGCTCATGGGTCTGGCAAGTCGGGGAGACACACCCCTGCAAGATCTCGATCTAAGGAGGATTCCAGGCGTTCCAGGTCAAAATCTAGATCCAGGTCTGAATCCAGGTGAGTTTATTTCTTTTACCTCTTCCTCCTCTTCGCAAGTCAATTGATTGTCAGAGGTGAACTGAAGTCCAATGTAGCCCAGTTCTGTTTCCAGAGATACCTGGTGATCTGTGGACATTGAATACAAAGGGGCATGTGTGGCTTCAGGATTTGAAAAGATAAACTATCAAGTAGGATATTTTTGCAGCTTTTTCTAAGAGGTGGTCGGCTATGTAGGCTTGTATCTCAGCTGATACAGTTTGGAGGTGGCCTGCCTTTTAGGTCTTGGAATAATGGCTAATTTCTGAGCAAGAAGCATTAGGAACTTGAGATGTTAGTTTTTCTGTGCATTAAAAGAAATACATGCGTCAGCAGATTTTCCATTTTAGGTCACATTAATGTATCACATTTTCTCATTGGAAGCAATGATGTTTCTGGAGTAGTTAACGGTATATTCCATGAAAAAGAAGCAATAGAGATAAATGTGAATTTCAACAGATGTCTGTCTGACCTTTTAAATGTATATTAATTTAACTTGAAAATTAGCAGGCTGGAAAGCTTTAAAGATTAGATGGCTTTCTCTCAAAAAAAAAAAAAATCGTGGAGAAAGTAGCTTGCTTATTGTATTTGTTACGTGGCAATGCAAATGTACACTGTGAAAATGCCTTTCGTGCTGTATTACCTATCTTTATACTCATGTGCTAAATAAGCTGTGTGCAATGACAGAATTCCTCTTGAAACTGTTAACAGACATAACTGAGACATAAAATATGCTGACAGTCCAGAAATAAGACTATAAATGTTACTGCTAGCCAGTTTACATTGGCTTTGCTAGGTGTGTCATGTAAGAGGTACATACTTAATAAAGAATGGAGAGGCAACAAAACCTGTAAATGGGTGAATGACGTTATTTTCTTAAGAGTCTGGATAATTGAGTGCTGACTACAGAAATGAATGTGTTGATAGTTCCTTTACTCATTTGTAAGCGTTCAGGTTAAAAAACGTGGGTTTCAGCAGTGGGGTTTCCAGTTGAGCTGTTCACAATATACTTTTTATGTGTATGAGCAATGAATTAGGCTTGCCAAAGCCTGGGGGTCAGGCTGGAGGAAGGATGACAAGTCTGGAAGACATTGTGCTTATTAGCAGTCACCCATGAAGGAAAACACTATCAAATACTGTGTTTAGGTATCCTTGCAAGATCAAAGTGATCAGTTTGAAAGGCTTTTGTGAGAAGGGAAATACTTGGGAAATTTTGATGGCAGAGGAATGGGCTTTTTTCTGTGTACTTCAGGCACAGTCACAAGTGTCAAATCATGCACTTGGCAATCCCTGTAGTGCAAGAACGAAGATGTCAAATTAAATGAATAAGGACTTGGTAGAGTAATACTGCTTTATAGAGTATGAAATTGGGGTGACCTCTGGAATTGCTAGTAGTGAGAGATTCACAGGACAGCTCAGGAAAGGTCCAGTCCGAAACCCTGCTCAAGGCAGTCAGCTCTGGGCTTAGACCATGTTCTCAGGGCTTTATCCAGTTGGGTTTTGAAAACCTCAGAGGATGGAGACTGTGCCACCACCCTTGGGGAACCTTTTAATTTTAAAATAACAAGCAAGTCAGGGCCCAGCCCAGCATGTCTTTCGGTACCTTAATCCATAACCCCTAGGAATTTCATATGCTTTAAAGCACCGTGTTTCTCACTTGCAGAATAACCATAACACTGTGTAAGAATGCAATCATAAATAGTATAAAATGCTGGAAGAAGCAAATACAAGACCTAGAATTTATGAGAAACCTGGCAAATCACTCTTTAAAGAATATGCTGGCAACTGACCCTACTTTTTGATGAACAAAAGTAGAAGCTTATGACTACCACAGCTTCCTGAGCATTTAACAGCTGTCTTGAAAATGCCTATGGCTGGAAATACTGGAAATATGGCAGGGTGAGAGTGTGATCATTAGCAGATTTGGGCAGAATTGTGTCAAGGCACATATTTAGAAACAACATACATATATCTCTTTTCAGTGCCGTCACATAGTTGGATGTGATCATGGAGCCGGTCATCTAACTCTGGCTCTCAGCAGAGAAATAACCTTGTGAGAACTTTCCTATTTCTTAGTAGTTTCTGTTGCAAATGTATTTTTGAGTTACCAGCTTTATAAATTAAACTTTGATTTGGGAACAAATCTGTGTCCTGGCGTATTTATCATTTGGGGTGTGGATGTACTTGATTTAAAAATCTGCTTTTTCTGAAGTTGTCATCAGCAGCACAGCAAGCTTGTTATCTTTGGCTGACTCTGTGAAGTCTAAACAATTCTTAATGAAGGAATAGGATTTTCAGCTGTGGTGGCTTTGCAGCAAAGGAGCATAATGGCAGTATGACATGTTAAGGCAGCAGTATAAGCAGTGCCTATTTAAAATAAGCCTTGTTCTCTTGCATAATGGATTTCCTGGTTTAGAAGTGTCCAGCTCTTGTTCAGTGTAATGGGTGCATTCTGTTACCTGGAACATCAGTTCTGTGTTTGCCTTAAATTTTTTTTCTGTGTCAGCGGTTGGAATGTGGCTGTATGCGTGTGTTAAACTTCTTTTTTTATTACTATTATTTCTGTCTGTCTTTACTGTCTTCCCTGCCTCAGGGAAGTTCTCTTTTTTTTTTTACTTTTGGTTGCCAAAAATATTTAGAGGTATTGTAACGGGACGTGCTGAGTTAATTTCTCCTGGACATGTATACATGTTTCAAGTTGAGGAAGACAGAACTTAGCTGGCTCACTTCTGACAAGGTTGAAGGCATTTTTTTAAGGAGGCCTGTAACGTACAGAGTGTATATCGTGCAGTTTGGCTGTCTGGTGACACTTACCTAGTGAGAAATCCTGACTGTGGAAGAAGCTGTTAAATGCTCAGGAGTAAAAATGGGTTCAGGTGAAGAGCTTCGTTCATGCTAGTGTAGTGGTGGTGTTACTGTGAAACCCAGTTGTGCAATGATGGTAGCTTATGGTCTTGGTCAGTACTTGCTACCTTGGCTTCCACAAACTAGAGGAAGGATATTTAAGACACAAACAAGAGTCTGAAGATTAACAGGGTATGACTAAGAGCCTTTGAATATTAAACTGGTTATTGCACTTCTTAGCCTTGCAGCAATTTTCTTTGTAGTTGTGTGGAATGCAGATTATTCAGTGACTGCCATCAGCAGGCCCAGCTGAGGCATAATATTCCAGTTTAAGTGCCTGCCCAGCTTTTCAACTAAGATTGTCTGTGTTGGGAGGGCTGAGGGTTTAGTAGAAGGAATTGGAGTGTTTCAGAACCTCATCTCCACAGACCTAGTGCTGTCAGAAAACATTTCTGGAACTGTTCTGAGGAGGCCTGAGCTGAAATTAGTGAGCAGTTGTACCATTGCCTAAATACACTTGAAGTGTGAACATGTAAACATTCTTGAACATCTAATGTTAAATAACTGTTGAAATACCAGAAGGTAAATAAGCTTAGTACCGCTTAATTTCTTCAATTGTGTTAAGATCTGTTTCAGGGGCATTTGCCAGACTTCTGTGCTTGTAATTATGCACTGTGTAAAAAGTGTATTTGCTTTTCAGTGTCACTGAAAGCAGTGCTATTCTGAGTGCTAGAATAAGCAGAAGTGTGCACCTCTGCAATCGTGCATGCTATATGTTAAGTCATATTTTTTCCTGTTCCCTTATTCTGTTAAGTCTTTAAAAGAAAGGCATCCCAGCTATTTTTACTTAAATGCTACTGTAAATGCTGAGAATATTCTAAGCATATACTGTGTCAAACCAAGATAGCCTTGTTAGAGAAAGTTAAAAGCTATTGGGGAATTAAAAGCTAACTAAAATGGAAGTTGAGGTTCCTGTTCTGCAGTAAAAATGTTCTGAGAGCATCTACAGTAATCTAATTGTAAAGATTTAGCATGCAGTCCTTGAGAGTAGTGACTAAATTGGTTATAGCTGAATCATGTGGTACTGCAGGTTTTTAGGAAATGCTTATTTGGGCTTTTTGTTTGTGAATATCTGACGTATTTTTGAAGGGTTAAAAAAACCAAACAAAGCCAACACTGTACCTTTTTGGTTTTTTTTCCTCAGATCTAGATCAAGGAGGAGTTCCCGTAGACACTACACAAGATCACGCTCTCGTTCCCGCTCTCATAGAAGATCCAGAAGTAGGTCTTACAGTCGGGATTATCGGCGACGACACAGTCACAGCCATTCACCCATGTCTACTCGCAGGCGTCATATTGGAAACAGGGTATGTCTGTTATAAAAGTAGATGACTCATACTCTAGTCCCGAATACATCCTGAAATCACTCAATTAATTAATTGGGATTTTCCAGAAAAACATTCTGCTTCACGCTCAGGTCTGTGTAAAAGATATTGTTGAGGTTAATTGTCATTTGGCTTTTGATAAGCCATGGATCTCCATAAGTTTGCTTAGGAATGTGGGGTGGGGGGGTCTTGTTTGTCTGTCTGTTTATTAACAAATGCCTTTAGAAGTGCTACCAGTGCAGATTGTTGTCACTATACCTGCTGTAATAAATGAGTGAATGTATGCTGTGAAGGATGGGGGTAGAATTGGGAGGGAGAAACATTTGTGCTTTTGATCGAAAGCCTGGAAAACTAAAACATTTTATTAAAAGCTGTTTTGATGGTGTCTTCATTAAATGAGCAGGCAAACCAGCTTGCTTTTAGCTGCTTTACAGGCTTAGGTGGCTGAGCATGGTGTGGTTTGTGCTAAAGTGGGGGGGGAAGTGATAACTGACACAAATGAAGATGTGATCCAGGCCTCTGTGTGTGTGTGTATATCTCTCCACATTCAACAGTCATCAGCTAGCCTTTGGAGGGAAAACTTTTTAAATATAGTACCTATTATGTGCTGTAACTGTAGTTTGTACAGTACCCTGAGGAATGCAAAGTATTTTTGTGAAAGGAGGCTTCTGTATCCGTAGGTTTGATTGTAATAGTGTCTATTAGCAAGTTAACCCAACCTGAATCTCAGCAGTGTCTCTTTTGTTGTTGTTTTGGCTTGAAGCTCTGACACTCAATTAGTGAAATACCTTGTACTGCAAATACAAGCAATTTTATTCTAACACCTATCTACCTATCCCTTCCTTTAGGCAAATCCTGACCCAAATTGTTGTCTTGGTGTGTTTGGATTGAGTCTGTACACCACAGAAAGAGATCTGAGAGAAGTTTTCTCCAAGTATGGTCCAATTGCTGATGTTTCCATTGTGTATGATCAGCAGTCTCGGCGTTCAAGAGGATTTGCATTTGTGTACTTCGAAAATGTTGAGGATGCTAAGGAAGTAGGTTGGGGTACAGAATGTATGGCACGTTTGCTGTATTCTCAGTTGCTGGGATATATACTCTGTGACAAGATATAGCCCCGGGGAAACTCGCTGTTTGACCTTTAAAATGGTATAGGAGCCTTTAATGTTAATTCCTTTTGTCTGTATGAAACAATCATAATGCAAGCTAGTCCACAGTATCTTTTCTTCCCTGCCTTCTCAGGGGCTAAAAAATACTTGGCACCTCATAATAAATGTCAGAGTCTTAGCTCTAAAGGTATCTACTGTGTACCAGAGGAGAGAGTGGAGAGGTATGAATACTGGTCCCTGTGCAGGGTGAGCTGTTGTGTAATTCACAAAAGCAAACTTTGGGCTAGCCATAGTGCAAACTATGCCAACAAGAAAAGAAAATAGAAACACAGGCTCTCTGTTTTAATTATGAGATGAGAGTTCCTTCCTAACTCCACATGTGATCTTATATTTAATAACAGGCATGTTCAGAGTGGACCAGACGGCCATTTCAGAGTTCTCTGTAGGAGCGCTAACATGCATTCTGCTGACATCTAGTGCTTCGGTCTGAAGGGGGGGAGTGGGGAGGGGAATCTTCTGAAAATAAAAGGCCGGGCAAAGGTACAGTGGCTTCCTGGTCCCTGCAAATGTCCACGGGAAGCCCTAAGGGATTCAGTAAATTGAAGCATTGTCAATACCATATAACAAATTACAGGATTTGTGCTTGCAAGTGCTACAGAATGAACAGGGAATTCTATACTCGCCAGGTATAGAATTCCACGCTCAGGCCAGCCCTTGGAGAGCAGTATGCTTATGTGCTGTAATTAGGCTTATATTCTGCATAAATTACACTACTTAAAGTCTCTAGTGTCTTCTTTTCCAAATTAGGCATAAAGACTTCCATGTTAGGTTGGAGCTTTGGATGTAGGTCCTGCTACTTGGCAGAAAAAAACAAGGGTTTTGGTTTTTTTACTTCAGATTTACTTAGGACTCAGATATTACTGTATTCAAGGTTATGGTGGGTTTTGAGGATGTATTGGAGGAAAAAAAACTTAACAGAAGAGCATTGTTAAATGCTTTGCTTCATGTGTGTTGGAGTAGTTACATCCCCCTACATAAGCATGTTCAAAGGTTCCTCTTAATCATGTTAGAAACAGGTACTGAAACAATTGTTAAATTATGTTCCTTTTAGGCTTTTTATGCAATATAAGTCACATTTTAAGTGGTTACTGAAGCTTATATCCAACTGGCCTAGAATGTCTTAGAGTTTAGGGTTGGTGTTCTGTATAAGGCATAAGTGAAACTTGGGCGTGCATCCTAACAGCCATTTTAGGACTTAATACTTGACGCAGTGGTTAGAAACTTGTGTTGGTAATAAAGTTCATACTTACAGCTAATTGTATTTTATCACCCTGCTCAGGCAAAGGAACGTGCCAATGGAATGGAGCTGGATGGAAGAAGGATCCGGGTAGACTTCTCCATAACAAAAAGACCTCACACACCTACCCCTGGAATCTATATGGGAAGACCCACTTAGTAAGTTACCTGTGTGGGGGTTTTTCCAAACCAGTGTGGGACAGGATTAATTGTCATGTTTTGTTTTCTGTATCCCCTCTGAGAGACCTGATTCTGTGTGGTTTTCCTAGCTTATCAGGCTTTTGCATTAATGCACTGTTCTGAAAGCTGTTCCCTTGCTTCTGAATTGTGTGCTGTACAGTATGTGGATGTTTCAGTACTAGAAACTAAAATACAAAAATCACTGTTGATGCCTAATTACATTTTTTAAAAAAGTCTCCTTAACAAGACCTGTGCTAATGCTGATGTGGTGAAAACTGACTCAACTGATAAAGGAGACTCTTCAGAATTAAAAAAAAAAAGACTACATGTGGACAGCCATCAGTAGTAATGCATAGCTTTTCAGCTTTTTAGATAGGAGGGGTTAATTTATATAGCACTTGTCAGTGACTGATCTAGGGTCAGCCTGGATTACAGTGAGCAGAAACCTGTGTTCCTTAGTTATACAGCCCAGACATTAGCTATCTAAACATTTAAATAAGTCTACAGTAAGATTTTTTTGACAATTTCTAAATTATTTTAAGTTGTCGTATGTACCTTCAAATATTAATGTCTTTTGCAAGCTCAAGTTTTCAAGAGTGAATTAACAAATACTAGTTGAGCAGCTGTGTGGTGCAGTTTGCCCTATCCACAGAGTATGCTTTTGACTTGCCAAGAATGTAAATTGTTTTCCCAAGTCATTTCCCAGTTGTTTTCCCAAGACTTTCAGCTTATGGTACTGGTAGTTATGTAGTTGATGTTGTGTTGAGACTGCAGGTTATTTTTTTAATGGGAAAGTTTTTCCAAAAGGAGCTTTCTGAGAGTTAAAAGTGAATGAAGAGTTGTCACAGAATGGAATTTCTCACGTGCCTGTGATACCAAAAGGTTAAGAGATTTCAGACCAAGGAGGAAAGTAGCTGTCTTAAAGTTCAAGTGTTTTAAAAAGCAATTATTTAAGTAGTTCTGTTCCCATCTGCACTGATGGGAAAGTAGGAGTGCTCACAATCATTTCAATTGTGAGGATGCGAGGTAATGGTATAACCCAGTTAAAATGGTGTATACTTGACTGACTGTATGCCTACTGAAAAGCACTGCAAACAATGTTTTATATTTTATTAAATGTAATTCTCTTTCACTACTTGTAGTGGCAGCTCACGACGACGAGATTACTATGACAGAGGGTATGATAGAGGGTATGATGATCGTGACTATTACAGCAGATCATACAGGTGAGGCAATGTTTGTAATATTCGACTGCTTTTTAAACTGTGCTTTCTCATCTACTTTTCTACCTATATAAGTTAAGCAGTTCATCCTACATATGTATGCCAAAATATTTTTGCACTTCCTGTCATTCTGGAATCTTACTATAAATCTTTACCACAAATCAGATTGGTCAGATCGAGAAATACTTTGTGATGTTTAACCTGTGGCATGAGTTAGTCCATAATGTTTTTTAAATCTGCATTAAGTTTTGAAAGACAAAGTATGTTCTCTGTACTCTGATTTTAAAAGACACTTTTGTTTGTTCATCTGTTAGCATTGAAATGGTGGGCATGCAGGTGCAGATCTAACATTTGAGTTGATATTATAGTGCTGAGTTACATTTTTAGCGTAACGTGGTAGATAAAAAGTGGGAAGTCTCTGTGGTCACCAGTATCCCCTACTAATAATTATGGCACTTCAAATGTTGCCAAAAAAAAGGAATCAGGGATTTGAACATTACCAGTTCTTTATTGGACATTTGCATTAAAAAGCTATTTCAACATACTCCGTTGGGTTAGATGTGTGTGTTTTACTCGAAGGACTCACACCTCCTGTTTCTATCTGTTTTCAGTCTAAACTTCGGTGTTCGGCAGCATAGTAGTTAGCTGAAAGAGGTGAATATTCAGGTGGTAATATACATTGTCAGAGGGCTAGTAAAGTTGATAGAAAATCTGTTGAAAACATGGTTGGTATGTAATTGATTTTGGTGATAGAGCAAGTTTGTCTTCTGCATTTTCCATTAAGACTGCCAATAAGACTTGTCCCCTTTGAAATCTTCCATAATTTCTGGGACACTATTAAGTTGGACGCAAAGATAAGAGTTTATTTTTTTCTGTCTGCAATTACCAATCATTCCTGTAGTTGCAGAATTCTGTAGTAGTACTTCCTAAGTTGTTTGCAAAGCTTAAATGCATCAGCAATGGGTGGATTTATGATTGTTCCCTGATGGCAACCATGTAGTCATTGAAATACATGAATTCAAATCACATTATCGCATTATAGCTCAAAGACAAAAGAAGTAATAAATTTTGTGATCTTAGCTTTCAGCGTACTCCTCTGTTGCTTTCTAGGTGTGGAAGAAAATATCATCTTTGTACTTTTATTGATAGCTGTATGGTCATTGTCAGTGACTGAGGGCAGCTATCTCCTCCTTCCCTTCCTACTACTTTCAGGCAGTTTTTCTCCTCTCGGGCTGTTGGCATTGTTTCCAGTCTGTTTCTCCCCTCCCTGCCTTGCTGTTGTCACTTAAATCAGGTGCCTTGCTTCTACAGTGCTTAAATGCTGCTGTGGACAGGGAGGGGATCAAGGTGCTCTACATCATCACAGTGAACACATGAGACAGAAGTGTTGTACTCGCATTTCTGGGAAGCAGTCATTAGGGTGGTACTTTGTGTCTAACAATCCATTTTCTTGAAACATCAGTGGTTTGAACATTTTGGAGAACTGTAGCAGATAAAATCTGAACTTGATACTGGGCATACAAGAACCAAGATGTGTTGGGTTTCACTTTGCCAGCACTTGTATGTAGGCTTTCATATGTGGTAGATGGCTCTTTGACCAAACTTCCAGTTTGTTTCAGAGCACAAGGTACAAAAACTTGCTTGGGATAGTTAGCATATCCTCATCTCACTTAATGTACTAAAAGTAATTAACTGAAATCTAGTGGATAAATTAACTGAAGCAGCTCGCCAAAGTGTTGGGGAACAGAAAAGACTTGCAACATAGCCTGCTAAGCAGGCTGTTAAGAGGTGCTTCTAGCTTGCTTCTCCCACTTTCCTTTTTTTTTTTTGTATGGGGTTCTGATGTAAACCTATCAAAATGGCAAAGGTACCTAAGGACCAGCAAAAGATATGGGGCTATGCAGTATTTGGTAAGAGCTTTACACCACTGGTCTTTCTTCTTGCACTTCATAATACAGGTTTCCTTATTCTTTCATAAAGGGTCAGTCAGGGTGTACTGGTTGTCCTTAAAATCTGTTGCTTGTGTGTTCTTGAAATGTAATTTATTCCTTGTTTAGATTATGGCATGATCCTAAGTTTTTAGTGCTTAAGTGTTACCTCTTTCATTCCTGATAGTGAACAGTGGCTCAGATGTTCATAAAATGTTACCAGAAGTTGTAATTATGTTAGTTCTGGGGCATGCTGGTGAGAATAGTTGCAGACTGTGGTAGTGACTGAATGTAAAGAAGAGTACATGCATTAGATGAGGAAGAGCAGACTAGAGAGAAGTGATGTGAGAAGATGGACTACATGGTGCACTAGTCTGAGTGTAGCATACCAGAATTCATGGCTATGCTTCAGTCCAGCTTTTTGAGGCAGCCCTGTGCTGGTCGATGTTCTGACCCTCCTACATGCTCTCCCATCCTGTGTCTGTTTTGAACTAGGGCTTTGGGGTGGAAATACTCAGAATATTGACAATTCCAGCAAGGGTGATTTCCATTTCCTACCTTTAAAAAAAAAAAAGCCAACAAAAAACCACACCCCAGTGTTTTAAAGCTGCAGAACCTTCATAGCAGATATTGAAAGGGTGAAAGTAAGCCACAAATGGTTTGTGTGTGGCTGCTTTAAAAATATCATGATCTGCCTGGGTTTGATACCTGCTTGCTTGTTCTCCAGCTATTGGTCGTTTGAGGGAGAGAGAATAGCGTTGTGTATGTCATGAGTTTTTCCTTTAGGAAAGGAAAGTTAGAATTGTTAAAGATGCAGTAGAGCACTGCATACTAGTACTCCACCCTAGAAAATCAATTGGTAACAATTACTTCGAATTTTTCCCTTCCTTGCCCTCTGTGCAGTGAAGCCTTAAGGGAAATACAATTTCAGATGAGAATTGTCATGTTAAAACTTTAATTTCTCCTCATTGCCGTGGGATGCCTAATCTTGTTGGGAAAAGTATATGTAAACTGAACAATAACCTTAAAAAAAAAAACCAAAAAACAAAACAACAAACAGAAAGCAACTTGTACACTGGCTAGCTACCAAATGGAGATGATGTTAAAAAAAAAACTAAAAAAGGAGACCTGCTGATTGAAAGTGTGGTGTTGTGTTTTGGGGGTTCTTTGTCCTTCATATGATTTACGGCCTTTTTGAGCTGCTGTGAGACATCTGTGGCAGTGACTGTTCCATACTTGATTTAGTCTCCTCCTGGTAATGCTTTGCTGTATCTAAATCTGTGGAGGTACCAGCCCAACCACTTCATATCGTTAAATACTAGAATGCATTGTTCCAGTTCTAGGCAGCTTCTATATAAGGAGAAGTTATACCACAGTTCTTAAGTGCCCTTGTTTAAACGTGATTGTGAAGTGTTAAAATGTAAGGGTGTGGGTTTTTTCGCTGCCTCCACCTTGGAATCAACTTTTTCTTCAGGACAGTGAATTGATCTTGCTACTTTAAAAAAATAAATGGCTTGCCTCAAGGGGGTAAGCATCTGAGAATATAATTGGTCTTAGAAGTGATGGCTATGTATTGATCTTACATTGCTGCTCGTTGGAGAGTATGACATAGTAAAATACAATATTGGTCAGCTGGAACATGAGTCCTCTTTAACTGTTCCTTGACACCAAGTTTAGCCAACTCATTCCAGGAATCCATAGAAGTGAATGTAATGAAGTAATTCAGCATTATCCAGTGTAGGAACCAATCTTTTCTTGTCTTCACATCATTTTCTTAAGCTTGATGATGCTTTTTGCTTGTACAATGAACTTCTTGTTTATTTTTAAAATTTTCAAAAGTTGTTCTGCTTTTGTGTTCACAGAGGAGGTGGTGGTGGAGGAGGAGGAGGATGGAGAGCTGTTCAAGACAGGGATCAGTTTTACAGGTATGCTGGGAAAGCTTTCAGTGTCTGGTCAACAGTGGAAATATTCTTATACATGGTATTTTTTTTAGTATTCTATGGATCAAGTCTAGGATGTCTTTAAACACATTAGCAGAAACTGGGTGGATGCTGAGTACTTTGCAGCTCTTCGGTGAGCAGTGCAATTCATTTCAAAGGTTCTCTCCTTGCTATGTAAAGGGGTGAGGTTGGTATAGGGATGGGTTAGTGCAGCTTTGCACTAAAAAAAAAACCTGTGATTTATGCCAAGAAGTTAATGTCCTGAATGTTTGGGGATGGTTTTTTTTCATTAGGAGATTAGTGGAACTAGGCAAGGAAACGCAAAACTTGAGAGTGCCTGGATTGGAGGGGTTTGGGGGTGGGGTTGGTTGTAGCAGTGACTGCTACTCAAATCAACTCTTCATCTTGAAACAAATATTGTAGATTAAAAGTTAAGGTGTGATTTGGCTTACACTGCTGCTTTGGGATGTTCTTGGCTTGAAACACTAAGATCGCATGTAGTCAAATTGTGAATGCAAGAGAGCTTATACTTCTTTTATTAGCCCAAAGTAGTATTACTCTGACCCGGTAATAAAAAGAATATTAAGAAAACTCACATCTTTGCTTTGTTACCCAGTAGAAATATTGATCAGCTCTTTATGTGCTTATTAGCTTTCCCAAGTACACTCTTGATACCAGGATCGGGTTAGAGGTATCCATATCAAGCAGCTGCCACTCGCTTGCTCCAGGCTTTAACGAAGGGATTGTTTCTGTTGCCCTCTTTCACAGGAGGAGGTCACCATCCCCATATTACAGCCGAGGGGGCTACAGATCTCGATCCAGATCTCGATCCTATTCACCTCGTAAGTAGGCTTGGAGCTTGCATATCAAAAACAGATTTTCACTTTGCCTGAACTTCTTCTTTTGAGGTTTTGCGTCCATAAAGACTATTCAACTTCAGTGTGGTTATTTTTTTTGAATGACAGTTCCCTTTAATGTTTCATTGAGCAACTGGCAACCTTGAGGACAGTGTAAATATTTAGTTTGCAAAAAAAGTAAACTAGGCAATACCACTTGTTTAAAGAGTCTGAGGTACCATTTCTTTCTCCAAAACTCTGTTAAAACAGGAGTTTGTAGTATGCTGACAATTTGGTTACCTCTAGGACAGCAAGGCCGAATTCCCAAGCCTCGCACATTCTAACACTGAAACTTAATTTCCCAGCGTAACTTGTTCAAGAGGAGGTTAACTTCATCTGAGGTCCAGAATAGTGCTTTTTTTCTCGATTGCTTATTTGCATGGAAGATAAAGCTGCATTTTGATGGCAGAAATTTAATAAAACACAATAGCATTCCTAGCATACTCCCTTTGTAATGGATACAGAGTGAATGAATAGGTTGTGTTCTCATGTTTACCCTTTGTGTCCAAATGAAAACAAGTGTAACTCCTTTTACTGATACCAGGGAACAGTTGCAATGTGAATTCTCATTGTGCGCTGAAACATCAGCCCTGGGCATATGACGGGAATGGGGGGTTTTCTACACAAAGGAACTTCCTGGCAGAACGGTACTGGCTGCTGGACTTTGTCATAGACAAATCATAAGGCTCTTGAATTTGATGCAGATTTGAGGCATGGCAGTGAATTTAGAAAGAAATCTTAAAAATCTGTCAATCCTTGGGAGTCTAATAGCGTATGTATTTTGTTTTTTCTTTCAGGTCGCTATTAAAGTGTGACGTGTAGAGGAATTTCTAGCTACAGCGTTTGAGTTGAAATTGCAAGTTTGTGGACAATATTTTTATTGTCTCTTCTGTTTAAACAAGTGAACAGTGCCTAGTGAATAGGTGACTTTTACACCTTTTATGAAGACTACTTCCGTGATGTTAAATGCTGTTTCATTCTGCATATTTGTGTAGTTTGGTGCTTTGTTTCAAGTTGTGTTTTGAAAGGAGTATGTTTTGCATGTATTTTTTTAGTCTCAATTTTGACTCCCGAAAGGTTTCTATTGTAAAGACAAACTGTTCAGTTTTTTCTACTGATTCCAAGGTATTCTGAAGATCAAAACCTGTGTAAAATGCTTTCAAAAAGTGACAAATAAAATAAAAAGAAGTTTGTTTTTTCTTTTCCTACTTACTTTTGCCAAGTGTAAGTTATGGGTTGAAAAGAGACTACAATGCTTGTATTGTGTATTCTGGCATCATGTTTAAAGCCCAGAAGTAAAATTAACCCTCATTTTGTGTTGCTGGGTAGTTGTTCTCTAAATGTAATACCTTCAGGTATGTAAACCCAGTGTGTAGAGAAGTCCGGGGTGCAAATTGTACAGCACCAGGAGCAAGAAACATCACTTGGCAGCACTGTACGCATGGAGCAAGACTTGGTAAGGCTGTTGAGCTTTGAGGGGGGTGAACTGTTAGCAGATTATCACCTGCAATATGTAAAGCTTTAAATAAGGAGAGGGCTTCAGTGGAAGTAGATCACCATACACTTAGAGATGGCAATGAAATAACCTTTAGACTACTTTGATTTTTCTTACTTCACTGATGATTGTCCTTCTTTTAAAGAGTATGTCTTCATCTGCTTATGCCATATAACTCTCAAATGATGCTTTCCTACCGCTATAGTACCATTTTGCCTACTCGGATTCATGAACTTCATACACTTACAGGAAAATTCTGTGCAAGACTTGAAAGAACTTTTGTCGGACTAGAACTTCCCTCAGCCTTGTATCATAGCTCCAATGGTGACCAAGCACGGAGGACTAGAAAACAGTGCAAGAGCAGCGAGATGCTAGGCTACATCTGCCACTGTTCTCTCGGCTTTTGAACACAAATTCCTCTACTTTTTTTCCTGCATAGCAATTTCCACACTTTTTTTCATGGACTAAGAGTGGTTACAGGACCCTGTGGACCTGCAGCCTCTTGACCTTTATTTGATGATTTTCCGCTGTTCCTGTATGGGAATGGGACAGCTAGCTGCTCTCCACACATTTCTGTGCCATTTCTCATCAGTGGCCTCCGTTGTCTCGTCTTAATGTGGTTTTCAGATCTAGTCAGGTCTTTGTATGGAAGCTTTCAATTACTTGATCTGTTCTTTCAGAGGGGGGGTGAAAGGAAGGACCAGGATGGCACACAGTGTCCCACAGGTTGAGGAACCTGTGGGTTTATATAGTAACATAATGTTGATTTCTTTCTGAGCACCATCTTGCACTTAACCCTGGTTTGGTTCTGTTAAGTACTACTGAGCTGGAGGTTTTCATACAGTGACTTCGAAGGGCTTGCACCGGAGGATGAATGATCAGGAGCCTGCCTCTGCAGCCTTCCTTTTGTTAGAGCATTTAAAACATGGCTGTATGGCACTCGGCTGTAAACAGAAGTGCCACCAAAGCCATCAGAGGTTGGGATTTAAGTGGTAAGCCTGTTTAACCCCCAAATTTTTATTCAGTGGAAGCTATTGTTACTGGTCCTGTCAGCCCAACAAAAAAAACAGATAATCCCAGGGCAAGCGCTTGCATACTCTCACTACATCCCATTTCTTTTGGGAACAGCCAGTCATTTGCTGTCCCATGAAGGATAAATGCACTTAAGGTTCTTCATTTAAGTGCTTCTAAATTCCATTTCTTGTTTTTAGAATCGGCACTGAATCACTCAGTTTTTAGCTATAATCTATTGCATTTAAAAGATCTTGGGCAAACACTATACTGTATATCATAGAATAGTTTGGGTTGGAAGGGACCTCTAAAGGTCATCTAGTCCAACAGTCCCAGCCGTGGGCAGGGACATCTTCAACTAGATCAGGTTGCTCAGAGCCCCGTCCAACCTGATGTTGAATGTCTCCAGGGATGGGGCATCCACCACCTCTCTGGGCAACCTGTGCCAGTGCTTCACCACCCTCAGCATAAAAAATTTCTTCCTTACATCTAGTCTAAATCTACCCCCCTTTAGTTTAAAGCCATTCCACCTTGTCCTGGCGCAACAGGCCCTGCTAAAAAGTTTGCTGCCATCTTTTTTGTAAGCCCCCTTTAAGTACTGGTAGGCTGCAAGAAGGTCTCCCCAAAGCCTTCTGTTATCCTGTGTAGTAAATCTAATGATCTAATTATTTTTTTAACCTTGTGTTGGAGGAGATGGATTGAGCTTTTCTCATTGGTTTACAGTGAGACTATTTTTTGTGTAGAATTGGTGGTATACTCATTCCTGGACTCAAAACTACGTTCTGGACTGATGTAGGGAAGAAAGTGCTTTCCCCTTTTGCTCTGGGAAGCAGTTCGGCAAATTCTGTGCAATCGCGTGAAGCAAGAGACTGAAGAAATAAGCCCTACTTGCGGCAGCTGCCTGGAGAGGATGGCAGCTAACAGCAATGCACCAGGTGTCTTAGGTTTTTGCAAATACCTGGTATTTTTTATAAATGTATCAGTTTTTACTGTCTGGATGTAAGACTAGACAACAGGATTTCAGCAGTAACTACTTTTAACTGTATCAGCAGTAGCATCCCCTCCCTAATCAAGTTGGTACTCCCTTTTAAGCATCCCGTGGGGTGCTGTTGTGGTTTAACCTCAGCTGGCAACTGAGCACCACACAGCCACTTGCTCACTCTCCCCCCGCTCCCCCGGTGGGATGGGGGAGAGAATTGGAAGAGTAAATGTGAGAAAAACTCGTGGGTTGAGATAAAGAGTAAAAGTGAGAAAACTCATGGGTTGAGATAAGAACAGTTTAATAATTGAAATAGTAATAATAATAGAATACACAAAGCAAGTGATGCACAGTGCAATTGCTCACCACCTGCTGACCAATGCCCAGCCAGTCCCCAAGCAGCGGCCCCCCCGGCC
The DNA here is from genome assembly GCF_000699105.1 of Pygoscelis adeliae. Classification (NCBI taxonomy): domain Eukaryota; kingdom Metazoa; phylum Chordata; class Aves; order Sphenisciformes; family Spheniscidae; genus Pygoscelis; species Pygoscelis adeliae. The sequence goes on along the minus strand of NW_008824667.1, from coordinate 576,060 downwards.
AGCTTCCCCCAGTTTATGTACCGAGCATGATGTCACATGGTATGGAATGTCCCTTTGGCCAGTTTGGGTCAGCTGTCCTGGCTGTGCCCCCTCCCAGCTTCTTGTGCACCTCCAGCCTTCTCAGTCGGTAGAGCATGGGGAGCTGAAAAGTCCTTGACTAGTGTAAGCACTACCTAGCAACAACTAAAGCATCGGTGTGTTGTCAACATTGTTCTCATCCTAAATCCAAAACACGGCACTGTACCAGCTACTAGGAAGGAAATTAACTCTATCCCTGCCAAAACCAGGACAGGTGTGTAGCACTGCTCCTGTGCTGAGAGCATCCCAAATCCCTGTGCCAGGTCCTTGCCCAGTGTGAGTGTTTTGGGGCTGTGGTGCCACGGTCCATGTGCGGACGTGTGCAGGAGCGTTCCCTGGGAAGGTGGAGTCCTACCCGCTGGAGCTGACCTTTCTCCTTTGCAGAGCGGGCAGTCTCTTCGTTCTTTTGACTGCTTTCTTGGTTTGACTTTCTTAGTTTTGACTGTTTTCTTAGTCACAGTCTTAACGCTTCCTTTGAATCACTCAGCAGGGGTTGACAAACGCGGAGTCAAGAACATGTGTCCTTTGGTAAGTGTCTTTATTTTTTAGTAAAATGAGGATTTCGCAACTCATGGTGCAGTTCCTGGCAGCTGAGTTCATCTGATGGCTCGTAGCTGCCAGAAGAGCATCCTCCCACCCCTTCCCCGCACGGTGATACCTGGTACTACTGGTAAGGCTCAGATCCACTGCGGAGCCGTGCTCTGGTCCGGATGAAAGCAAGCTTTTCCTCCGCAGAGGGCACGAAAGAAGACAGGGATGTTGTGTTGGTTAGAGACGGTGTGCTGAAGTGCACCCTAAAATCCTGTATATAGGGTTTGGGAAAGCGTTGGCTCCGGAAGCACCGGAGTCTTGCAGTGGGGAGAGCCTTTTGTCTGGGTGTTTCCTGCTGCTGAATCACTCCAACTGCTTGTCAGTCCAGAAAGAGCCCCTGGTCAGATGCTCCCCAGCGTGTGTAATGTTGCCCTGTTACGCGGGAATGACAGATTGCTGTGGTATGTGATGCACTTCTAAACCGCGTCTGAATCACTGCTGGATGTCCTGATGCTCTGCCAGCGTGTAACGCAGAAATTCATCGTAGGGGAGGGGGAAAAGCGTACCCTGAACTTCGGCAGAAATCCCACCAGCGGTAGGGAAGCATCCTCTGCCGTGGCGGCTGCAAAAGCAACATCTGCTTGGGTGGATGTGAAATGCTGTGCCCTTTGCTGACCCGCTTTCCCGTCAAGAGTAGGACACGTAGCAAACTTTAAAAGCACGTGGGGAAAAAGGAAACTGGGCAATGTTTGTGCCGTTGCATTGCTGGTCTCTCCCCACCGTGTGCAGGTGGAGTTCCTTATGGGTCAGTTTGTGCCTCTCCTGGCTTGAGAGATCCTCCAATCCCTGCACAACACGGCAGCATCTCCCCGGTCACCTGGGCACGAGGACAGTCCCCATGGGGGGTGGCATAGCTCAAGGGAGCTGCTGAGCATCGGCATGCAAGGGGCGATATTGTCAGGGGTAGTCGTGGTTTTAGTATATTTGGAAAAACATTATTAAAATCGACTCGTAAGGTGGCTTACAAGCACAAATTAACTTGAAACTGGGTCTTAAGAGCATCTGGGTCCAGCACAGCGCTGAGCACGGGCAATGGAGACCGAAGGGAGAGCAGGGGGCCTGTGACTCTCCTGGCACCCCTTGCACAAGCAGTGCAGCAGCTTTCAGCGCTCTGCTGCATCTTAAGAGTTCCTAAAAATCATATTTTCTGTAGTAACTCCTTAATTTGAGTTCAAGTAATTTATTTTGTTGTTCACATTTCAGTTCCAGCAAATCAATCGCATGAAAGGCAGGTACTGCCGCCCCAACAGAGCTGCTTTCAGAGCCAAGAGAAGCTGACCCTTTCTTTTTCCTGCTTCAATATGATGGGTATGGCTCCTTAGGGCTCTCTTGGGTGTCCATCTCTGGCACCTGGCCTTTGCTCAATCATGTTGGTCCTAGACATCCATACCTTCAAGATCACCTTAGGAGAGTCAGCAAAACTTTCAGCCTGTTGGGAAGGAGCTATTGGTACACCGCTACTGACAGTCTCTGTCCATCGTTCCCATCGTTAAAAAGTTAAGAGTTACGTCTCAGCAATGCTCAGCCCCTGTACAGGTGTAATTAACAGAGATCCAGTTATTAATTCAATTACCCAGCCATGATAGTTGCCTTGCACCTCGGCATCCCGAATGTTAAGGGCTGATGACCTGAAAGCTTCCAAAATTCTGTTAGTAGTTAGTAGATACTCACTCATGTCCTAGCAAATGGTGAGCAAAATGATTCCCCTGTGGCTTGAAAAGTACAGAAGCGTTTTTCAACCAAATTCTGAATTATTTTCTCAACTACGCTCTTCATGATGGATAATCTCACCTTACAGAGGTGGACTGCCTTAGCGCTCAGCACTGCTGACTGCAGCCAGTTCTGTGATGCTCTCCCCTCATGTCCGCAGCAGCTGCTCAGTTTTCTTGCTAGGAGGTTTCTAAAAGCCAAACGATACCTTTAAGAAAGTTCATCAGCACTATATTAGAGTTAAATTTTGGGTTTACTCCAGTCTCGTGGTGCCTCATCCCTGGCATGTGGCGATGGAGGGCAGGTGGAAGCCACTCCACCAGCGCATGCCAATCCCTCTTGCAGTGCATCATGGCACACAAGGTCACCTCTGTGACTTGGTCAGAAGGAAAAAAATAAGTCCTTTTGTAAAGGAAACAAATTTAATTTGTAGTTAATTTGTAGGAGAGGGTTTATTTGGAGCTTTTTTTTTTTTCTTTGGTACTGCCTCTCCAGCAGTCTTGTCCGCAGCCAGAGGTGCATCCCTGCACAGTGACAAGCGGCTGCATCCTATCTTGCTGCTGAAACTAAGCTGGGACTGGCAGGGATGGGGCAAAGCTCTGCTGAGATTTCTCCTCTGTGACAAAAAAATACCCTTAAGGATTCAGGGAAAATGGGCAGGTCAGAGAGACGAGGCAGGTTCCTCCTGAGCCAGGTAGCTGGGCTTTATCTGCCGGATTAATGCAGCCCCTGGGGAGCATGGCAAGTGGGTGGTCTGGCCAATTTTCCTCCCATTGCACAGCCTATTTATCCACCTCTGGGGTGCACACCCACAGCTATAACCCTGCCGTATTCAGCTGCAAAGAGCAGGCATGTGATTTTCTTGTCTGCTGGCCCCAGACAAGAAAAGCCCCACTCTTTGCCTGCCTGGGTTTGACCAAGAGATCTGGCCAGACCACAGCCAGATGTTATGTTTTTCCACCAGTGCTTACGCATCCCCTCCAGCCGCAGGGGATGCCTGCGCTTCTCTGATCCCTGGTGACAATGAGGGATGGCTCATGGAGGATGTCCCCCATGGGATCATCCCCAAGTCCAGCTTGCTGCCAGCCCTGCCAAGCACACCGCAACTTCTGGAGCCCCTCTACTGTTGGAAATGTGATGGCTTCACCATATCCTTCTGGCTTGGGGCAGGACCCACCATCGCTGCGCTGTCCCTTTCTCTGTCCTGTTCCCAACACCCTCTGGGGATGGATGCTCCAGCTGCGGGATCCAACGAGGGATCCCAATGCGGATGCCCCAACACAGCCCCAGCCAGGCCCCCCCAAAGCATCCATTAACATGAGCCCAACCAATGCCCTGACTGCAGGTCCCAGTAAGACCAGTCCATCAGAAAAGAGTGATGAAACCCAATTGATCTCAACCTGCCTGCTGCGAGACAGGCTTACCAAAGGCTCAGGATAAAACAGAGTTGTGGGTCAACCCATTTATCCCGAGCTTGGAGGAGGGCACTCAGGAATCCCTTGGGCCAGCCCTCAGCACCAGGGTGGATGTAGTAGACCCAGATGTTTGTCCTACCTCCAGCCAAGGAATGGCACCACCTCCTTCTTTTCCCGAGTCTGATCAACCAAACACTCAGGTTTTTTCCTAATTTCTCCTGCCTTTTCAAAGCAGCCTTTCACACACACAAGCCTGTTATCTTGTCCTCCTCCAGACTAAACAAACCCTCCCTCAATCTTCCCTTGCTCTCACGTTTTTTTGCTCTTTTTATCAGTCTCGCCGCCGCCTTCCGGACTTGTTTCATGTCAGCATCTCTTTTCAGAGAGGAATGATCTCGCTGCACATCCCACCTGCAGGGCTGCCCTTAGAAGAAGACCTGCCTTTCCTGGTGGGTCCTGCACCACCTTTGGGACCACTTACCCTGAGCTTTGCCTGTGTGGTTGCTGCCTCACCAGCTATTTTATATCGGTGCTCTTAAATCTTCCTCCCCAAAGCACATACTTCCCTTGACCCTCTCATCCAGACCAAGACCAGTCCACTAAAACTCTGGGAAAGTGAGTACCAACTCTGTAGGGCTGGGAAAACATCTGAAGAAGGTTGTTGAGCTCCTTCTGCAAAGCCAATACTGGTAGGCTGGAAGGATGACATCATGCAGGTAATTGCAGGAGACTTCCTACGTTACGTCCAGCTCCTGCAGAAGGCCAAGTGACAAGTCATAAATAAGTATTGCAACCTGTGGGCACTTCTTACTCCAGAAACGTCGGGTTTCTCCTGCCGCTTCCCAGTGGCAATGACCTCATGGGATGAAACAGCAGCTCCCTGCCCCGTTACTGTAGATAGCTCATCACTGAGGATGAATTAATGACCTAAATGAGGGTAAACCTTTTTTAAAAGGACATTATCAACACATTTCAGCCTAAAAGCACCCAAAAAAGGTGCTAGGGATGGAAGAGCCCCCAGCCCTGCTGCTAAATGGCAGCCCGGCAGGAGCTGCGCTGAAAGCAAAGACGAAGAAATTGGAGGAGAAAGGATTCTTCTCGCTTTGCATCATCGCAGTCCAACCACATCTATTTTTGCTACACGCGTGGCATCAAGCACCCGTCACTGCTATTCCTACTCCATCCAGCACCTCCGCATGACAGGGGAAGAGTGGCAGTGGATGGAGCACGGCAGAAGGGAGTATCGCTTTTAATTGTCCTGCCATGCAGCTTAAAATCTGGAGAATTCCATTACCACCCTTCATCACGCCCCCAAGGATGACTGGCCCTAGGGCACAACGCTCTGGTCCAAGGACACTTGTCCCCTCCCGTCAGCCAGTATTACTTCTGCACCTTATTTTAGTCTCTGGTCATGGCCCGGATGCACTTCCATGAAGATTTGGCTTTGTATTCTCAAGAAGAGAGAGAAAAAATCATTTAACCTGCAGCATCCAGCGCTCAGCAGATGAGGCAGGTTGTGACACTAACTCTTGGTGACTTGAGGACATCCTTTAGCAGAGCCCCTGCGAGCCACGTGCCCCAAAAGCTAGAGCAGCCATCTACCACTGGGCTGAGAACACACAAAACTTGGTGCCGGGATGTCATGTCAGCACCGGCTCGCCATTTCTTGAAGCCTTTTGGATGATGGGCTCACATGTAGCGACGGCTAGTCAGACCTCGGTTGGGGTGGGTTTGCGCAGCTGTGCTTTCCAAGAAAGCACATTTAATACAAGCTTTTATTTATTCACTTATTTTATCTTAGTTCCCAATCAAGATGGTTTCCCTCCCTGAAGGAACTCCTCAAGGGGTTTTCACATGTAGCGACGGCTAGTCAGACCTCGGTTGGGGTGGGTTTGCGCAGCTGTGCTTTCCAAGAAAGCACATTTAATACAAGCTTTTATTTATTCACTTATTTTATCTTAGTTCCCAATCAAGATGGTTTCCCTCCCTGAAGGAACTCCTCAAGGGGTTTCAAGCAAGGACAGAGCGGGATCTGCCAGCAGGACACTGGAGCCGGGCAAACTGTCAGAGATGGGGTGTGATCGGTTTAAGAGCAGAGGTGTTGGGCTGTGCAG
>NW_008824667.1:564916-568744 GCF_000699105.1 Pygoscelis adeliae | reverse complement strand
GGGGGAGAAAAGCCCTTTTTTTTCCCCACTTTCTCTTTGGGGGCCGGCGGGGTGGGCTGGGATTTACCCCGAGGGAGGTCGTGCCCAGCAGTGGGGCTGCCTGCGCTGTCGGAGGATATTGTTTTTAATAAGTAGTTCAGCAATTTGCTCTCTCCAAACACCTCTTTCCCCCTTTATACTGCCCCAGGATCCAAAAACTCTATGCATTTATATATTGGGTCGAAGCGCGCCCTCTTATTTTAATCAGGTGTAGGGGAGCACCGAGGCTGGACGGATGGGGACACGCTCGTTTAATAGAGAAAATAAAACCCAGGACCGCGTTGCGTAGCTGCCTCGTCGCAAGATTTTTTTTCCCCCCAACATGTGTCGGGATAAAAGGTCTGTGCGCTGGGAAAAAAAACATCGGATGGTCCTGCAGGATAATTTGCTGCTGCTTGGCGTGGAGGTTTGGCCCGTGATTGACGCTCAAGTATTAATTTTGAAATTACGGGGGGGGTTTTCACGTGTGCTGGAGCGGGATTTCTTCTTCGGCAGGGATCACACGCTCTCTTACCTTAAAAAATCTTCAAAAACAAGCAAAAAAAAATCCCAGCTATAATATTTCTAAACTAAATCTCTGCAGCAGCCTTAGGCTGGTCTGCTGATGACTTTTTTAAGAGTGATGGAGCCAGAAATTGGGAGTTTGGGAAGATAGTATGGGCCCGGGACTTGACCTTTATCATGTACGAAGGGGATGTAAACAAGGAATTCGTCTTTACCTAAATTCTTCATCAGGCTGGGGTGCTGCTACTTTTCCTTCTGAGTTTTAAAAGAAAAAAGACATTTAAACAGCCCAGAAATAAATGTTGATTTATTTTGCATCAGTCTGTTTTCAGCTGGCTCCAAGTTTTCTGTTCCAGCTCGGCTCCCCAGCTTCCTCAGGTTATTGAGATCTAATTTAAGCTGATATCTTTTTTCACAACTAAAAAAATATATATTGCTTTATATTAATATATCCAGTTAGCAGGGCCATGCCGTCGCCTCAGTAGATTATAGATTTTATTTTTATAACGTGATTTTTGGCAGGGAACAGAGCCTCACGTGGTCATGTTTTAGTCTCGTCATCCCCCCCCCCCCTTTAAATTTGTAGAAAATCCAACTTTTGTAGTTGCAGTTGAATCCCAGAGAGGTGCTGGGATTTCAGGGGGACCCAGTCGGGTAAAATCCCCCGGTTATTTAAATGAGTTTCTGCTTTAATTAGGTTTGGGGAACCCGAGCCCCTCTTGGCTCTCGTCCCCCAGCATTTCTGCGTCGCAGGGATGGGAACCAGGAGGTGCCGATGCCCGGCGCTTCCCCTCCGTGCCCGCATTCACCTGGAGTGCTTTATTTTTATAACCAAGTCTAATATAGATCTATTTTACCGATGTATTTATACACATATAAATATGGTTTGATAAGAAATGGGCTGGAAAACACCTCCAACATCGGTACATAGGGAAGGGATTTCCTCGAGGTGCCGCCGGGAGTTGCTGGCAGGGGGTTGTTTCTGTTTCTCCGAAGGCATGAATTAAATGTGAAGGCGGTGGGAAGGAGCGTGAATCCTGTCCGCTTTGCCGATCTGCCTCTCACGAGTTAAAAATCAGCCATTCTGCTGCCATGCAAATGGTTTGGGCCCCTATAGGAAGGATCCAACAGTGTCTCAATTGTATTTTTTCCCTTGTATATGCTGTATTGTGCCTTGGAAAATTAAAGAAAAAAAATTACCCTAATTAAATTAAAAACATTTAAATTAATTTTTAAATTGATTTTTAAATTCAGCAGAGGAGAGAATACTTTTATTTGCTTAAAGCAAGGCGATGCAATCCTGCTTCAAGAGCATTTTGTGTCCGGAGCGTGGCAGTGAGGAAAGCATCATCATCTTGCCCCTTAAAGATAGGTGGTACATCCCTGAAATCTTTGAAAATCCTGTTAATGGGAAAGAAAGAAATTTAAAAAAATTAGGGTTGGTTGTGAAATACGGAAAGTAAAACCCAACCACCCCAATGCTGACTTTTATACAAGGATTGGATAAAAATGGTGGGTTTAAGAAGTAGCAGGGATGTAGCAAAGCCCCATTTAATGTCTCCAAACCAGTGAAATTTTTGGGTTCCTGATTGCGAAGGTGCCTTTTAATTTCTGCTTCTGCCGTAATTTTCAGCTATGAGAAATAAAAGCATCTGAATAGCGCAGAGGGGGAGGCTGTCGGAGAGAGCTTGGGCTGGAAATATCTATAATATTAAAAATAATAATAATTTTTGCTATTTTAGTAAATGGCAAAACTTGGGTGGTTTTGCGCCAGACAGCAGTTTCTGGAGGGGTAGCGATGAAAATGCCTGCCCAAACAGCTTTGCTGGGGGTGATTTTATGGGATCTGCAGGATTCTCTCCTATTTCAAAAGGAATTATCTTTAAATAAGTTTCCTCTCTTGAGCACCAATTCAATTGTCTTTGCCGCGTATTTTGGCTTTATTTATTTATTTATTTTCCCCCACCCTCTTGTTCTTAAACCCAAAATGCTGGTGATGTTAAGGCTCAGAATAAATGTACGAGCCCTTTTGTCTCCTCATAGGCAGTCCATCTTCCCTTATTGCTTGTCATCAATGAGATGCTTAATTAGGGGAGAGGAAATCCTTGTGCAAACCAGTTGCTTTGCCCGGAAAAGCCACCAGCACCTATTTGCGCACGCGTCTATAAATACATGAGGAGCAGAAAAAATACTCCCATGGATCTCCAGTCCTAATACCTCTAATTTAAAAAATATCTCTAATTAAAAAAAAAAAAAAGAGAAACCTAAAGAGTAAGAAGAGATTTTCTCCAGCTGCAGCATGGGGAGGGTTTGCTTTGCTTCGCCAAGAGAATTAAACTTGCTGGAGATTCCCTTGTATATGGTATGATGGGTTACACTGGATTTGAAATTGAATTTGGAGTACTAGAAGTGGGGCTGCTCTCAGTCCTGGTCCAAGTTTTAAATATATATATATATATTTTTAGTATCTTTTGGTATCTTTTATATTTATATAAATTAATAATGTATCATTTAGTATTTAAAGTATTTAAATATATATAAGATACTATATATATAAAAGATACTTTATATTTCTACTTTTACTATATATATAAAAGATATTTTTAAATATATGTATTTTTATATATTTAAAAAGATACTTTTAATATTTATATTTATATATATATACACATATATATGACATTGCCAGGGCAATGCTGGTGGCATCAGGCATGGGGAAACCCCCTCCTGCTGCCCGCTGGGTGCACGGCAGGTTTCCCATAGGTCTCAGATGCTGTTCCCTATGGAGCTGGCCAGGAGAAACCCCGTCAAGCTGATCCTTTCCTAGACGGACTCTGGCGCTTGTTATAGCTAGGTGTGATGCTGTTGCTTGCTTTATTTTATCTCTTTTCAGGTGTGGGTAAACAGGGAGCTGGTGGCATTTGAGTTTTATTTTTCTTTATCTGTCTTTTCGCTTGGCTCTTTGCCGCCTGCCGGGATGCAGGGATGGGACCAGGGTGGTATCGGGGATGCGGGATGGGGCACGGGCATGGAGGATGCAAGGAGGTGACTGAGGCCACACCGCCCATGCCATAGCACACCAGGATGCTTTTTGGTACCACCGTGAAGCCTACCTGGGTTTGAAGGCATTGGGGAGAGGCTAAAGCCGAAAGCAAAACAATACATAAATATTTATCATTAATTACCTATTATTTTTGTCATTTTATAGTTCCTCCAGTGGTCTGAACTTGCCCTTCTGCCCCGTTGGGCTTTGCATTGATGCCCTGCCTACCGTCACTCGCCATC
>NW_008824667.1:556176-564548 GCF_000699105.1 Pygoscelis adeliae | reverse complement strand
GGACGTTATTTCCCATCCATCCCTATTGTTAATACATCCCCAGCTCAGGGGGATGTATCAATCACGTGCTGTCCTCGCTGTCCCCCCCTGCTCTGTCCCTCGGCAGGTTGTTTGTCCTGCGGAAGAGGACAGGGCTTTAACATGAACGGATCTTAATTCCTTAAGAGTGTCAAGGCAAAGCCCCCAGGCTGGGAGGGGAACTGGAGCAGACGCATCCGCGATGCTCTTGGCAACTGGTTGAAACTGGGGCAGCTCTTTAATGCTTATCCAGCCCGGCGCTGACAGAGCCATTGCTCGTTAAGATCTGCTGCTGGACTGGGTTGGGCAAGAGCAAAACTTGTTGAGGATGACCCCAATAGACCAAAAAAATGTATATAATAATCAAAAGAGGCAAAACCAACAGCTGCTTTCTTCCCTGCCTGGTTAGGGGAGTGTGCCCGTCTCAGGCTCCAAGTCGCTGGGTCTGAAAAATTCAGGTGGGACTGAGTTTGGACCTCACCTGATGACAGCGTCATTTTTTGTGGATGTTTTCTTGCCTGGGACAAATATTTCATAAAGCGGCAGGGCCATGGGGGAGACAGTAGGTTTCCAGCATGTTTCCCCTCTGTTTTTTTTTCCCCAGTTCTCTTGAAAACTGATTTTTATTGAAAGCAGGAGCTGCCAGACAGTGTTTTCTCTGCCCTCGGTACTGATCTGAGGTGGAAGGTGATAAAATCCCTTTATGGCTTTATTACAGTAAGATAATACAAAGCTTGGATAGAAAATAATCTTCATTTTTTTAGGGCGAAGAGCAGTGAAGCCATCCCTTACATCCTGTTGTAAGGCTTATATTTAAGCCAGCTGAGTGAAATCGAGTTTCTGGTTCCCAAACGCTTATGGGAGGGGAGGGGGAGGTGAAGCCCCTCTGGAGCAGGAGTGGTGGGTGGTCCATGGAGCTACAGCCCGATGGGCAGGGGAAGGATGGGCAGGTGCAGGGAGGGCTCATGGAGGTTGGGCAGGGGATCTGGTGGCTTGTTTTCATTTCACAGCTTTGTCTCATCTTTATTTTTCTTCCTCTGTGTCCCTGGATTTTGGGGGTGGCTGTTATCTGTTATTTCCCTGGGACCTCTGGGAGGGGTAGCCACGAAACTGTGCAAGTGCTGCTGCTTACCTGGGCTGCTGGAAAGGGGAGAGATGTGCCAAAAAAACCCCAATCCACCTGATTCTGGGGAATAAACCACAACTTCTAAGGTATCTTCTGTTTTATTGCTTAATTTCAGCAAGTACAGATATCTGGCACATGGCACATGAAGCTCTTGTTTGTGGACATCAGCCAGTGATGCTGGTGGGGCGCAGGTGGCCGTGGGTTTTCTGTCCCCTTTCCCTGCACGGCTGCGACGTTGACCTTGTGATTTTGGTCTAACCGATGCATGAAATATAGCACAGCTCTGTTGTGGATTATTTCAGGTACCCAGCTTACAGCCTTGCTTGACTGGCGAGCCAGCTCCTTTGTCCTGCGTGTGATGCTGGCTGGCGCACAGTACCTGAAACCCAGCTCTGGGATGGAGGAGATGTTCCCTCCTTGAGCCAGAATAGCTGCTAGTGAGCAGGACTGTTTTTGGTTTAATTTAGAAGGGCAAAAAAGCTAGTGAACCTATATAAATCTGGTTTCTTTAGCACTTGAGGCTGATGCTTGGTTGCCACTGGGCATTTTGTCCTGGGCTGGGCACTGAGATGGCTGGTGGGAGCGTGATGCAGAAAGATACAGCTCTCATGGTTATCTGAGGGCAGCTTGCTATGGCAGGGCTGGTGGCACCACATAATTAAGTATTTTTCCACAAACTCTGTGCCCGTAGTTACTGGTTATTATGATTTATTATTATTTTTTTAATTCCTACCAGCCTGCTGCACAACAGGTTGGGTGTAGCGCGGCTGCTGCTTTCATCATGAGGTCCTGTGCCGGGGGTTGTGTGCTTGCGCCAAAATCAATCCCCTGTCTCCCAGGTTTTGGAAGGAGCAAGGAAAATGAAAATAAAGGAGTTTTCTGCCCCAAAGTTCTCCCGGGAGTGGTGTTGGAGGAGGGTGGCCTTGAGGTTTTCTGCCCTGTCCCGCCAGGACCACGCATGGTCCATGCCCCAGCCCTGGGAATAACACATCCATCCATCATGGCCCCAGATATATATCCATCACTCTGTCAGTGATGACTGCATGTGGTCCAGCACTGCATCAACCAGGTGGGGAATTATGAGAGTTATAAAAAATACACCCAGTAGGAATAATAACCTTATTTTAAATGCTGAGTGGTGGTAATAAGCTGCTGGGAGATCTGCCAGGTGGTGGGGGGTGAAGCCTTGAGCACCATTTGGGTATCTTTAGATGCTCTGCATCAGCTCAGATGGACGTTGGAAGTAGGAGTATGCTCTAGTGTCCTGTTGAGAAGTGGGATTATGTGGCACCTTGCTGTGGTCCTTCTCTTTGGGTGTTTCAGGAGGTGGGTGAGTGGCACGAAGGGGTGAGGCAGCACCTCAGGGGACCGGGGCTGCCCTGGCATCTCCCTTGGCAGAGGTGTAGGGACACAATGGCCCCGGTGCAATTCAATTCAAGGCAGAGGCTTTTCTAGGGTTGCTGCTGACATCGTGGTGAGGGGACCACATCTGGCCAGTGTGCTGGTTTTGCTTGGATGAGCTGCTTCAAAATGCCCCACATCCCCCAGGGTGCTGGGCTTTGGTGACAGGGTGAGCCGAGCCAAATGAACCCCAAAAGGAGAGTAGCTTCTCCGTGGTCCAGCCTGTGGCATCCTGTGGGTACAGATGGTTCCCAGGCTGAGGGAGGAGGATGGTTGTAGCAATGCTTTGGCTTGCAGCTGAGCGGTGGCGCCTTGGGATAAGGCAGGTGAAGGTGCCACCAGTTCCGTCTTGGGGCTGGAAGGTGGTAGAAGTATCTGGGCAGCATGGCCGGGTCTCTCTGCCAGCAGGGAGAGGCCAGTCCTGGGCTTCGGTTGCGCTTTTGGAGCTGAAAAGGGCTTTTCCCTGGAAAGCTTTCAGGTGCCGATGGTTTGAGACTCACTGGCACTTGGGCTGGGGTTTGCTTGGGCAAATTGGCCTCACTGCGTGCCACCGCTCGGCTTGGGAGCAGGATGCATTGCTCAGAGCAGGCAGGATTGGTCCCCTTGGGAGCTGAGCATGCAGCACCTCCCAGGACTGGATGTGGATGCCTTAAAATAGCCCCTCTGGGAGATGTTCATGGGTTTTAAAAATGAAACATGTCCTGTTTTCTGGAGTGGGCCCTGCAGAGTGTACCAGGAGTGGAGGTGTGGGGTCAGCCATGGGTGGGTGACAAGGACAGGCAGGAGAAGGGTTTAGGCTGTTGGTGAGTAGTGCAGGATTGTCATTGCTGTGGTCCTCCTTGGGCCAGGTCCTCCTCACTGCCTCCTTCCTAGCACGGGGTGGGGTGGGAATGGCTTGAGGATGGGATGGGGTGGGGTGGAATGGGGTTGGCTGGGATAGGTGGGATGGGATGGGGTTGGATGGGATGGGATAGGATGGAGTGAGATGGGATAGGACAGGATAGGGTTGGATGAGATGGGATAGGATGTGATGGGCTCAGTCTTGCTCCTTGCCTCACAAGGATCTTACAGCTGCATTCCCAACCCTGAAATCCCTCGTGGCAGCTGGGGACAGAAGGAGTCCATGGCTGCTGGAGGAGAGGGATTTGGTAAGCCTGCAGGAGAGCACCATTTTCTCTAGCTCTGGCTTCCACTCTTTTTTGCAGTGACTAGTTTCTTTTGACAGGCAGAGCCATCCCTGTAGAGAGACACACGGCACAGGGGGCAGGTTGCGAACCGGGCAGCGTTCTTGGCCGGTGTGGAGGTGACCGTTCAGCAAGGACGGCCGTACACAGGACCCCCGGAGGAGGATCTGGCAGGGGCTGGCCTGGGGATGCCAGCTGTCAAACCCACGTGGGGTTTTATTGAGCACACCTTCTTGGTTGGAGGTGAGCGTAGGGTTTGTTGTCTGTTGCTGATTGCACCACTGACCATGCCTGTTTGAGCAGCACCATGAGATGGTGCTCCTTGGTGGTTTCAGCTGCTTTGCTTGACTGTGGCCGTTCTCATGGGATGAGCTGTGGATTTTGTCTTGCCCTTGCAGCCCACATCTCAAGAAACATCCTTTCCCTGCCATCCCTTTCTCTCTTGGAGCCCGCGTTTTATCTGCTGTGTGTGGGGTGGATGCCCCAGGTTGCTGCACGTATTCTCCAGCATCCTTGTAGTCATGTTGCTCGTGCTCTGCCCCGAATTCATGTTTCACAAGGCATTCACAAGGTTGTCCATCACAAGGTTCTGGTTGTCCTGTGCTATTAAATCAGGAGCAAGCAGAGTGTGCTGCCGTGGTAGAGGCAGAAGGATCGTGTCTGGAGCACACCAACCTCCAGCGCTGCAGTGCACAGCTCTCCCCAGCCCTGGCTGCTTTGGGTCTGCACGGGCCAGCCTTTCCTTTGGTTCTTGCTGTGCTCCACATTTCCTCCCTGCCCCCAGTGTCTGTCCCCAAACTACCTTAGAAGCTCTTTATCTGCCAGAATTGTTCGTGGGGTGCAGAGGTTCGGGGTGCACATGTGCAATGAGCAGTGAGTGCGGGGACCAGCCTCAATGCTTGGGCCAAAGTTTGAAAGTCTCGTTTTCCAGCTGTTGAAGACTGCTGGTAGAATCAGGGTGTTGGGTGTTGATGGTTTGCAGGCAAGCAGAACTCCTCCTGCCTCCTCCTGCAGGATTTGGCCCAAAGCCCCTGAGTGTTCCTGGCTGGCTGCTGGGGCTGCTTGCATGTCCCCATGTAGCGTTCACGCTGGTGGTACCAGTTCTTCCAAGTGTCCTCCTTGAGCTCGTCCCAAGGAAGGGCAAAGCTTCGCAAAACCAGCTTCCAGCTGCTGACTGGCTCCCAAAACCTGGCTCTGTGTGTGCGGTGGCTTGGTCGGAAAACTCATCCCCGATGTTGGGAGAGGTGGTCCTGCTCTGCTCTGATCAGAGCATTAGAGCTGGACCAGGTGAGAACACAGGACACTGCTTTGGTCGGAGCTGATTGACTACAAGCAGGATTATGAATGCTGGTCTGGGTGAACAGTGGATGAGTTCGTGGCTTGGCTGGATCCTCCATGGACTTGGGTGTCTCAAAACTCCCCACTGCCCATGCACGTCTTCTTGCAGCTAGGCTGGGGAGGTGTTTGGTGGTCTTCTTTCTTGGGGAGCCTTTGCAATGCTTCCTGTGTATCCATGCCCCAAGGCTGTAGCACGGTGAGGTTGGGAGCGCAACAACGTGAGGTTGGGAGTGCAACAACTTGAGGCTGGGTGTGTTGGCCATCTCTAAGGGCAGGCTCCTGAGGATACGTATTTAGGTTTCCCCACAGAAGGCAGCCCCACATTGCTGGGGAGGTGGTGGACATCAGTAGGATGCACCTTTGGAGAGCCCCCCTCAAGGGATAGCAGGGCTGGCTGTGGTGGGTCTCAGGGTCCTGTCCCCCTGTCCCCCTGCAGCTGGCCAGCCTGGGGCAGTGCTGTCAGGGGTGTGCATGCGTGCATCCCGGCCATGCCTGTGTGGCCGTGACTCTGCAGAGACTCATTTCAGGAGGTTTCCTTGGAAACCCGGCAGCCAGCATGAGGAGGGAGTGTTCCCGAGACAGCTTCGGCCCCAGCGGGAGGTGACCGGGGCAAGGCTGGGAGGAATGGCTTTCCCCGGGGCTGAGTTGCTCCAGCTCGGCGTGGGGAAGTGGGATGCTTCAGCAAGCTCTCAACAGCTGCCGACCAATTTCCATAAAGCCTTTGCCCTCCTGCTGCAGTGTGCCTGCATACCCTAACCTGGCTTTGTCTTTACAGGAGCAGGAAGATCCAGATCCGAAACATCCCCCCCCACCTCCAGTGGGAGGTAAGAAGCGGACAATCCTAAAAGCGTTCTAAAATTCATCTCCTTCTCCATCAGTCGTACCGAGCAGCGTGAGCTGCTCTGCTGGAGCGTGTGGTCTGCACATGGGCCACCTTTACCTTCCCAGTAACCCCAGGAGGGAGGTGGAGTGTGAACTGGGCTCCATCTACTGCCTGCTTCTGGGTCCTGGAGCCATGGGGCAGCTTTGAGCAGTGGGGCATCATTGGGATAATGGGATGCAGATGGGTGAAGGCATTTAAGCAGTTGGGTGACACTGGCTCTTTGTAGGGTGTCTGTGGGTGAAGCAGGCTCTTCCCCTGCTTGCTCCCTGCCTGTCCAGCAGCCTCTCATGCCTGCCTCACCTGCCCTGTTTGCTTCTCTCTCCCCCAGGTGCTGGATGGCCTGTTAGCTCAGTATGGGACGGTGGAGAACGTAGAGCAAGGTAAGATGGTCCAGCATGGTCCTTATCTGCAAAAGTCCCAGTGCTGCTCCCCAGCTCTGCCCACACCAGAGAAAACCCAGTGGGGTGAAACCTAGTTTTCCCAGTCATTGGGACTGGGCTAAAATGTTTTTCCCTGTGGACACAAGCCCTGCTGGCAGAGGGGGGGCCACCCGTCCGGTGGCAGGATGGTGGTGGCCATCAGTCCGCTATCCCCAGGGCTTCTCCTGGTTGCTGGCAGATGAAAACCCAATTGTCCCTGCAAGTAAAAACGAGACGAGTGTTGTCTGGGGTCCGCTGGTGGATTGGTGATGTCCGGCCATGCATCCTCCTTGGTGAGGGTGGCAAGGATCAGGCCTTGGTACCTTCTGGTTCTTTGCCAGCCCACCCCCATCCTCGTGCTGCAGGAAAATACAGAGGCACAAGTGCGCACCCTGCGCAGTGGCTGGGACCGTCCCCCACGGGACAGGCGTTGCCCTCCCACTGTCCTCACCTGTGTCCCCTCTTTGGGGCATACTGGTGGGGCCAGGAGCAGCGGCGACGTCTCTCTCCTCCCCTGCTCTAACACTCCTTCTCTTGCTTTTCCCCCAGTCAACACAGATACAGAAACAGCCGTTGTCAACGTAACGTATGCAACTAAAGAAGAAGCAAAAGTGTAAGTGGGTTTTACTTTGTTTTGTCCGTATTTTCACACCACCTGAACTTTTCCTGAGGAATCCCAGGTATTTTCCCCCACCATTTTTCCAGGCTGCTTCTTGTCTTCTTCCTAAGCCTCCTTGGGTTGTTTCTAAGCTCTTACAGTGTAAGCTTCAAGTGCCTTAAGGGCTGTCTGTGTATCTTGAGATACAGCAGGCAGATGGTTTTATCTTGAGCTCTGTCACCTCCCGTGTCTTCTGCCAGCAGTCAGCTCCACCTGCCAGTCTTCGCTCCACTGCTGGGTGGTCTCTTGCCTTCTCCCCTCACATGGGAGATGGGGTTTCTCGTGGTGCCCCATCATACATGCCCAGGCACCGCTGGACCAGGTTGGGGCCATCAGCCATGTGGTTGTCCCCTTGTCCTCTGTGCCTTCTTCTCTTGTCTCCAGCGGGCTCCCAGATGTGCCATCTTGCAATTCCCTTTGGACGCTGTCCCTCCTACAAGGTCCTCTGCAGGGTCACAGTGGCCTTGTCTTCAGGGAGCAAAGTGCTCTAGAAAGCTGAGGGTCAGGTCAGATAAGCAGTTTGTCAAGGAGTCGTCTTCCCAGGTTGGAAGTCCAGACCTAAACTGGGAATGGACCGGATTAATCACTAGTCCGACCACCCAACCCAACCTGCTGAAGAGGTGGAATATGGTGAAGGAGGTGGGAGAGATGGTGAAGAAATGCTGCGATGATGTGACATGTAAGTACCCCCTGCCATTTGGGGAAGATTCAAGTTGGAGACCAAAATATTCAGAGACTGTCACCTCCTGCTTCCTGGAGCCCAGAGAAACTGGCTGATTGAATTTTAAAAGGCTTTCGGAAAGTTCTTCTGCCATGGACAAGAGAGAGGCCTTTGGGTGGATGAATAATTGGTTAGAGGAGGTGAGAGGGAGCCAAGGGGTCCATGGCCCATTTCTGCAGGGGAGGGAGAGTGGCAGAGGGTAAATCACCTGCATGTTGTGCAGAGGAGTCGTAAAGGAATCAAGAAAAACTTTAAAAGGATGGAAGAACCCATTGAGGGCTGTGCATCAGTGCAGTAGGGCTGTGTGAAGACATGCCTGAAGATTTATCATAGCCAGCAGAGGAAAAAAATTACAAATTAGGGGTTATTTCAGAAATGCAAGGACTATTTCAAGCAAAATGCTTTGTAACAGGTTTGTAGAGACTTCAGCCCTGTGCTAGAGACCAGCATTGTTAGCTATGAGTAAGCAGTAAGTGCATCTCATACTTAGCAGCCAGGGTAGTTTTGATATGACCAAGAGCCATGTCCATGCAGACCCCATGCAGGAAAGAGCCATGGATAGTCAGACTGGTTCCCAAGTGCAAGTGTTACCATGTTCGGAGTAGATCTGTGTCCTACTATTTA
>NW_008824667.1:551143-556149 GCF_000699105.1 Pygoscelis adeliae | reverse complement strand
TGCGATTGTGATGGAGAAACTCTCGTAGCGGAAGTTTTTGTTGATGCTGAGTTGATGTGCATCGAAAGCAGGATTTTCCAGTGCAAAGTGGAATATGAGGCTTGTTCTGTTTTTGGGAGAATGCTGCGTGGTGGAAACAGCAAAGGACAGAAAGCCATAGCTGTACAGGATGGTGTCAGAGAGAGATGTCCCAAGGCCATGGGATATGGGCCATGTCCTACTTTGAGTCCCTCTGCTGATAGACGTTCCAACGACTTCCCGTCTGTGTTGATCCATCACGAGGTTGGACTTGTGACGACAGAGATGAGGAGAATGATCTGCTGGTCCAGGAGGCCAGAGGAGAGTCCTCCTTGTGCCTGTTGGGGTAGCCATGCTGGGCGTGCTCCAGCCTCGGCTGGCCGGAGGAAGGTGCTGTGGACTGCAGATAAAAGCAGCATGAGCTGCTGTGTCTTGGGATGTGTGGCAAGAAAGGAAGATGAAGAGTATCACCAACACAGCAGTGCTTGATGCTTTGGCGTAAGAGGCTTCAGGGATAGAGAAGATGCTGTGATCCGTCACATCCAGCCAGACTGATGCCTGTCATGCATGGTGCTCAGCAGCTAGACGCAGAAGCAAGTGATGGGAGAAAAGGCCGGTGGCATATGTGGGTTCATGGGTATATGTGTTTGGTTTAGAGCACCAGGAATGGGTGAAAGGAAGACCTTGGCAGAGAATTTGGACTGTGGGGAACTGCAGTGATTTCAGAAAGGGACAGTGAAGCTGCAGAAGTCCTCGTTGGATGTGAAGTTCAGGCCTGGCAAGGAGCTGCTTGCAGTGGTGCATTCATACACCTGCCTATAAATAGCCAAAGCGAGATGCAGTAGGAAGAGGGAAGAAGTATGGCTGAAGCCATGACTGCTTGCAGAAGTCATCACAGACTCCAGCATGGCTGAGCATCGCATTGCTGAGGAGGGGCTTGGGGGGAACGAAGAGCCCAGGTGCTGCACCCCCAGCCTCACCAGAGCTGGAAAGGGATTTGGGATTCCCAGTAGAGGGGCACCACGTGCCGCAGCCTTCTCCTTGGAGCAGCAGCTCTTGCTTGGAGCCCCTCTGTCACCTTTTCCATGTCCAAAAAGCCCGTGAGAGCATTTCCACACTGTGTGATAGTTTCTGGCCAGCACTTTCCCTGGGTGAAGTGGCAGATCCCCAGGCTGGCATCCCACCTCTGCTGGGGGGACAAGCTGTGTGCCAGCCCTGGCATCACCCACATGGGAGGGGACATTGTCCCACCACACTATGGGGCTTGCTCTGCAAAGGGAAAGTGGGGGGCTCTGGCTTCCCATGGCCACCTTCTCCATACTGGGGAGGGAGGAAGATGCAGGGTTGGGGTCTACAAGGGCAAGTGCTGGGGGTGCTGGAGGGGTACCCATCGACCACTGTTTACAAGGGCAACTGGTGGAGGTTCTCTCCCCAGAGAGCCCCTCACCGCCCCTGCCTTTCACTACCTTGCAGAGCAATTGAGAAGCTGAGCGGCCACCAGTTTGAGAACTATTCCTTCAAGATTTCCTACATCCCGGATGAAGAGGTGAGCTCCCCTCCGCCCCCCCAGCGATCCCGCCGCGGGGGCCACTCTTCCAGGGAGCGGGGCTCCTCCCCGGGGGGCTCCTCGCAGCCCAAACAGCTCGATTTCCCACTGCGGATGCTGGTGCCCACGCAGTTTGTTGGTGCGATCATAGGAAAGGAGGGCTTGACCATAAAGAACCTTACTAAGCAAACCCAGTCCAAGTAAGTACCTCGAATGGTTTTGTTTCCTTCCGTAGGGCACTGTAGGTCCCCAGCGTGGGTCCTCCATGCACTCAGGGCTTTTGAGTGCCAGCCAGCGCTGTTTTCTTGGGGTGCAGCCTTCAGGGTATGGTGGCAGAGCCCATGTCCTAAATGGTTCCTGCTGGCCAGGGGGGTCTGGATGCGGCAAGACGGGGATGCACACCAAAAATGGCCAGGAATGGGTCTCTAAAACCTAATCACGAGAACGGCTGGGGATGAGGCTTTAGGGAGAAATGGCAAGTTTGGGGATAAAATGCTGAAGGGGGATCCTAGGTACAGCGGCCGGTGCCCACGTGGTCTTTGCCCTCGGGATTTGCTCATCCCGCAGTGCCCCATATGGGCTAGAGCTGTTGTAGGGGGAAAGGGGGCACTGTGGGAGCGCTGCCTTGAGAAGGATGTGCTTTTTGTAACTGTTTGAATCCTTTTTTTGCAATCTAACATTTTTATTTTTGAAGGAAAAAAAAAAGGGAGGGGACTGTCTTGCCAAACTTCTCCATGTTTCTCTTGTCAATGTTCACATTGATTTCACTTCTGATTTTCTGCATGGTTTTCCTGCATGGTTTGTTCCTGCCGAGATTTGTTTGTGTTTAACCCAAAGCTGCCTTCTCCCATGCTCATCATCCTGAACCTGGTGGTCCCACAGGACATACGACTCCTGTACCAGAACATCCTCCAGGGCGTCCTAGTTCTCAGAGAAGCTTTTAGAGGCAAATTATTTGGTAATAGCACGTCCACTTGAGCAGGAGGTAGGAAGACACGCTGCTCTGCAGCTGAGCGAGCTGAACCCCCGCATTGGGTTTGCGGGAAGAGGTACAGAAAGGGGGCAGATGCATAGGGAGAGGAGCTCTTCGAGCCTGGCTAGCCCTAGAGCGTGGCCACCTAGTAGCTGTGAGCTGGTCCCGGTTGGCTGCAAGCCCTTCTTCTCCAGGTGAGTCCCCTGGTGTGATGAGCAGGAGGTATAGCTGTGTCCTTGCCACCCAAGACTGGAAGGTTGCCCTTTGCAAGCCCTGAGCTTGGCGAGGAAGGTGGGAGGCACCAGCTGCTGGTTTCTCCCAACCACGAGGCCAAATGCTGCTGCCGGGGGCAGTTTCTGCCACCGAGCTGCCCCTGCTTGTGGGTTGGCTCCCCATGCCTGCCCCGAAGACCTGGTGCCGTGGAGGAAGGCCGTGTTCCATGCTCACCTCTCCTGACCTGCCCGAGGAGGCCATGTGCCATGGTGGGGCACCACCTCTGCTCCAGCCTTGGGCAAGGGGGACCTCATGCACCCGGCCTGGGCAGTCGCATGAGACTGTTGCCTTCAGTTTGGGGTGCCAGCCCGCAGCTCCGTCCTGGCTCAGGCCACCCTCACCCACCGGTGTGATGATCAGACGAGGGTGCTGGTGACATCCTGTTGCCCGGTCCCTGCTCCTACCCAGAGTGACATTGGGTCCTGGATTCCTCTGGTTGCATAGGACTTCGCCGCTGTCTCCACACACAGTGGTGCCCAGAGATGCTCCTGAGCTCCAGGGGACAAAACTGTCCCCAGGTTGAGCCATCTTCTTCCTTGGCTGAGGAGGAGGCCAGACCAATAGCCCACCCCACCAGACGACCTTCCACAGTGATTACAGCCCTTGCAACTTGATGAGGAGAGGACCATTGTTACCAAGCAGCCATGGGGCCAGGATAATCCTATATACACGCCATACCATCCACCTTGAGAGGGCTGTCCCTCATGGCCATGGCTCTCTGAAGCGTTCCCAGCCACCCTGTAAGGTGTCTTGGAGGTTTTCCCTGCTGCACCATGGGCAAACCTGCCACGTCCCTGTCCTACCATCCCTGTTGTCAGCTGCCCTGGTCTCCCCTGCCTGCAGTACCCCGGGGTCCCAGGAGGCTGCTGATGGGGTGAGGGGGTTGAGGATCCCCTTCTCCATCCTCCCGTTGGACTGGAGCTGTGCAGGAGCAGCACTGGGACATGCTGGGAAGTCCAGAGCCCTCCTCC
This sequence comes from Pygoscelis adeliae, assembly GCF_000699105.1. Taxonomy (NCBI): domain Eukaryota; kingdom Metazoa; phylum Chordata; class Aves; order Sphenisciformes; family Spheniscidae; genus Pygoscelis; species Pygoscelis adeliae. The sequence continues at coordinate 552,368 of NW_008824667.1, read as the reverse complement.
ACCCTCCAGCTCTTTGGGATGGGACATGCCTGAACACAGCGGCCCCTTCCTGCCACCCCATCTTCTCTCTGCAAATTGAGCTCATGCCTGCACATCCAGGTTTGGGATAGGTTGGAGGTCAGCCAGAAACTTGGCCTGTGTCCCTCTCCTGGGCTTGCCCAGGGCACTTGTGTTGGTGCATCCATTCAGCCCATCTGTGGCTCTTGGCCCTTCTTCGGTACAAAGGCTCAGCTGCATGCCCCATCTCCACCAGCCTCAACTGCTCATGGGTTCAAGAAGCTGCCTGACTTCTGTCTGTGAGGTTTGTTGGGGCAGCCATGGATTCCTCATTGGTTCCCCCTAGCTGAGAGCATCAACCCGGTGTGAGATTGCAGCACCGCTCTGGAGCATGGGCCTGTCATCGCCTCTTGTGACACATCGTGATGCGTTTGCCTTCTCCCTGGCAGAGGGGGTGGCAGTGCGTGTCCCCGTGCCTGCTGGGCGCAGCCTCTGAAGGAACAGATCCTCCAAGTCAACCTGATGGAGCTCCACAGCTGGGAGCACCTTAGAGGGTGTCACACAGCACGCAACTGGGTCACTGTGTGCTGTAGACATAACCAAAGGGCAGGGAGAGCTTGGTGGTGCCAGTGTCTCCAGCACCTCTTTGCACAGTCCAAGCAGGACCAGTCTCCTACCTGAGCAGCTCTGGCTGAAGCTGTAGGAGATCTGGAGAGATGTAGCCTGCAAAGGGGATCAAACTCTGTCTTCATTCCCTCTTCAATGCTCGGATGAAACCACCCTGGAGTCCCTTTTGAAGCTGGTGGGGTAGGCTCTTCCCTTATCTCAGGGAAGGTTCACCCAGCTGCTCCCCCTCTACCTGCAGATGAAGCGTCCTTGTTCCTACGTGCTGGTTCATGAGTTCCTGGAAGAGTTGACCTGTGCAAACCCACCGTGACCTGCAGCATCCAAATGTGGCGCTGGTTAGGGGTGACTGCACCACAACCCTTGGCCTTGCATGCACAGCAGCATCCATCAATGATCCCGGTCAGGATGGGGACCTCTTACGAAAGCAGAGATGTGGCCAGAGGGCACTGTGTTGGAGCTGAGCGCTGGTGGCATTCACTGAGTCACTGAGCAGCCACTGCTGCGCCTTCTCAGAAGATCTGGACCAGACCAGCCCTGGCTGCAGCAGTGACAGGGATGCCGAGGTGGTGGCTGATGGCAGGATGACTGCACGGCATTATCC
>NW_008824667.1:544314-551112 GCF_000699105.1 Pygoscelis adeliae | reverse complement strand
CGAGTGTGTGAAGAGTGCACGGCATTACCCTCCGGTGTGAAGAGCGTGCGGACTCACGTGGAGAAGATGGAAAGGTTGCTTACCCCTGTTCTTCAAGATGCGTGGTTGACGTGTGGCAGTCTCCTACCCTGCTTTCCTTTCTCCCTCTCTCTCAGGGCCTTTGCCAGGTACGGTTGAGCGGTGAGGAGCAAGCTGGAGGCATGTGCCTCCTCCCCGCCATGAGCTGAGGGGAGGACCAGAGGAGCTAGAGCATGGTCCCTGCCAGTGCGCAAGGGAGAGCTTTCTGGTCTCCCGTGGAAGGGCGTGAGTACAAGCGCTGTTGTTGACGTGTGCCTCCGTGTCGTGACAAATACTGCCTACGGGTAAGTTGTCCCTCTGTCCCGAAGGACACGCAACAGTCGTGGCAGCTGCTGGTCACTGGACAGCCTCGGATGTTGTGCAGAGAGAGGTTGAGGTTGGAAGGGACCTCTGCAGACCTCAAATCTGGTCTCCTGCTCCAAGCGGGACTGGTGTCAAAGATGATAGACCGGGTTGCTCAGGGCTTTATCCAGTTACGGATTTGTTCTGCCCTCTGTTGATGCATCGTTTGACGTTGACTGACAACCCTCAGCTCCCAGGCAGACCTCAGGTCATAAAGGCAAATGTAGCTCAAATCTGATCTAAACCAACTGAAGTGAAACACTACCTGGACTTGCATGAGACCAGGTGATGGTAGATGTACGTCAGCGAGACCAAGGTTCACCTCAAAGCTTGAGCAGGCATTGAAATGACCTTTTCTGCGAATAGCAAGCTCAGCTCCTGAGCTCTTGAAAGCCTTTGTGTGACACCAGACGCATCTCAGGGGGCTCCTCTCTGCTGGTTGTTTTGCCGTAGGGTTGACATCCATCGGAAGGAGAATGCCGGTGCCGCTGAAAAGCCCATCACCATCCATGCCACACCAGAGGGGTGCTCCGAAGCATGTCGCATGATCCTTGATATCATGCAGAAGGAGGCTGATGAAACTAAATCGTAAGTATGATATTCAGTGCCCCTGGCTCAGCAAAATGGGCAGGTTTGGTGGAAGGGAGGTAAATTCAGCCATCAGTGGAGAAGAAGCCATCTTCTGTCACCCCCCCACCCCCGAGGGAACTGCTGACATTTGGAGTTTCAGGATAGAGTCATGGGTCAGTTAATAACTTACAATTTAGTAACTTTGCCATGGTGTGGTTGACAGTGCCATAGAGACCAGGTGTGTCCAAAGAACATGTAGGAAAACTTGGAAAACAAAACCCCATGAAATACAGATGTCCCATTGGGCTTGGGAAGTCCCTGAGCTCCCGTTCCCCAGAAGCTGAGTAGATACAGTGGTGGTTCTCCTCCTTCCACCACATCGCTACTGGCCCTTACTGGAGATCGGTTTCCTGGCCAGATGGAACTTTAGGTTTTATTTTTTAATCCATTTTAGAGCAGAAGAGATTCCCTTGAAAATCCTAGCGCACAACAGTCTGGTGGGGAGGTTGATTGGCAAGGAGGGCCGCAACCTCAAGAAGATCGAGCAGGACACTGGCACAAAGATCACCATCTCCCCGTAAGTCCTGGTGAACACCGAGCCATCCCCCTCCATCCAACATGGTACGGGCAGCACTGGAGCCAGAAAGCAGAGCAGTTGCATCGTCCCATGCACGTTCCCCATCCTGGTTGGGTGTCCTCCATCCCAGGTGGATGGTGGCACTGGGCTGGAAGAGGGCACGTGGTCCCACACTGTCCTGGGGGGGAACCCTCATCTTTGATTTGAGTTTTCCTTTTTTTTTTTTTTTTTTTTTGACTTGGAAAAAAATGTAATCATGTCTTGGCTTTTGTCTGTGGGCTAGCTTGCAGGATTTAACCATTTATAACCCTGAGCGGACCATCACGGTGAAGGGCAGCATGGAGGCGTGCTCCAATGCTGAAGTGGAGATCATGAAGAAGTTGCGAGAGGCCTACGAGAACGACGTGGTGGCTGTCAATGTAAGCTCCCAGCCCTCCTGCCTGAGATGTCCCTGCTTCAGAGCCACTGCTGAGGTGGCCAGAAGAAAACTGGGGGGGGGTTGTCAATCTGTTACAGCAAGGGTTGGCCCTCACCCGTCATGTCCACACTATGTGATGAGAACCCCCAAAACCCCACTCTGCCTTTTACACGTTTCTTCATGTCTTTGCTTTCCCAGCAACAGGCCAACCTGATCCCTGGACTGAACCTCAGTGCTTTGGGCATCTTCTCGACAGGACTGTCAATGCTTCCATCCACCCCAGGCGCCCGAGGGGCTGCAGCGGCCGCCCCATACCACCCGTTCTCAGTAAGTGCAAGAGGTTTTGGGGTGCGGGGGATGCATTCTTGGGAGCAGAGTGGTCTGTAGACTCTCCTGCTGTAGCTCTTGGGTTTGGGAGGACACCGTAGCTATAGGAGCCATCTCATGGGGAGCCTTGAACAAGAGCTCTGACTCTTGGCTGTTTGGGGAAGATGCTCATCACAGCAGTGAAGTGGAGAAGACAGTGAATGAACATGGCTTGTCACTCCTTGGATTTAGCTCCCTGGGAAGATCAGCTACATCCCCATGTTGTGTTGAGCTTGGTCTCACGTGTCTCACGTGTTTAAGGACTTGTGTCCCAAGGGTGCTGCTCTCTGAAGGTGGCTGGGGGCAGCCTGTGCTGATGCCAGCATGGAAAAACCATATAGGTGGTCTTCAGTTCTGACCACAAACCCACCACTGCGTTCTGATGGTGTGGGCTCAGTTGTGCCTTGTGGGTCTGGTCCCAGTGGCCATGTGAACCTGCCAGCATCGCTGCAGGGCATGCGGAGCATGGCGTGAAAGGGGCACAGTGTGCAAATGAGCAGCACGCCCTGTACAGCCATCAGCCTTGATCCCTGCCCTAGCACCCAAAGGGTCATGCTTGCTGGGAGTTGAGCTTCACCTGATTTTGTAGGCAAGGGTTTTCCTTTCTCTTGGGGTGCTGTGGCTGCTGAGACCTGGGGCAAAGCAAGCCTGGGAAGGAGTTTCAAAACCACTGAGGTTGCACGCAGGCAAGGACAGTCCAGCATTGGGAAGACACATTGGCCAAAGTGCTGATGGGGAAGGTCCATCCCCAGCCCACTAGCACCTGCAGAGCACCCTTAGGATGGCCAGGCTCTGTGGTCTGTCTCTGTTAGTCTCTCTAAATACATCTGCTGAGATGCTTTGGATGCATGGCAACCGGCGTGCAGGTTGATTTACTTGTGCTGTTTTCTTTTCCTGGCGACGCCAGCAGCAGAGCAGTCGGAGGAGAACGGTGAGTGCTGGGCTGGCGGTGCGGAGGGGGCGGATGAGTGTGATGTGTGTGATGGCCCCGGAGGGCAACGAGAGGGTCTGTCTGTCTGCACACTGCCAGCCCGCAGAAGGGAGGATGCTCTGTCTGTGTCGGTCGCCTGAGCAAGCGCAGCCTTGCCGTTAAACCACAACAGGAAAACATCTGCTTGAGTGTTTGTTGGTGTGATGGAGAGGAGCCAGGCAGGTCTCCTGAAGGACAGTGGTTGTTGCGGGCTGCTTCACCCCAAAGCTTTGCGTGGCCTTTTTCAAGCCACCCTGATGAGTCCAAGAGGAGCGATTGCCTCTGCCATCATTTTTTATAGTAAAACAAAGAGCAGGCAAAAAGAAGAACTAATAGGAAACCAGCTTGGCTCTGTGGCAGCTCCTTCCCCACAAGTACTTTGTATTTCATACCTCAGAGTGGTCATTTCTGACCATGTCCTCAGCAGGACTTGGGGCCAGTGGCTGTAGCTTAAACCAGACCTTTAGAGACCTGGCAAGGATGGACGATAGGGAAGGAGCCTCATGGTGAAAAGGAGGAGCTGGGGACATGCAGTGCCCTCCCCGGTTATGAGGACCGGCTGGGCAGAAGAGGACACGCTGATGTAGGAGACATGGAGCAGCCTCTGGCCAGAAGCAGGGGATGGACATGGGGAGCATGCAGTCGGTGTAAGGAGGAGCACAAAACCTCAGCGCAGTGGGTTTAAATAGAGGGCTGGGAGCAAGAGCAGCGTCTGCCATGGGCAGGGGAGCTGGATCTTCTCCTCCACCTGAGAAATGGTGGTTTGCAGGTAGCATCTGGTTGCACTTGCCAGAATCCAGAGCAGGAGAGAGTTGTATGTACTGCCAGGAGAAGTGTCTGATGGATTTGCGACACAAAAGAGTTGAAGAGGAGTTGGGTTGGGTTGAGTTGGATTGGGGTGCTGGCATGCACCCCTTTTGGCCTTGGAGAGACCCACTGCTTTCTCCCCATCCCCAGCCCAGGCCTTGGTGGAACATCTTCTTCAGCCTTTGGTTTTTCTTCTCTTGGAACTGGAGCAGGGAAATGGTGATGGAAATCGGAGCCAAAGCAGACGTTTTGCTCAGTTCTCACCAAACCCCCACCTTCTCCACGGGGGACTGGTGGTGATTACAGCATGGTTTTGGCATTCCAGGGTTGCGGCTGCTCCCAAAGGCTGTAGGGGCCAGTTTTCCGCTACAAACACTGGCAGGACGCAGCCAGAAAAATAGCAGTGGGGAGGGACTGGGGGTAACTGGGAGCCCCCGTCCACCTCCCAGCCCCATTGTGCTGTGCTGCAGGCACAGGATCCAGGCTGCAGCTCACCCCGCTACACCCTCGGGTGCACCTGTGCTCTCTGGGGTGGGATTGCAGGGGCTGAAGGGTTGTCCCCGTGTCCCTGCCAGGTTCACAGTGGCGGCACAGTGCTCTGCATCAGGCTAGGGTGGCCAGGAAGGGGCTGGCACGTTGGGGATGTCACTGACCCTCATTTTCTCTCCCACCATAGAGCTCCTCGGCATACCTCTCAGGTCTGTACGGAACCCCCCCAGCCAGCGCCTTCCCCCATCAGCACCCCGTAAGTGCCCTGGCACCTCCCTCCATGAGATCTTTGCTCGGGCACCTTGGGAGGGCAGGCATGTGGCCAAGGCAGGCAGCTGCTGCCTTGGGATGCTGGCAGGGGGGCAGCCACCCCCTGGTCTGGCTGGTCCTCTGACTGTCTCACTCTTCCATGCCCTTGCAGCTGCCAGAGCAGGAGGTTGTGAACTTGTTCATCCCGACGCAGGCAGTGGGGGCCATCATTGGGAAGAAGGGGCAACACATCAAGCAGCTGGCACGGTTTGCCGGCGCCTCCATCAAGGTGAGCAGGGTACTGTGGGGCTGGTCCCAGGCTTCATGCCTTGGTGCCTTGATTTCTCCTTCCTACTGCTGAGGGCAGCAAACAGGAGTCCTCGGGGAGTGGTTTTGCTCCCCCAAATTAGAAAGCCAGTCCTGCAACACCCTGGTTATTGCCCCTGCTTGCTTGGGAGGGGATGCCCTTGCCTGGGGGCACGGCCCACATAGGGGAAGTCTTGCCAAAGCAGGGCCACGCTCACGCTTCTTCTCCCCCATCCCTCTGCAGATTGCCCCGGCAGAAGGCCCCGACGCCAGTGAGCGGATGGTCATCATCACGGGGCCACCTGAGGCTCAGTTCAAGGTGCGCTGGTCATGGAGTAGGGGGGGATCTTTGCTCACTACCGTGGTTTTGATGCTGCTGGAAATCAGCACATCATCGCCCTCAGGGAGGGAGGGCACAGCAGGCACTGCCAGGACCGCTGTCTGCCGGTTTTACTTCCCTTACATCTCCTCCCCAGGCCCAGGGGCGAATATTTGGGAAGCTGAAAGAGGAAAACTTCTTTAACCCAAAAGAAGAAGTGAAGCTTGAAGCCCACATCAAGGTGCCTTCCTTCGCCGCCGGCCGCGTGATAGGCAAAGGTGGCAAGACGGTAGGTGGGGGTCGCAGGGATGCCGCCCCCTGCCCTGGGGCTGCAGAGCTGGGCATCACCCATCACCCCTGCCCACCCTGGGAGCAAAGCCCAGGTGCTCAGTGATCGCAGCAATGTCTTGATCCCAGCCCCGTGTCCTGGTGGTGGCTCCCATTGGGTGGTGACCGTCCCAAGGTGGGTGACAGGGTGTGACCCTTAGCAGTCTGGTGCCGTGTTCTGGCTCGGAGCCGGGGTGACACCAGCAGCGGAGGATTTTGGCTCTTCCACAACAAAACCCACCTGGGGCTCTGTTGTTTGCTCCAGGTGAACGAACTGCAAAACTTAACTAGTGCAGAAGTCATTGTGCCACGAGACCAAACCCCAGATGAGAACGAGGAGGTCATCGTTAAAATCATTGGGCATTTCTTTGCCAGTCAGGTAAGGTTTGGCTGTGGCTTTTCTGATATTCCTAGGCAGTTTCATCCACCAAGGAAAGCTGCCGAGTGCAGCGTTGCCTGAGCATCCTGCCGCTCCGTTTTGGATGGTTCCTGTGCACTCAGGACGCACTAAAGGTGTTTCGGCAGCTCTCCCCAGCTGTGCTAGCACCAAAATTAAAGATTAGCTTGATTTAGCTAAAAATATGTCTTAGACACCATGCATAGTGGCGCCCAGGGTGTGAATCGGCGCCTCCCTGGCATCAGTGCTAGCGGGGAGCTCCCGCAGGCACCCACATCCCACCTGGGTGCATGTACCACAACCTTGTCTCCTGACTGCTCAAGCAGGATGGTGGCACCCCAAAATTCAGGCTCTCGAGGAGCGATAGAGGAAGAACAAGTTAAAACCCTGCGGTGCTCCACTTGCAGCTCTGCGGGAGCAGAGTGGCTCCTTCTTGAGCACATTGTTAATTACAGCTGTGCTGAACAACGTGCTTGTCCCATAATTAAAAGCTGGGAGGGCGACGAGCAGTGAGATGCTCAGTTGTGGCTGGGGGGGGGGCAACCCACCGGGGCGCGTGCAGTGCCCGCCCCGGACACCCACG
>NW_008824667.1:526393-544092 GCF_000699105.1 Pygoscelis adeliae | reverse complement strand
GCCCCCCTGAGCCCCCCCCCCAGGGCTGGGGTGCTGCGAGGATGCACAGCAGAGGGGTACGGGGAGGGCTCTCTCCATCCCACAGCCTCCCCCTTACTCCATCGCCTCCTGACGCTATCCCTTTAGTTGGACTAACATAGGCAGAGAGAGATTTTTTTTTTTTTTTTCCTGGAGCCCAGATGAGTGGCAGCACTGCGGGGGAATGGGCTCAGATCAGCAGGGATGGGCTCAGCTCTGAGGGATGGAGCATCCCGGCTCCAAGAGACAGGCAGATACATCCCAAGCTGTCCCCAGGGCTGGGACAAGCTGGGCTGGTGAGGCTGCCATCTCCCCAGGGATTTGCGCCTGCCGCTCTCTGCTTGGGGGACGGGGAGCTGTTGTGGGCGCCAAGGAGGGGAGCAGCTCACTTAAAACAGTCTCTCCACTTTTCTTTGCAGGATTCGGGGCCGAACAAGGTAGGTGCCCTGGCTGGGCTGGGGAAGGGGGGGTTGGTTTTTAGCACAGGCGGGGGGGGGGGGGTCGCAGGGGGGGGGGGGGGGGGGGGCAAAAAAAGTGTGTTAAAAAGCGATTTCTTAAGGGCTTTGAGAAGAGCAGTGCCTGTATGAGCCAACAGAAGGGATACCGTCTCCTAAAAGAGGAATCTCTTTCACACATCCTTTCCTCTTTGCTTCACAGAGTCTAAAACTGGGGTTTGCATCCATTCTGTCCCCCCTTTCCAGCTCTCCATCTGTCCCCCCTCTCTCTCCATCACTGCCCAATACAGCCATGCTTGGTGCTAACATCCCTGGAAAACAACGGGCAGTGCCAGCCCTGCCCGCTTTGGGCAGGGATCTTTGGGGAGAGAGTCCTGTTGCAGGGAGAGGAGGGAAAAATGGGCAGGAAAAAACCAGATTTACAAGAGGTTGTCGGCCCAGGGCTGGAAAAACAACTAGCAAATTTTTTTTTAAATTAAAAGAAAAAAAATCCACACCCTGCATGACACATGCATACACACACACACACACACACACACACAAACTACCTCAGGTTTTCATACCTCAGCACCTTGCGCTTGTGTTTCCCTTTTAGAGATTTTGTATGCCTTGTAAAATTGATAGTTGGAGCATTTTTTTATTTTTTTAATAAAAAATGAGTTGGAAAACGATCTCGACCAAGTCAGCTGCGAGGCAGGAGAAGGAAACCATCCCACGTGTCCCAGAGCTCTTCCGTAGTCTCCTTCTGCTAGCTGAGAGCCAGTGGCCATTCCTTCGAAGAAAGCTTGAGAAATGTTTAAAAAGAAAAAAAAAAAAAAGAAAAAAACCGCAACCATAAAAAAAAAAGGTAAAAAGAAAAAAAAAACGAATGAAAGTGGTGAAACCCAAGGGGCAAGAGGAGGGACGGGAGCAGCGTGCTGCTGGCGGGGCCTGTGCCGCTGGCTGAGTGTGCCAGGGTGAGGTGCTGGTGCCAGCGCCGGACCCACAGGCTGCGACGCCACGTTTTCCTCTACCACAAAGTGTTCTGTGAAAAAAAACACCCAATGAAAAAAAAAAAAAAAGAATATATCCAGCTAACAAGAGCCTGAGCTTGCTATCTGTTGCTTTCTTTCGAGTGCCTTGCGTTCGTCATGGCCAAGCTGAGTTTGGGGGGGAAGGGGGGGGATGTTCACCCATGGCCACCCCATTTCCCTGCCTCCGGCACCGGGCAGCCAGAGCTGTGCTGCCAGGGGAGAAGGGGTGGATGGAGGTTTTTTTTTTTTGGGGGGGGGGGGAGGGTTTGGGGGCGGGGGGGGGGAATGTTTGCAGGCATTGCCAGGCATAGCTTTACCCAGTCACCTGGGGAGATGTTGCCATCGTGCAGCCGCCTCTCCCTACACTAAACCAGGGGCTGTGCCTCTCTCTCTCCACAGTTAGTTAGCAAAGTCGAAACGATGCCATGGTTATTAATGGTGCACTAATTATGCTCGTGTAGCTGGAAAGCTCAGGTGCCCCTACTCACCCCCACAGCTGCTTCCTAGCTAGCCAGAAGCTCGGTCTCACTGGTAGCAGGGAGGAGGCCACTTCTGGGATGGGTGGAAGGGCAACACCAAACAGGGAAAGGACCAAAATGGGGTTGGGTTGTCCCTCGCATGAAACGGTGGCAGGGGTAGGTCTGTGCCTGGGCATCGTGTGGGGTGCTGATGGATGCCATGATGAGGGAACGCCCCCCACAGCCCCCAGAGCTGTGCTCCTTCCCTCCCACCCATCAGGCACTGAGGACACAGTGCCACTGGAGAGGTGGCCCCTGGGGAGGGCAGGTTCTGGTGCCACCCATGTAACACCTCAAAGCACCAAACCACATCACTTGTCATGCCCATGTTTTGGAAAGGTACAGGGAGTAAAAAAGTCCCTTCCCCACCTACAGCACAAGCAATCTCAAAAAGAGCGATTTTTCATGTTTGCTGTCCACCCTCCAGCCCCAGCCCCAGGCAGCAAGGAATGACTCTGCTCCTGGCAGGACCGGCACGGCCCTAGGGTAGACCGTGCTCACCAGCACTATAAGGCTTGGTCTGACCCAGACTCACTGTCTGAGCCCCCCCACGTCCTTCCTGTGAGTAAGGACCACGTCACAGGGCAGACAGCATCAGACGTGCGCAAAGCCGGATGACAAGCATCCCCCCCTGCCCAGGGCAGCAGCTGGGGGACGCAGCATTACTCACACTGTACGTGTGTTCTCCCGTCAGCACGGGAAAGTGCAAGCTCATCACCTCCAAAAGGCCATTTACTAATGAGAAGCGAGGCCCAGATACTGCACACAACCATTCATCCAAAGCACGAAAGTTAATAGCCTGTTTCTCTCCATAGGGCGTTCTCAGAGCGCATTATAGGGGCAAAAGGCACCAAGCCACAGCTGAAGGGCCAGAGCCCACAAGATGACCTTGCAGATAGAGGGGATATTGACTGGTACATGTACAATTTCTCCACCATCTCATACACGGAGGCTTTCGGCAGCCACAACCACACGGGCACTTGTAAGTGACCGGTGGTGATCAGCGCGGGTATCCCCTAACAGGGTTTACACCACAGAAGTGCATTTCGGTTTGTGTAGAGGACGGGGAAGGCAGCAGCTGGCTGCACGTCCAGGTAAGCTTCATGGCAGCATCACCCTGCTCCTTCCATCTAACGTCCGAGCCCCCTCTGCTTAAGGGGCATGTACAAGGAGGACCTGGAAAGCATCCTTACACCACTAGCCCCTCTGCAGGGATTGTTTTGCGGTTTCTTACCCCAAAAGAAAAATTCAGCAGTCTGGGGGCTCAGCCTCAAAACTGCATCCCCCAAACAGCGAGAACCAAAGCAAAGGGGAAAGGGTACTTAAAGCATTCAGCTACTGGGTCCTAGCATTAATAAACAGCTAAAATCTTCCAAGTCCTCAGGGATCCAGGGAAGATTAAGTATCTCATTTAAGGACAAAACATGACAGATTGCCTTTGTAATAGTTCTCTCTTTGGAGAATGTCCTTTGATTTTGTGACGGATTTAGCTAATCGGTTTGAAAGCAAAGACTCATGCAGCTGCTGACCCGCAACACAGATAAACCACCTTATCAGCTTTCCCAGGAGAGTAGATCTTCAGGCAAGGAGCAGCGCCGTGAAGGCTGACCGCACCCACAATGACAGGGGGGATGTCCCCAAAATCACCATCTTTCCCCCAGAGCTGAAGAGAGGAGATACCTTGTCACCAGTCAGGAATCACCTTACATTATGGTAACTATGCCATTACAGAAACAACCGGACATGGTTATTTATACAAGCATTCCAACATGTGGCTTCCAAACGAGCTATGGCGCAATCTTTCCTCTGCGATGGTAAATGAAAGACCTGAAATCCCACTCCAGTTCTAGAGTGTAAGCTAAAGGAAAAAAAAAAAATGAAAGAAAGGGGGAAACACCTTGTTTAAACTAATCTGGCTTGGTCTGACCATAACAGAGTGAGAATTCACACAAGCTCTTCATTTGGCAGACACATGGAGGCAGTACCTGTGGCAGAGGGGCAATAAGGCAGAGTAACACGTTCCAGCAACACCACTGAACCTGGCAGGATACATGTCCATAGCCCAGCACATCAGTGCTAGCACATTTTATTGCACTTCCACAGCAGTACACTGCAATACTGCGTGGAGACACCTGTATTAGCCTTAAACAGATTCCAGTACCAGACAGCCCATGTTCACCAAGCTGCGCACACAGGCTTTGTTTGTCTTACTGAGAAGTCTAGTGAGTTACCCCAAAGAGAAATCTACTACTTTGGTATTATCAGGATTGTGCTTGCTCATCTTGCTGCTGAATAACATCCTGATTGCCCCTTCAGGATTTTGTGACAATCACTTAGAGGCTTTTGTGCTCTGATACTCACCCTGGCTAGAGTCTTCTTCCTCGTAGATTGTAAGTGAGCTAAAAACCACATTGACACGTCAAACTTTTTTTCAATTAAAAAAATCACTCTATTTCATTACCAGGTAGAGTTTCATTCCAGTAAGGCTCTTTATATAACTTACATATTTATTTTAATAAAAAGAAATAAATACTTCTCTTTTCACATTAGATAACTCCTTGGAGACAGAAAAAAAAAAAAAAACAAACAAACAACAAACCAACCCCAACTACAGGGGCTTCCCTATGGATTTGTTACAAATCAAAAGACAGGAAATGCTTTCTTTCTATGGTCATCACAAATCCAGTTGTAGGAATCAAGTAGATCGTAGATATTCCAGAAACAGAAGACGACTCTCCTTGAGGAAACAGTAGCTAAGCACATTGTCGTTGGGAAGGTAAGTTCAGCTAACACAACTGTTACCACCACCACAGATGAGAGTCCCATTTGTCCATAACGTGGCCACGTGTGCTGTGAGGTATCAGCATCCATCCCAACGATGGAGGTTCACACCATTTGTTCTTAACCGTTCCCTTGGCGAGGTCACAGCAATCGTTCTGGCTTGCACTTAAGGTGCATTAGCTAATTTCAAAGAGAGTTACTGTCTCCAAAATATGGAGGGGGGAGGGGCAGGGAACAACTTAACTGCTACTTCATAGGCTAAAGAGGAAAATTTGTGTGCCTACTGCCTTTTCAAATAAGGTATTAGAAAAGTAACTTAAATAAGAGTTAGTCACCCCAAGGTGATCACAGTGTTAACTCTAATAGTGCATGTCTCACAGCAGCTGCTGATGGATTATTTCCCACACCATCTTCTTGCGGAAGTAAGGCATGTGATTCTGAAAAGAAAAATCCATTAAATACAAAGTCATGGCAGAAAGAGGCAGAAAATATGCATGAACACCCAGTTAATTCTTTAATGTGAAGATCCTTTTAAGAACTGTCAACACTTGCCATTTGGGTACAACATGGGTTTCACCCACCCAGCTCCTCAGAGGGTGACATGACAACCCAATAAAACCAGATATACTTGACTACACAACAGCTTACAAGCACTTTAACAAAAGACCACTGCATTAGAAAATAACCAGTGTCTTAACTGGTCAAAGGGTGAAACCCATTTCTCCAAAAGATACAAAGGCCAGATATCACAAACCCACTGGCTGCAGTATCTTGCCCAAGAGGAATCCCACTGATTCAACTAGGAAGCAGACACCAGACGTAAGGATGGAGAATACAGCTCTGCTCTGCTGAGGCCACTTTGAAGTTCCAACCCCAGCAATCATGCACCAAAAATGGAGAGAGGTATGAAACCTCAGCCCCTGCCCCAGACACAATTAACAGCTGCTGCATAACTTCCCTGGCTCTTGTATCTGTGCGAAAAAGTCTGGAGCTGTTTATAACCTTCACTCACCTGCGTAAAGGTTATCGGTTTGTCTCTGGAGATATAATCTGCATATTTGCACATAAAAACCCCGCAGTCGCTTCCATTCAGTTGCTGAGGGATTTCCTAATGAATGCAAAGAAGATGGAGAATTTCACTCTATCTTAAAAGAAAAGCAATTTGGAAGTAGCACACATTACCCATACCAACAATATGCTAACCAGACACTCGTGAACTTCCTTGCATACTCCACTTACCACTCCCGAACACAAGGAATAGACCCAATTAACTGCACCTCATCCCTCCTCTCTGCTTCCTTTACTTGGATGTTACAATCCAAATTCTTGGCAGGCTGATAAAGGATAGCAGCCTTCCTCCCTTCAAGGTGTCTTGAGGTTTGCACAGCATCGTGTTTCTTAAATTGAGTCTTTAGATAGTGCTCTTTACTATTAACTTGTTGAGAAACATCAGCTCAAGCCTTTGTTTTGTCACATGCCAGGATTTATGCTCCAAACAAGAAGCCTACGTTCTCTGACAACAGCTGAACAAATTTTTAAATTTGACTTGCAAAATGGGGGCAAAGCCAGATTCACCTTAATGTGGCAGACTAATTAAAAAAAAGAAAGTATTCAGCCAGCAAGGAGAGTCACTGCTTAAAGATTTCGTCCCAGCACAGTTTCCTGGTCCACTTGCAGCCTGTTGTGGTACCGTAAGAACATGAGATGCTTATGGCCATTCTCTAAAGGCTTGGACTTATTAGAAAGTGTTAAGACCTTTGTGATGAGGAGTTATAGTTTACATTTCAAATCCAAGTAGTGCTCACATACATGTGGCTCCATGCTGCGAAGAGTCCACTCTGAACAAGTCAGCTCCAGATTTCTTTTTTCCCGGCTTTCTTCTTGCAGGTATTGGCTGTTTACAACAAAACAAAATCACTCTTCATCTCCGTAATTTAGGCCAACAAAAAAAGAGCTGCTGAAGGATCACAGGGAGATGAATGGCAGGACAGTAAAATGTCAGAGGATCCTCACAGCAGCTGATTTAAGGCATTTGGAGGAAAAATCCAAAACTTAAGTTTACAAACACAGTGAGAGGCTGCGAGCTAATGGTCAGGAATGAGACCAACTGGTCAGGAATGAGACCAACAATTCCAACAGAGGCTTCCACAAAAGTGTAAGCTCATTGCTTAGTAGAGGTCAAAAAACCCCCAATCACATGTTATCAGAGGAAGAACAGAAAAAACAAGCAAGGAACCATAATGCCATAATTCCACCGTGTGCCTTAATCCCACATACTGGGTGCATGTCCGGAAAAACAAATACAAAAGCTTTTGGGCTAATACCTCTGGCTGAGGAAGTTCCCAGGCCACCAGTGGCCAGAATAATACTCTTGAGGAAAAAATTATTTGATGCAGACCTGTTCTTATACCCTTTCCCAGGTATCTGCTGTTAACTGTTCTGGAGAGCACTGGACTAAAACAACACTTGGCTTATCTCTGTGGGGCTGGTCTCCTCCTCTTGGTCTACAAAGCTATTGGACTAAGGGCTTTTACTACTTCTGCATCAGTGGCAAAGGCATCTAAGGATGCTGGCTTGCACAACATAAAAAACTGTCCCTGTTACATCTGAGATGTGTGCCATGTCAGCTGATATATCTGGAAAAGCTCGCTACAAGACATCTGTCTTGAATGAAAACGTCAGAAATACAAATAACACACACTAAGGACACAAGGGTAGCCTGCTGGGGTAAGCTGGAGGGAAATATGGTGGTTTTGTTTAAAACACTGAACAGAATAGAAGAGGTATAGACAAACTGAGAAGGAGCATGTTACAGAGCTCACTACAGTAGAAAGGACGAACATTACGAGTGGGGGGGAAAGAGGTCTCAATACAAGAAAAGGATAAAAGAACTAAACAATAAAGAGTAAAAGTGTACGTGTAGCTGATCACAAATAGGAGTGCATATACCCTAGGACACCAACATTACTGAGTCGCAATCCGAAAGTTCTTAAAGAAGGGGGAGTTAAAAAGCTCTTGGAAGACTGTAATCCTTTTACAGTCAGGTTGGTATTTTGAAACACTTCCCTGAAATTCTTCTCTCTTGTCAACAGCCCAGTTTTACTGATTACCAACAAAGTCAGTACATGTGTGCCATGGGGCTATCATGTATTTGACAGTGTGATGCTTTGTCTGTGCATATAGTGGGAAAGTGGCAGAATCCAGGCATCCAGGACCCTGGGTGGAGGGGACGATATGAGACTAGGTAAGTAGTCAATGTCACATAACTCGCAGCAAGCGAATCAAAGATTTCTGTTTTGTTATCTGCAAGAAATGCGAAAACTTGCAGTTGTGTTACAAGGACAAAATCCAAAAACCTTCTCATAATTCACAACATAAAAGCAGTGACTGAGCAGTTACTTACAACAAAGTTTCACAAATCTTGTCCCCTTTTTGTCCTATTGAGTCAAAGTATTTGATGGTCTTCTTTCTGACATCTATGACCTGTTATCAAAAGGTGACTGTTAGATAAAGCACAACCTTGTCTTGCTAGTTTTTTCTCCCCATCCAATTCTAAATAAAAAGCCAGTTTGACTCACCACTAGTGCCCAGTGCACTCTCAAGTGAATGGGCACTAAGATGAGGTCCTGCTTGAAGAGATCCACACCTCTGGTCCATCTTCTTACTGCTCTGTAGCCCCCAGAAATTAGTTTGGGATAAAAGAAAGTACTAAAAGCATGGACTGCTGGATACCCTTCCTTCTTATTTCTTTCCACCAGAAGACTCATGTAGAAATTAATGACCTGTACCATAAAGAGTAAACTTGAGATGTAAAATAAGACACTAGCTTACCAAATGAAAAATACAGCAACATGTCTTTGCTGGCCACCCTTAAGTACGCAGCTGAGAGAACTCCAGCCTCAGCTGTCAGCTTTTGTTCTGAGAATTTTGCACTTGGTTACTTCTGCAGTTTGATAAAAAAACGCCTGCCATCCACTCCAATAACCTAGACTAACTCCTGGAAGCTGTATTAATACAAGAAGTAAAGGAACTTCCAGAAACACTAGACCCTTAAGTACCTAAAATTAGAACTGTAGAGATATTTCTAGGCTCTGCAGTGGAGGTCATCAAGTAACTTTGAAGAGACTTCTGTCCACAGTGAAGGGGTATTTTTAAATAAATGCTGAGTTAGAATATCACTGTGCTGCAGCTAGTTTTACCTCATCATTTAGCCAGCGAAGGTTCCTTAGTGTGTGGATGTCCTCACGAGTGACCTTTAGTTTGAAGGCACTGCTCATGATTTCATCTGGCTCACCTTTGCCAAATGCGGCAATGACCTCTCTCTCCATGGCCTGAAACGAACAATTAAATGGGGAAGGACTTGTGAAACAGAGTATTGAGCATGCTAACCTGTGGGCAGCTTTCAACTGAAACAAGGCCTGTAAATTAAGCTCAGGTGAAGTTAGCAACATCACTTGTTTGTTTGTTTGTTTCTTTCATCATCCTAACTTTGAACTTTACAGCCCAGGTTTGCTTCACACACAGGAAGCTGATATCAAACACGTGGACTAGCAAACACACTAAAGCAGCCGAAAAATGAACAAAGTACAGCAAACACCTTTCCCACATGATGCTGCAACCCTTGCAATACTGAGGTTTAAGCCAACCGCAGTAGGCATTCTCCAAACCAAGGCAGCTAAGTCAGGAGCCTGAAAGAATTTGAAGGCGGGGGACTTCAAAGGGAACTGAAGTAACAGCAAAGGGGGAAACTGAGGCAGCTACACTGGAGTCAGGCAATCAGGAGTCCAGGTTGTGCATACAACTGGTTGTAACATGGATGTTTCCATCTAAGTCTGCTTAAGGAACACAAATTAGGTCTGTTAGTATAAAATACTCCGATCTGTATGCAGCAGCATCTCCTTCTTGGTTGAATCTGGAGTAGCAAAATAAGAAAAACACCTGGTTTTCCTTGTACTGAGCACCACTCCGTAGACTTTGTAAACTCCGGATTTGCTAGCCCTTTCCAAGTCAATCCTCAATAGGCAAAAAAGGAGGTGCTCAATTAGATCAGCACGACTGCAACTCCGAAGCAGCCAAAATTCATACAAGTAGGGGAACCTGAACTCCCACTCCCTGGGGAATAGCGTAACTAAGTTAACTCCTGTGACCACTGTTACATGCAGTGCAACCATGCCCAGTGTGCATACAAGACTCTGCAAGATCCTGAGGACATACACAAGATGCTTAGGTCCCCCACAAGCAATGCAATACCATGGATCAGCAAAAGCGTATTTTTCAGGTTCTATTACCATGACATGACAGGTTAAGAGGTAGAGCCAATATAACCGTATGAATCAGGTTAGCACTGCTCTGGGAGACTGTTGTTAAACCTGGACTAATTTTTGCCCTGGCAGCAGAAGCCCCACAAACCCTTAGGTTAGCACAACTGAAGGAGTGTGTGGAGCATATTAAATCCTTAAAACCAGCTTTATTGCTGACCCTTGCACTGTGAAGTGACAGCTGCAGACACTCGGTAACAGGTTAAATGCAAGTTCTTAAGATTTCAAAAAGCCTTAAGAACCACCTAGAATAACTGGAGTTCCTTGCAGGTGTTTCACAGCCTTCTGTTTTGTCTAACAGACTGTCAGCTATGGTACCTCTGTGAGCGGAGAAAAGCGTTCTACTGTTTTTTCTGAGCTTGGGAATTTCTTTTCTTCCACATCAAGGACAGATGACTTTCTGGACAGAGCAGGTGCCAGATGTAACTGGAAGAATACCTCTTCTGAGATTTCAGCTCCATACTGTCTCTGTTAGACAAAAGGACATTAAGGTAGCAAGCAAGCACAGATTTGTTTGCTAGGGGATAGTGTAGAAAATCTTGCTCATGTACAAAACTGGAAGGGCTTTTGTACACACATCCAACCAGCAAACTCCAAAGTTACTTTTTATTGATGACTGCATTCCAACTGTGCACCCATGTAGTGCTGTACTCAAAACTAAACAGAGGCAGGAGAGGCAGAAAGTTAGTTTGGCTTGGACTAGCATTAAAAATCCCAGCAAAGCCTCCACATGTTGAGATTGAGATTAATATTTCTGATTTCCATGATTAAAATTTTATTTTTGATCTCAATCCTGACCAGAGATGAAAGTCAAAGAGATGTACTTCCTACCTCACAAAACAAGACAAGACTAAAGATACCGCAGTCCAGCTTTGCAGGTCAACTAAGTCTGTGCACTGAAGACTTTGAAGCTATACCCAACACATTAAAGGTGAAGAATAAAAATAGTATAGTGTAGTGTGCTTACAATAGTCCAGAAACAAAATTAATGGCAGCGGGAAACCCTTTGTGATAGCACTACTCATCAAATAATGCTCCCACTTTCCCTGGGAAAAACAACCGGGACACATATATTATTAAGTAATGTATTTAAGTGAAGAGTGCAAAAATTTCTGATCACAAATAGCTATATTTTCCTGAAAAGTGAAATAATGAGTAACACAAGCTTACCCCTGCAATGGCTTGTTTCACTGGTCTTCCCTGTTCATGAGAGTTTTCTGCTGGTGTGTAGTACCTGCGAGGAGAGGGAGAGAGAAAGAGAGAGAGAAGTGAGCTGTATAACCGTACTGTCCCATGTAATTCTCAAGAATTCACCTTCTGGTCAGAAATGTTTTTTCAAGGCTGATTCTGACTAGAGCCTCAGTTGCACACATGAACATATGACAACATTGTCTCAGCTTCCAGCACTATTCTTTCATAGCAGCAAGACTGGGATAGAATGAAGAGCTGGGAGCTTTGCAAACTTTCTTCCATCTACATGTGCAAGACTCCTTTTGTTTCTCTTTATCAGTTTCATTATTTGGAAAACAGGGAAGCAACCAGCGCTTCCTCTATCAAGTGCTTTGTGATCTACTGGTGATAAATACTGCACGCTAGGTGTTATACTGCAAGGTATAACATGAACATCTGCAACTATACTTGTATCCAAATATAGTTAGCTTAAGGAAACTAAGACCAGCACATTGAATTAAAATTGGGACAGCTACAGGATGTATACTTGCCTTCTATAGGCTAGTCAAGAGAGTGACTATCCCCATTTGGAGAGGATTATCATTAAAACCACGCAGACTCTGAAGAGCAAACAAATACACAGACATTAAAGTTGTCCATATATATGTCCCTTCTTCAAAAATGAGAATCTGCATTGTCACCAAAGATCCCCTTTTTCAGGAGGGAGACCTACAACAGACTCTCATGGTATCCTACACTCATTATGCTTTAAAGGCTTTCAGTCCAGCACGGTAAGAGTAGATATCACAAGCTTTGACGAATTATTTCAGTTAGCAGCTAAATCTGCAGAAAAAGGCAAGAAAGTGCTCTTTTTACTTGAACTCATCATACTCTATCAGTTATTTTATTTCCCTCTCTCCCCTTAAGCTTAGGGGAACCGGTGACAATTTAAGCCCGGAAACAGTGCTGCACAGCTAAATATAGCGCTCGTGTCTAAAGAAAGGAGAAGAATAGGGACAGAATTAGCTAAAAAACAGGACTGCCACAACTGAATCTCTCTCTGCTCCCATCTATGCTTTCTCTTCTCTCATTTAAGGGAAGGTCACTGCAGAAAGATGCATGCATCAGACTGCCATACAAAATCTCACCCTGTAGCTGCACTTACTGCAACCAAAAACCCATTTCCCTCAACAATACAAAGCCATCTGAACTCATAGTCCTGCCAGCTCAGACAGCCAATACAAACGAGTCCACTGGCCTCTCAAACAGGCAGACAACCCAACTGCATGCTTTCTTTTTGGTCTCATTTTGGGTTTTCAAACCCAAAGCATCCTGTAAGTCACAAAAACTGCCTCAGTCTCACCGGGCTTTACAAGCTCTCTAATCCTTATGCTTAGGATCCTAGTTTCAAAGTGAAAGAAATGAAATGTCAGCTCATTAATGGTTTGGCAGAAAGACACTCACAAGCAAAAATGGATTCTGCAAATCCAAGGACAACTTGGTATGGCCACCACTCTCACCCTCACTGGCTTTCTTCCCACAGCAAAGGACCCAGCAAACACCACACCAGCACAACCCTGGTTGTCACACAGCACGGCTCTAGCATGGGAGCTGTGTCTGACATGCAACTGGCTTGTGAGCAATTCCAGAGCCACAGGCTAGCTACTCCTCTTCCACAGCACTGACCATAAATACAGTTTGTCTTTTCTGGACACTACTGGAGGCTGAAAGAGACATGCACATAGAGCCAAAAGAAACAAGAACATGATTAGAAGAGACTCTACCTGATTGTATCACTTCTCTGAGACCACTGTGGGCTGCAAGCATCTGCACATTTGATACCTGCACAGAAAAGCAGTAATATGAAAACAGGAAGTCAACTTTCAATTACCATCAGACATACATAGCTCTCGGTTTCAGCGTGATAAATACAAAAAAAACTTTTAATGACAGCTGCATGGTTAGGAAGTTCGAACTCTGGCAAACAGTTTGAACTTTGAATATCATGTGCAAGTGTATGAGAGCTGAAGCAGGGCATTTATTAAGTTTTAAATCCTAGATTGCACACTTGACTAAACGAGTGATTTTTGCAAAACCAGATGCTCCTCCAGGCTCAGAAGAATAGCTTGTCATTTTCCATGACAAAACAAGCTTTCCCCAAATTCTAGCACCTGCTCAGAAATAATTTCAAAACCCATATGATTGCATAATAAAGTCACAGATATGTAAAAAGAAGTAATGATGAAAAATTATTTAAGTAATGAGCAGAGTAAAAAAAGACTGGGACAATATTAAATGTATACACACGAACACGTGGTATTCTAACACACTCCTGGTACAAAAGAAAACAGCAATTTAACTAGCCCACTCTACAGAAGACAACTAAGGTCACCTTCAGCAGTTATGTATCTTCAACTCACTAAAGATGATCTACAAAAGAAGCTAACTTGATATAAACAGTGGTACTGTGCAATTAGCTTACTTGGTTTCAAAGTTCTGCTATCATAGAAATAGTCATGTATAGCATTAAAAAGGAATTAAAGAGTAACACATAACCGCAACTGAGTTAAGTAATGGGCATCTAAGGGTACACAGTAATGTATCACCCTCCACTAGTACAAACAGCCAGATACTACAAAGTTCTCCCGTATGGTGCAGAGTTACATCTGCAGCTACAAATATCACCGGTACAGTAATGTCTCTCAAGTACAATTTTAAAAAAACTTTTGCACTTCAACAAAAACCTCACAAAGCCATAGCAAGCTATGGTTTGGGGGGGGGGGGTTCCCCCCTCTTTTTTTTCCCCTTTCTTTCCAGAGACAGCTCATTTCATTCCAAGAGCTGACATAAGCTATACTAGCATAAACACACTGGCTGATTTAGATTTCTTTATAAATAGACAGAGATTAATGATACACTAGCACTGACAAATCTTTTTAGCTTTATCTATACCGTCGAGACTTGAGGAAATGGCCTATTTTGATCTGAAGTCTACCTACAAAGTGGAACAGATATGAATCATGGGGATACTCACTGGTCCTTAGTGTCATACATGGATAGACATCTCCTCCATATTTTTGTTCTTCCAGGTGACTCACAGTCGTCACTGGTTCCTTGGAGTAGGCTTGAATACTTCGGTGCAGCAAAAAACAACAGAAAAGAATCACAGTTTTTATACGTGTGGCATTTGTTATCAGTGCATACCAATTCACTAGAAAGGATATAGTTTATTCATACACAACTGTCTACATTAGAGTTGGAAGCCATACTTAAAGCAATAGAAATATGTAAAGTAAAATTAGGCTGTTTAATCCCTTGACAGAAACATCCCGTCTCCTGCACTGGTTTCATGACAAAATGCAAAGGGCATTTCCATGAGGAGGCAGTTTACATTCAGAAGCTTGGCTACTTTCAATTCAGGCATACTGAAGATATAGGAGTCAAATTTTCTGTCTCCAGAATTTCAAGAGAGACATGAATCAATCATGAAATTTGATTCCTTTACCTTTTCACCAGCAAATCAGTGGCTCTTTTGTTTTTTCTTTAAAAAAAAAGTATTCTTTGCACATCCTACAAATATCTGCATTAATCTGAGGAGACCACTTTATTTTATGGGACAAGACAGCATTCATTACAACCATCCTTGACAAATTCTTTTCAATCTATTTATTAAAGATTATGCTGACACTGAGAATGCAATGTCTACCACATACATACTTCTGGGACATTTTACTTCAGACCTGCTCTACTCTGACCTCAGGGACTACATGCTTATTAGCAGTTGGAGTGCATTAGATACATTCCACAGGAACGCTCTCTGGTTTAGCTTCGTCTGAAAGGAATCTGTTTCATATGCTCCAGGTCTGCTCTGAGATATGAGCCAAACCACAATAATCAATGACTGGGAGATTAGATGCTGAAAGCAGAGTCTTGACCCACCCTAAAATGCTATTGCCAGTGCACCTAAAACTATATGAGATACTGTTTTCCATATCATTTTCATGCACCAGAATGTTTAAGTATGATACGCTGTTCTGAAGTCATGTGTTTACATGTTTTCTAGCTGGGAACCACCGGGCGGAGACTGGGATTTTTCTAAGCCTTGGTAACAACCCATGTTTCACAACACTTAAAGGAAACTGCAAGAAAGCATGGCATTTTCTACTGTCTTACTGTATAGAAAGGCATGCTGGAACTTCAGCACCATCTTGGCATCACTACTGTACGAGGATTAGGCCCCTTCTGAACAGCTTTGAAGTGTAATTATTCCACTAAGATAATGGCTTCCATTATTTTTGTGTTTTTTACTTGTGTCACTTACTATGTGCAATCCCTTGACACAGTTATACCAAATATAATCATCACTGGTAATATATGAATCAGAATTACACACAAGTTTCCCTTTGCAGGTTGCTTTACAAATTGGAATTCTACACACGAGTGGGATTTTGTCAATTTAGTGTACTGCAAAGAGAAAACTTCCTATAATTTGTGCAAGAAGGACTGGGGGAGGTAGAAAGGAACAGAGAAAATTCTGGCATTCCCTGTGTTTACCTTAAGTTTCACATTCTCAGATAAAACAGGATTCCTGATCAAGGAAAAACTCATCAATTGCAAACAAGAGGAAGATGAATTCTTTTTAATAGTGCTACAGAATAACCAGTGCTGTGGATTTTTATACTAGAAGTTACACTGCCAGCACTAGAACTAGATACTACCTTTCTTAACACAGAGACAACAAAGAAGTATCAGAAAGAGAAACATATCCATATCAACAAAGGAATCTTCACCTTTAGAATATACATTCAGACAACATTCATGCTTCATTAGAATCATAGAATCATTAAGGTTGGAAAAGACCTCTAAGATCATCAAGTCCAACCGTCAACCCAACACCACCATGCCCACTAAACCATGTCCCTAAGCACCTCATCTACATGTCTTTTAAATACTTCCAGGGATGGGGACTCAACCACTTCCCTGGGCAGCCTGTTCCAATGTTTAACCACTCTTTCAGTAAAGAAATTTTTCCTCATGTCCAATCTAAACCTCCCCTGGCACAACTTGAGGCCATTTCCTCTCGTCCTTATGCAGGGAGATAAGGGGGGTGTCAGTCTTTTAAAAATTAGTTTGCCCCAACACCTGCCCTGGGACGCTGTCCAGAACCCTGAGAGCAGGAAACATGAATTCCCCTCCACCTCCATGTACAACAGCTACAAAGTTACCACCAAAAAGTTAATGGTTATTTTTCTTATAATTACTTGCAGAAGCTTGTCAGCTGTGGATTAGGGCGGCTTCTAGGATATTTTTCCTTTACTAGTTCCAAGAGCTGTTTGTATTTCTCCTTTTCTCCTCGCTGAACATCCTAGCAGAATGGAGGGAAAAAACAAACAGATTAGAACCACTGCATATGAAGCAAATGTTTGTAATCTGGGTATAGTGTGGACTGCACAGGCTGTTCCCAAAATACTGGCACATTATTCAAGTTTACTTTAGCAGGAATTCCCACACCTTCATTTTGTGTTAGCCCTGCTCTAGGAACTTGTGTCCCACTATAAACCTCAAAATTCCTTCTGCAACTGTTTCTTCAAATGGGGCCCTCTTCTCTTCAGCTGTGGTCTGCACCTCTTGCATAATAATCCAGGCTAATACACATTCCTGTCAATATACATAATGATTGGGTGCTATGAATCCCCAGGGTATCTTAATCATACTCCACAGCTTGCCATGGCCTGCTTCTCCCACGTAAGCTAGTAACTTACACCCAGTACATCGGTGTAAGTTATTCTCCCATGTAAGCTAGGTTTATCAGGAATTTTCCAATAGTTGCTTCAGATATTGGAAGGAAAGGACAGGGAAAGACCTCTCAGATAGTCCTGTAAGGAAGGATTATCAGCAACTGAGTGTTTTTTTGCCTACATTATGCTTTTAAAGTTGCTATGTAAAGATTACAGTTGAGCTAGGTTAATGACAAAATAGTGAAACAACTCTGCCACAAATATACACTTAGTGACAAGGCAGTACAGCTCCACTTACAAGTGAAACTGGCTGGAGGGTCCTCCCCCAGTACACCATTTCCATGAAAATGGTTTAAAATTCAATCTTTTGGCAACAAAGCACTGCTCTGTTCTAAGACTTGTTGCATGTAAAGGCAAATAAAATGCTATATTCTGATTTTCCAGAAGCACTCCTGCATTAACTACACCCACTGTGCTGTTACAAACTGCCACTTCAGCGTTTACATATACAGTTTTGTTATAACTGCTAAGTTGTTTCATTTCAAAAGACACCTTTCTCACCCAGCGTACCTCTTCAGCAGTACAGAAAATCCTCCCCATTTTGCTGACTTCTGAAGTCGTGGATTCTGGCACAGTGCGCTCCTTAATCGGTGGCCTCAGTGTTAAGATGCTGTCTGGAGCAGGTTTG
>NW_008824667.1:519206-526350 GCF_000699105.1 Pygoscelis adeliae | reverse complement strand
CTAAAGACATCAACAGCAAAAGAAATAGTATCAAGAGAACATTCAAATATGCACCTCCTGATTCAAGCTCCACCACCAACTATTTTGTAAAGCATGTACAATGATGATGATGGAGACAGACATGAGATGCTTACAACTTTCAGATGAAGACCTGCTGTCTTCAACTGGCTAATGGGAAAATACAGAGAAGTAAAAGTGAAAATCAGAACAACTGTCTTGAATATACACTGTTGTTTGATCTGCACGTCACAACTGCACTGAGAAGCACGTGTTATGTCCATGGCAGTCCAAGTCCTGAGTCAATACAGGAGACTAAAGAACTATGCAGGTTATGTTACTCATACCATCCAACCCTCAGCTCTTCTAAAAGCCAGTGCACTGGCACCGAAGAGTAACTGCTGCTTGCCTCACAGAATCATTCTGGCAGAGATCTCTGATCCAAACCCCTGCTCAAGCAGCGTCATCCACAGCAGGTTGCCCAGGTTCATGTCCAGCTGGGTTTTCAAGCATCTTCAAGGACGGAGACTCCACAACCTCTGTAGGCAATCTGACCACCGTCAGAGTAAAAAAGTGTTTCCTGATGTTCAGACAGAATTTTCTGGTTTTCAATTTGTGCCCATTGTCTCTTGTCCTGTCAGTGGGCACCACTGAGAAGAGTCTGGCTCCCTCCTCTTCATTCCCTCCCTTCAGATGTTTATATACATTGATGAGATCCCTCTGCGCCTTCTCTTCTCCAGGCTGAACAGTCCCAGCTCTCTCAGCCTCTTCTCATAGGAGAGATGCTCCAGTCCCTTAAGCATCCTTGTGGCTCTTCACTGGACTTGCTCCAGTAAGTCCACATCTTCCTTGTGCGGGGGAGCCCAGCATTGGACACAGCACTCCAGAGGTGGCCTGAGTAGACAGGAAGGATGACCTCCCTCGACCAGCTGGCAACACTATTCCTAAGGCAGCCCAGGATGCTGTTGGCCTTTGCCACAAGGATGTATCACTGGTTCATGGTCAGCTTGTTGTCCATCAAGACCTCCTTCTCTGCAGAGCTGCTTTCCAGCTGGTCAGCCCCCAGCATGTACTGCTGCATGGAGTTGTTCCTCCCCACTTGCAGGGCTTTGCATTTCTGCTTGTTGAACTTCCTGAACTCTCTGCCCAGTTCTCCAGCCTGTCCAGTTCTCCAGCCTGTCCAAGTCCCTCTGGATGGCAGCACACCCATTGGGTGCATCAGCCACTCCTCCCAGTTTTGTATCACCTGTGAACTTGCTGAGGGTGCACTCTGTCCCATCATTCAGGTCATTAATGAAGATGTTAAATAGCGCTGGCCCCAGTACTGATCCCTGGGGTACACCACTACTGACTGGCCTCCAACCAGACTTTGCAACTTTGTCCCCATAGCACCTCCAAGCTGCGGTACACACAAGACTATCAATTCAATTTTGACACTGGAAGGCAAACAGTAGCACCAAATCACATCATGACCCATTCCCTCCTCCTTCCAGCTATTTCTGACTCTGAGGTAAGTGTACAAACAGTGCCTTAGCATCCCCCAAACAATAATTCAAAACAAATGCAATGTAAAGGCTAGTCATTTTATCAAATCAGGAACTATTTTATGCCAAACATCATGGAGGTTTTTTTGAGAAGGTTGTCGGGTCTTTTGTTGTTGTTTTTTTTTAAAACAACAACTTATTTTTTCCTGTCAAATTAACTATGTAGGACCTTTTCACAAGCATTCCTGGTCTCAGCCTCTTCTCAAGTTCAACACTTCCTCCTACCACAGACCTTTAATCTTTATCTAATCTCCCATGCCTATGAAGTACCTGGATTCAAAGAAAAAGTTTAAAGTTGATTGGAGGAAAAAAAAAAGCAGTTGGAGACCTCCCTTTGTATAGCACTCTGGAGGAGTTCCAGAATACCTTGGAAAAATATTATTATATGGACACAGATACAAGTGTTAGGCAACACAGAGGAAGTTCCAAGAATGAAAGTGAAAGACAGCAAACCTTTCAGAGAAGAAGTCAAAGAAAACAGGATTTTTACCTCAGACACGGAATTGTCCTGTGAGGAAGGGATAGTGTTTCCTTTTTCAAGCAAGTACTGGTTCCACAAGGCATTTTATCTACAAGAGAAGAGCATAAGCCATCAGTAACTATAAAAGGAAACTAAAGAGTTTTATGAGTTTACTGTAAACAGCTTCACCAAAGATAAATTATTTTCATTTTTTCTCTTACATCATAACATTATTTGTGTTATGTTACTTTAGGATATTTTCAGATTTTCATACTGGCAACTACAGAAAGTTGTGCACACAAGGTATTGCTAGCCTAAACCTGAAATAAAAAAGGGTTATCAGGATCTACTACCTAAAATTAGCATTTAAAGCAATTTACTTCTGGCAAGCTAACAGTGGACACATCAGAACTGAAGGACTGCATCCAAGGCAGCTCTCGTACTGAGATGACAAGATAAACGCCCGGCCCCAATCCAGAAGCAATGGAAGGATGCAGGGAAGAAACAGAGTTCACACTCAAGTATTCCTAGATGCTACCTAGATGTTGTGCCTGCAATAATCTGCCTAGGGGTAGAGTTGCACAGTACACAAGATAGGGTGAAAAAGAAACGAGTTAATAACTTGATGTCAGCCTTACCAATTTGTAGCATTTCTACTTCTACCGCAGAACCTGTTGGTCTTTTAGATGAACGGTCAGAAGTGGACTGAGTCTTAAATCAAAACAAAAAAAGTACCAACGTGAGTATAACCTGAATGTGAATCCAAGCAAACAAACTTCCTGAAATTTAGTCAGCTCTATTAGGACTTGGGGACCATGATTTGCTGGTTCAGCCTGTAGCAGAATGCAAATCTTTGCAGGATCTCTGACAAGTACACTTCAATTTTTTTTAATACAGGCTCTCATACGTGCAGTGATTAAAACAATACAAGCTTATTGCTGAGTTCTCTTCAGTCTGCTCCTAAACATTCCAAAGTGTGACAGTTTAGCCCTTGAAAAATATATTTTATACAAATAAGAGTTAACGACTCTCTCTGGAACGAATAATTAGAGCATGACAGTTTCTTATTTCTCTTATCCTATGGGGCAATAAGAAAAATAACACTACACCTTTGAACCAAACTATGGAGTCACGCAGTTCATGACTCATTTTTACAGAGTCAAAGTCCTACAGGAATCCTCTCCTGGACTGGTGGACAACGAACCTAGCAGAAAGAGGTTTATCCAGAGGAAGAATGCAGTTTTTCTTGTACTGCAATGTATTTTGACTCCTTAACTACAAGCTTGAGAAAGAGAGTAACAGTTAACAAGCACACTAAAACTATAAATTTGAACAATTGTAAAGTATCTGGAAGACAACAAACATTTAGCTCCTTCCTCAGCCACAAGTGCTAGAGCAGAGTCCGCAAACTTGAGTAAGGCAAACCCAGCACACAAGAGCTGCCTGCTGTAAATGGAAAAGAAGAACCTACTGCTGTACAGGCTCAGAGCAGGCCCAACTTCAAGATGCATTAGGGAGAGCCGCTTCCTCTTTCATCTTCCACAGATTCTACCTACTTTCAAAACCCTTGCTAACCTCTTCTGCAGACTCTGTGATTGGAGCGGCATTGCTGACTGAAGCCTTCTGGCGTTCACTTGTTGCCTTGGCTGGCAACTTCACCACAGCAGAAACTTCTTCAACTTTCTCTTTACACTCAGATATGGCATAATCTAAAAAACAAAGATAGGCCATATAAGAACATGATTTAAAAGGGGATTAGGATTTCTATTTGCATTAAAGCCCATCTCCTTAATCCCACCTAAAGCAGTGTAACTCATTTCAAGTTACACACCCTTCTGCTAACAGCAGTTGGTGGTGACATTTGTATTAGTTGGCTCACTGCACAGTCCTTCAGAGCCGGAGCTCAAAGACTAATCCGTGAGTCTGCCAGCCAGATCTGCAAAAACACCCTACTTTTGGGAACATTCCCTGTTTCCAGAGAAGCAGCACAGGGTGCAATTTATCCTCCTCATCCCCTCCATGCATGCATCTACTCTTCCAGTTTATTACGTGTCACTCTTGTCTAGTTGAGAGAAGCTGCTCGCTGAGGTCTAGAAATCAAAGCTACCCAAGCCTGTTCTTTTCAGTATTAAAGAAGCAGAGACATGCAAGGCCTCAGATAGTATTGCCAGACATCAGCAAGCCAGGGCTGTCTAATAAGGGGCTGTGTTAGAGATTAAATCATATTAGACAACAGCATTTGTCTGAAGATAAGAGAATGATATTTTAGCAGACAAGGGCATAGATGGTACCACGTTCTTAGAAGCAGATTTGGCCTACTTACTAAGACGTGGGAATTGTTCCTACCAAGAGTTGGTCACGTTGCTAAAAGGAGGAGGGATAGGGGAGCAAGACATCAATTTGACATGTTTTTCAATTGTTTTATGCTCTTAAGTCTGAAAAGCACACTAACAGTTCAGCAGCCCCTACCATTAAATAAAGGGTAGCATCTTTTGCCAAGCAGTAACTAGGAAGCGCCACATCTCCCCATAGAACTCGTGCTAGGAAATGTCGTACAGCCTAAAAAGCATCATTTCTCCCTCTTTATCAGTAAAGACGGAAAAGGGGAAATGTCCATCTCAAATCATGACCAATGCAGCTGGCATCCAGAGGCACCGACATGGCTGCAGGCAGATACATAATTTTACCCTTAAACACTTTGTGGAGCAGGTATCAGAGAAAGCCTCACTGAAGACAGAACTTCTCTATCCCGCTCTTCTCTCCTATGCCTGTCCTCTGCTGCATCTCCATCCTTCTTTACTCAACCTTCCTCTACCTTTTCAAAATGCACATGCCAAAACTTTCAGATTCAGACTAAACTGACTCTTCTGTTTTCAGTTCAGCCTTTTTTCCCCCCACCAAACTCATTAGCTCACAGAAATACCATTTTTCTCTGCCTGCCATCAGCTTAAAGTTACCTTTCTTCATATCCCAGATTCTAAGTGATTTCTCATGAGACATATGAGTATTTTGAACTTACAGAGGTACATCACGAATGTAAATAAGAGGGAGCACACAGCTTTGATTTAAAATACTCGTTCTGCTGACATGTGCGTGCCCACTGCCAGAGACCTGGGATATCTTCTGCTGGCAGTACAAGTATTGTGCCCTGCCACAGACAACACAGATAACATCATATATAGGGCTAGGCCCGATGATACACCCTCAGGTCACTGGCTACACAGATGGCCACAAGGAAAGAACGGCTTGAAAAGCCACGGTTTCAGCAATAATGCTGCAGTACAAAGGCCGGAGTTTTCTAAGGTACATGAAACCCGAGAAAAATCAGGCATCTTATACTTCTGTAATGTGCAATACCTGATTTTTGCTTTTTTGCTCGAGCCTGGTCAGGATCTTCCACAGGCGGCCGAACGCTGAGGAAAGAACACACAGAGCAGTGGTTTGCTTCAGGTAAGGTAACAGGTAAGCTTCTAACAGAACAGGTAAGCTTCTAACAGGCTGACTTCCCTTCACAGGGCCTGAACTTCCAAAGTTAGTTTTCATATCCCGAAGGTCTCCCCCTCCAAGCGCCCCTGGGATCATCTCAGACACACACACCCAACTGCCAGTGCTGAGCATCTCTCATCAACACCCCCCACCTCTCCCAGTCAACGGACCGCTCACAGACAGCTAATTATCCCACTAAAGCATATTAGGCCTCTTTTTTTCGTTCCATTAATGCTTCCTAACGTTTTACATTTGTTCCTGTCACTAAAAAAACGCTTAAGTTAATATGTAAAGTTTTCCTCTTTCCCCAAGGAAAGAAGCATACCAGAGATTACTAAGCCATCTAAGTTCATAAGTCACTACACTGAGTTGCAAAGAAAAGTCTAAGTAGGACAGGAAATAAAAGGTGGGAAAGCAACTCATGCATACACTTAAATAACTTACTACTAAATCAGTGCTTGTGAACTAGTTCTTGAAATAATTCTTAGCTGCACCCTTTCTTACAAAGCATAAGTCCAAGTATTATATCAGTTGATAACAATGATAAAATTTAGTAAAAAATTTTACTTTGGGAACAGAGAGCAAAGGTTGTTCCTAGTTTGTTTGTTTTTTTTTTTTCGATTTGCCTCCAAAAATGCCACGAGACAGCAAGGATTCTTTGAAGAATTCTTTGGTCTTCCTTAAACAAAATAGTTTCTTTTAAACTGTTATGCTCCCAAACCCTGCTGGTATCATTGCTTCTGGACTATCTTCTGTCTGTATCAGGAGCACAAAAAGTAACCGATATCTTTAACGGCACCTTTCATACAATATAAAGAATATTTGCTATTACTATGCTATTAAAGTCAAGCAGAAAATATTGGGGGGCAAGTGTTAAAGGCAACTATATTCCTATAAAAATGCATTCTTACTCAGCATATTTGACATTTCAGAAGGTAAAACTGAAGACAACAAAATATTTGTATCCTCCTGCTTAATTTTTAGCAAGAGCTAACTAATTCTGAGCTGCTCTTCAGTGAAAACTGAATGCACAACCCTGTGAGAAGGTTAAACTGTGTCATTGCAACCGGGGTTTGCCAAGGGCCTGGGAGAAACAGGTAAGTGCACAGGGTGTTGAGTAATATTTGAAACACGCTGAAAAAATGGGCCAGAAAATAAAAGCAATTTGAGACCGCTCCCCATGTAAAGATGCGTTCATGTCCTCCTCCACACTCTAGAGAAGACAGCACCTATTTATGCCCAGCATTTTACTTGCCTCCTTAGCAACTACAGGAAAAAAATAAGGTATTAGAAAAACTCAGTAACTCTGCATACACCCATATAAGCTCAGGCCCTCTTCTTCTCAAAAACTCCTCCCACACCAGTGTTGAGGACAGTTCCTCAAGTTTTAGAATTTAAATTTGTAAAAAATTCAAGTTTTCACAGGTTAACCCCCAAAAAAATCTGTGCTTCAGTGGTGCAGTACAAGAGTAGCTAATCTTTATCTACTTTCCCCAGCAGTTTCACCACCCATGCCCTTAATTTTTCAACTTTCTACCATGGGAAAACCTCAAGTGGTAGAAATAACAACCACCCTGTGGTTTAGATTTCCTTGAAGAGACTCACACAGGGGAGCTGAAAACATCTTTGCCATTTTACAGCATATCTCAGAGAGCAC
>NW_008824667.1:518281-519172 GCF_000699105.1 Pygoscelis adeliae | reverse complement strand
GGACAGCTTCCGAAGCCACCTAACAGTGTTTCACTTGGATTTCATCCTAATTGCTTCGCCTGTCATTCCCAGTGATCTCTTGGCAAAACTGGGTCTCCTGGTCAGATCGTGACACGACAGCCTGCAGCATCTACAAAGGCGCATTCTTCAGTTTGGGATTGTGCTCTGCACAGCAGCTGTGAACAACTAATTGTGCAACAACTGGCTCTTTCCAGAAGACGTTAACTTTTCCCATTCACTCTGGAACATGAGACACTAAGCAGAGCCTCCTGGAGCAACAGTTTCTCACAGAGGGAGCAACCACACTCTCCAAAACATGACATGTAATCCATACGTTCCCTCTCTTCAGAGAGACAGAAGCAACAGGCACAGAGATGGCTTAGCCATCTGTCACTGGGAGCTCTGGGGCACCTGCAACAGTTAATGCGTGGGAAGGCATACCCTTTTCTTCCACTCCACATACATACCATATCCCCATGCCATGACTTTCCTCCATCCAATATACCCCTACATGTATATACACTCTTCTCTGCTCCTTCAACACACGTACTCCAAGTCTCCACCCCTTTTCTTCTTTTCAAACCCCCACTGTGCAGACGGAAAGCGAACGAGGGGATGGGTTTGCCAGCGGACTTATCGGGAACATCTGGAACCCACAATCACCTCAGCATCACACATGAACAACCGTGACTGTGGGCACAGGGTGACCCGACAGCGGCGTAAGCCACGAACGGCCACACAGGCCAACAGCCGGGCCAGAAGAAGGGGCGCAGCCTGCTCTGCTTCACCCACTCCCGTGCCAAAGCGGGAAAGGGGGGTGGATGGGCATGGATCTCCTGGGAGCCCATCACGAGCCCTACCACCCTGGAGGGGGGGGGGGGGGGGGGGGGC
>NW_008824667.1:511093-517476 GCF_000699105.1 Pygoscelis adeliae | reverse complement strand
GCGGCCCCCCCGGGCGCTGCCGGCGGGGAGAGGCCGGTCTCCCTTCGGGGATAAGCCCCTCTGGCCCCACACAGGCCGGAGAAGCCTTTCCGCGTCCCCAGGGACGGGGGCGGGCGAGACCGAGCGGCGGCGCCGGCCCCTGCCCGCCCCCTCCTGCTTCCTCTCCCCGCAGGTGTTCAGGAAATGCAAATCCCGGGCTTACCGAGCCCTGCCCTGCTTAAGCGACCGCGTCTTTGCGCCCCTCCTGTTAGCCGCTCTCGCCGCAGCGGCCGGCTGGGCCATGGCTGCGGTACGACTGGAGGGGAGGCGGGGGGGGCCGGCGTTCTACCATTGTGACTCAAGCCGTGATGCAGGAGCGCCCAACGGTCCGCCTCAGGAAGCCCACCCGATGGCCCCGCTTAACCGTCTGCTGGGGAGCTGGCAAGCAAGCGTCCCCCTTGAGCTGTCTCCTGGTGGGTTGGCTGGCTGTTAGGGCAATCCCTGGCCCACTATTAAAAGGGCTTTTTAATGTGGGGCTTCCCGATCGTTTATCAACTGTCACCTCTGGGGTGGAAAGCTGCAGGTGTTGGTGCCTCTCTTCCTGGAGAGGCTTTTTCGTGTGAGGAGTGAAAGTGATTTTTAAGTCTATGGAAGGTGAAGAAGGAAGCTGGGAAGCAAACAGGGCAGATAAAAGCGCTTGGGGCAGGAATGGCACTTTGGGGCTGCCCTTGTTGCAGGAGGTCCCGCTAGCCTTTCACGCCTGCAGGGAGCCTGAGTGATGGTGGTGTCTGGTTTAATTAAAACGACCTTCCTCATTGCTTTAGGAACTTAATTACCACTCCAGTTACGCTTCAGGGCTTTGGCCAAGGAAGATGCCTGAGCCCTGGACGCCGAAGTGTGATGTGGCAGGGGGGGGGGGGGGGGCCGGGGGGGGGGGGGGGGGCGCGCGGGGCGGGGCGGCCCCCCCCCCGCTGCCCTGTGCCTGCAGTTTGGAGATGCTTCTTCAGCCGGCTTTTCCATTTGTCTCCTCTCCCCATCCTGCGTGTTTTAGCTGAATCCTGCAGCCGAGAGCTGGAGGGGGCGCCGGGTGTTTGTTCAAATTCCTGCGTAAGGAAAGATGCGAGGTCTTTCTCGGTTTAGCTCTGTGAAGCCGAGACTCATCTGCAACACTCCTGCTGTTTCTGTTCACAGCTAAATCTGTGGAGAGAAAGCAAGAGCACTGAACCAACCGGACAATATCCTACAAATTAGGAAAGGAGGAAGGATGGTCTTTTGGGGAAGGGGTTTTTCCTGCCCACAAGGTAGACATGGCACACACGAGGCTCGTACAGCTGCCCTGCATGGCTTGCTCCCCTGCCAGCAGGCGCTGTGCCGGGAGCGGGGACAGTGCTGAGGCTGCTCCTGCCCTGGGACCCCCAATCCCAAGCGCAGGTGTGGACCCAGCCCTGGGGCTGCAGGATCACTCCAACAGGCACGTCTCCCCCGCTGCGGTTCCCTCCACCGTGGGGTGTAACCCACTGCTGGAGAAGTCTTGGAGTACAGAAAAAATAGGAGAAATCTTCTCGGGAGTTATGTTTGCTATTTTAAACAAGCTCCTCTGTGCCTCCTGATAACACCACTTCCTTATCCTCACCAGCACGGTGTAAGGACAGTGATTTTAATGCTGTTAAATGATTTTAAAACATCTGTGTGAATGGCTTTGCGTGTGCTGGAAAAGTACCTGACTGTGACAGCAGTGCCAGTGTGACTGTGGTGCCCATCCGATGTCCTGTGCAGCCTGAAGGTTTTGTCCTAAACATGTGAGGACAGTTAATCTGGAGTTAGATGATCTGATTCTTTTTTACATGGTGCTTGGTACGAAGACTACTGCGATCTCTAAATCATCAATAACCAAATACATAGAGAAGTTAGAATTTCATTAAATTAATGCCACCAGA
Organism: Pygoscelis adeliae; assembly: GCF_000699105.1. Classification (NCBI taxonomy): domain Eukaryota; kingdom Metazoa; phylum Chordata; class Aves; order Sphenisciformes; family Spheniscidae; genus Pygoscelis; species Pygoscelis adeliae. The sequence goes on along the minus strand of NW_008824667.1, from coordinate 515,560 downwards.
CTGAGAATCTTTCTTCTTGGAGTTGGGTGTCTTGTCGCACCTTACATGAAATGCTTTTTTTTGTAATCTCTCTCACGTATATGGCAAAAATTTCCTTTTTTTTTCCTAAAGGAAAATACAACTATGGCTAGATGTACGAGAGGCTATATGTTGTAACTCCTGGTGTGTCTCTACAGTGCAGTTTTACATCGGTTACATTTCTCAATCCCTGTAATTTATGCAGCTCATGCTTAACTTCATGACTTAATTCCTTACTATGCCTTTGAGCTTCTTGCTCAGTACATTGATGTGTAATGACTCAAAATTATGACATTTGGTGCATGCAGATCTAGAATCCTGTTACCGGCCATTTAAATACACACGGATTACCTGTCGCCCATCTCCGATCCGATAGTGATTGCAGATAATTACAGAATCTGGGCTCATTAACTGTGCGTTACCCAAAGTCTCTACCTTTAGAGCAGCTTCAGTGTGAAAGCAATGTTGTTCACATACCTGGATGCTAAAGCAGCCTGTTCCAAATTAGTGGAATAACAAAGTAATGCCACTGAATAATTAATTTTGGGGCGAGAGGAATGATTGGTAATTTTAGGTATATACATAATATTTAGGTATATACCTAAAATATAATATACTTAATCTATCATTACAATATCTTTATTTTACATGTATTCAGGATGATGTCCAGGTGGCACAGCGCTATACCAAAGAACTGTTTGCCAAAAAGTTCTTTCCCCATTTGCCCACCGCACCCTCGGTCTAACACCAAGAGGGGCCAGGTTAGCTCAGTGGCTACGATCCCCATCGTCGCAGGGCTCTGGGCCCAGCTGCCACTGCCCATGCTTTCACTGACTGCCTACAAACAGGGGCTTGGCGTGTGGGTCTGGAGCTCAGCACTCCCAAACCAGCACTGTGAGTCTCAGCAGTGCGCGTTTGCTGATGCTTTCGCATCGCTCGCTCGCTAATCTTTGCGATTCTTTGCCTTGGGTATCATCCCACTAAATATGATTCAATTTGTCAACATAGCTGCCTTATGACTCGTGTGTGTTTAGCCGGTCAGCCCATTTTGTACCGTCACTCTCTATCAAGTGGGATCACATGCGACAGCAGAAGCGGTTGGAAAACATAGCTTAAATTTCACCCCAGATAGCTCTGAGGCTGGAACTTGCTTGCTCTTTCCCACTGCCCCAGTTCAGGAAGGTTACGCTTTATAATGCAGTGCCTGTAGTTAAGGTGCATTTATAATACTGGTTTGCATGGGTTGCATTTTTCATTCCCTGTAATTTACATAGCTGAAGGTTAAGTTCACGGCTTCGCTGTGTATTACCCCTTTCAGTTTCCTGCTCGGGACGGGAATAGCTCTAAGCACATCACTGTACAGCAGCCCATTTAAGCCTGTGTTTACGGTGCATCGTAGCCGGTGGGGCGTATTTCACCCAAGCGCCGGCGTCTCCAGCATGCCTGGCTGGGTAACTTCATGCACATGCAAACACAGCACCTAACAGTGCATCGTGGGAGCAATGATGACTTTCCTTTGAGGACCTTGCAGCTTGTCCCTGCTTACCACCCTAAAACAGCCACTCCAGGAGGCACACTGTGTCTCGTGCCCAAGCGTCAGTCTGGGCAGTCTTACTCAGGATGTAAAATTGCAGAGCATGAACTCAACTCCTGGCTGAGCTGAGAAGGGCAGATCTGAATTCATGCCTGTCTTCTCACCTGCCCACTGACGCCTCCCAGACATTCCTCATTCCCCATGGGCTGTCATGGTGTCATTTGGCACTCAGCTCAGAAGGGACACCACCGTCTCCACCATTTTGTGGACCGAGAAGGACTCTGAGTGCAGGGCAGGGGTCCCTCAGCTTCCCATCACCATTGCCACGGCAGGGGCTTGTGTGGAGGTGGCACATCATCTCACCGAACCCCAGCTGCATAACAGTGCGGTGCCTGGTCCACATCTGATCTCGGCTCTCCACCATCCTCGTCCTGGGGTGACACTGCTCATAGCAGGGCAGGATTCACGCTGTGAGATGCCACACTCCCACCCAAGCCCGGAGAGCCAGACCCCTGCCCACAGCCCCTGGGCCCATGCATCGAAAGAGGAGATTGGTGTGCCGTTCCCAGTGCCCACTCTGAACACAGCTGGTGGTGTGGTGGCCATAGGACCTTCCCAACCTCATCCTGCCGTGCCTTCAGGGCAGGTGGTTAACGTTGCTTAAGGGAAGCAGAAGAGGAAGGCAAGGGGTGGGAAGGCAAGGCAAGGCAAGGGATGGGATGGGATAGGAAGGGAACGCAAGGCAAGGTCAGGGCAAGACAAGGCAAGGCAAGGCAAGGCAAGGGAGGGGAAAGCAAAGTAAAGGAAGATGAGGCAGAGCAGAGGGCACCTGAAGCACCCTGGCCAGGTCTCCCAACTCCATTTTGAGGTCAGGGTGGGAAGTCCCACCTGCCCTAATATTTCCCCACCTCCCACCCCCACACGCTCCCAGCCAGGAAACGGGCCCTGGGGGGCAGCAGCGATGCCCAGGGCAGATATGCTGGTGCTGGAGGCCTCTGGGAGAGCCCAGAGGCATCTCCGCTCTGAACTGTGTTTGGAAAAGGGCTGCAAACCGAGACCTTGGAAAGTCGTGGTGTGAAGACAGAGTGCTTAGCCGAGGCCTCCAGCCTGCCCAGCGTCTGTCATGGGTGACAGCAGTGGTACTCCTAACACCAGGTCTCCTGGCTGCGGCGCTCCCGGGGATTTATCCCTGACCCTGTCTAGCGCAAGCAAGCAATTATACTTGACCAGTTGCTTCCCGGATCCACCATTCTGTCACATTTTATCAGCGGCTGCTGGATTCATGGACCAGGGAGTACTAGAGTAGTCCCTGCATGGCACTGGCCTGAGTGGTGTGTGCGGTGGCCATCTCCCTTGGGACGGCTCCTTGGCTGCACGGCTTGACTTTATTTACCTTTTCCTAACAAGGTGGGGCTGCGACTAGTGGGCCAGGTGCCGCTGTCATGCGGTGAGCTGAGTTGTGTCATTCTTCTGTGGTTGAGGGCAAACAAAAATATCGTGGTGCAGAAAACAACGCTGGTGATGATTCATGTCCCTGCGATGCCACATTAAACTTTCTAAACACAGCCAGCTTTTTTTTTTAAGCAGATGCGGAACTTTGCAGATGCGAATTGCCAAGCTAGAAGCCTTGGAAGACTTGCAAAAGCCCTGGAAAGGGAAGGTGTTGGCAGGCTCCCGGGAAGGGACTGCATGCTCAGTACAGCCGTGGCCACGTTAGGAGGATGCTGCTGGGAAAGCTGACATGGAAGCAGGGTTAAACTTTGCTGCTAGACGGAAGGGCACAGGCACTGACCCATGCAATCACAGAAGAAATGCAGAGCCATGCATTAAAGCCAATCCTATTTACCGGGACAAAACCAGTTTCTGAAGGATGCATTCATTCAACTGTGAGCTAGCTGTTGAAAGGTCTCCTGGACTTCTGCTGCATTGGCTGGTGATGAACAGAGGCAGGAAAGACAGGAGGACCACAAGGAAACTGCTTGCAGTAATGATATGATGTACTGAGATGCAAACTCTCAATAATTTGAGTCATGCTCCCACATCTGGATCCCATGGAGCATCCTCAGAGCCACAGCGAGCTCTGTGAAAGCTTGGGCTGCAGGAGGGGAGCTGGGGTGAGCTTTTGGGGCAGGCAGCCCCACTCATGCGTGAGCATGGGCTGCAATTTGGGATAAATGCTCAGGGCAATCTGCATCTTCTTAGTGCATGGCAGGTGACTTGTTGAGTGTGTAAATGAGAATTTTATTCTAGGATAATTACTGCATTCAGCTCTGGGGCCCCCAGCACAAGAAAGACATGGACCTGTTAGAGTGGGTCTAGAGGCCACGAAAATGATCCAAGGGCTGGAACACCTCTCCTGTGAAGAAAGGCTGAGAGAGTTGGTGTTGTTCAGCCTGGAGAAGAAAAGACTCCGGTGACACCTTATTGCAGCCTTTAAATATATAAAGGGGGCTTATAAAAGGATGGAGAGAGACTTTTTTCCAGGATCTGTAGCGACAGGACAAGGGGCAATGGTTTTAAACTGAAAGAGGGTAGATTTAGATTAGGTGTAAGGAAGAAATTATTTACAATGAGGGTGGTGAGACACTGGAACAAGTTTCCCAGAGAAGTTGTGGATGCCCCATCCCTGGAAGTGTTCAAGATCAGGCTGGATGGGGCTTTGAGCAACCCGGTCTAGTGAAAGGTGTCCCTGCCCATGGCAGGGAGGGTGGACTAGATGGTCTTTAAAGGTCCCTTCTGACCCAAACCATCCTGTGATTCAATGATCTCAAGCATGTGCTTCCCTTTAACTCTCACTTTCAGCAGATGACTTATTTCCTTATCAGTCCCCTCCACCACTCTTCAAGAAACCATCTGTCTGGGAGTGGGAGCCGGAGCTTCCTGCTGGGACAAGCCACTGGCAGCTGGGGGCAGAG
>NW_008824667.1:505822-511060 GCF_000699105.1 Pygoscelis adeliae | reverse complement strand
AAAAGCAAAAAAGCCATATGTAACTAAGCGAGGTTGAATTCCACTTTCTGTGGGGTGGTTTGCAGAAAGATGAAAAAGGAGCCTTTATGCAGCAACTTATCTTTACAGAGGGGAGAATATTTCCAGCTTACAAAAATTTCTGAGCTTTCTCACTTTCTTGTCCTTCAGGGATTCTTCCTCTTCTTCACCTAGAGAGATTCAAAACCTGATGTAGAGTCCAGATTATCCCACAACACATAGTCAGGACTAACTGCACGATTGTGAGTTTGTTGCCCAGATAACTTGACAAACAGGAGCAAGTTCTGGGAAATACAGCCAGAGAGTGAACTCCCTTGAAAAATTGTTTCAAATTGAATAAAGGAAGTTCAAAAGAGCATCAGAGAAAGGGGAAGCACATCATTTGGACTGATTTTTTTAAAGAAACCAAAGTGCTGTTTCCCTCCTGCCTTTCTCATGGTCCCTTGAAAACCCATAAATGAAAAATATTGCTGCTCTTCGTCAAACAGCAACAGTCAGGGACCAGCCAGGGAGTGAGCTCTGGTCAAGCAGCCCAGGAGACAGGTTATTCTGCAGAAGCAGCTGAACCCACTGGTGGGACCGGACCTGCTCTAGCCTACCCATTTCTCTTCTCATTCAACCCTGATGTTGCTCGAGGAGTATTTCAGTGGAGGCAAGCAGTTGCAGTGGCATTGCTGCATCTCCTGGATTGGCATTTGGGACCAGAGAGGATGGGAGTGTTTCCACTCACTTCAGAGGGCTTTAGGGTAAGACAGGGGGTAACGGGTATTGACCCAGCATGACGACCGCTGCTCTCAGGCCAGGGGTCTCGGTGGTTGGAGCTGGAACAGTGGTTGTCTCTGCTCCGATGGGCTCGGATTTGGCGTTGCATTGATTCAGAGTGACCCCTGCCCAACTTGCTAAGGAGCAGGGCTGAGCATTTCCAAAGGAAAACTCACATTAAACTCTGCCAGAAGACTCTGGTGACCATATGGAGCTGGGAGAGGGGTGGGGGCCAGCCCTGACCTTTATTGTATGGAGGGCACCACTGCTGACCCTCTCCCTGCCCCCCCAGGGTGGCTGTTCCTATGCAGCTCAGGTTGTTCCATGCAGTGCTCAGGGTTCTCTGCTAAATCAGACAATTAAATCCTTGAGTCCAGGTTTTAGTGTTTCCATGTGCCGCCAAGTATCTTAATCTGGGCTGTTTGGGGAATTTTTATCCCGTGGATGCCTTGGTATGCCTGGAATGTTTGCTTTTCCTACTGTGTGTGTGTGTTTGAGGCACTCCTGTAAAAACAAGAGCTTCCTGCCTGGCTTGTAAATCTTTCCTTGATTGGCAGAGTCGCCTTCAGTGATTAATCAAGGGGTGAGCCGAAGCTGACACCCTCGGGGAGCTCGCTCCTTGCAAATGCCGGGCACATCAGTGAGAGACCTGAGAGGGGGACCAAGAGAGCTGGCCGGTCTCCAGAGCCCGCCGAGGAGACACATGTGGTGACATCGGTTTTCAGTAAGAGCCTGGGAGAGGAAGAAATAAACGGAAATTCCAGCTAGCTAAGGAAATGCTCCAGAGGGCCGGGACTTCGGAGGCATTTTCTATTGTATCATTGAGTGCACAGCTAAAACATGCGGCTCCGCTTGAAGGTCTTTGCTCAGTGGGCAACCTAACCTTCCCAAGTTGGGCTGGGCTGGGGAGGAGTGAGGTTTACCCCATGCACAGATGAAAGTTTCCTCAGGAGATGAGTCCAGGACGTCGCAAAAGGGGATACTGCTGAGAAGACCAGGACCACCTTGTTGGTGCACTGGGGCTTCATCTCCACGTTCCCCTTGGAGGCCTCCAGATGTTGCAGGCTCTGCCTGTATGCGATGCCGGGGTGCTAAGTTAGCTCTGAAGAACAGGTCACCTCCAGAACAACAAAAATAGCTCCAGCATTCTGGCCAAAGGGGCTCTAATTTGCCCCAGCTAATGCAGCTATTGCTCTTCGGACACCTGAACTTGAGTGCCGGCATCATTCTTTCCTAGAGCTGGCTGTGGGATTCCTGAACTGACGCTGTGTTGCGCAGGGCAGACGTATGGACCTGTCCCCATGTCCCCATGTTCCCAGAGGAGGCTCACCTTGGCAAAAAAGCTGGCTCATAGAGCAGAGCTGCAGGCTGCCAGCCACAGAGCCAGCCACAAACTCATTGCCATAAGCAAGAAGACCTTCAACATGGGAGTCTGGTGGAAACTTGCCACCACAGTGTTCAATACTCATCATTTTCAAGTCCTGGTCTTCCCACTTTTTTCTTTGCTTTTCTCCATTGCTAGAGGCAGCATCCATGTTGCATGCCAGGGGACGGACACTGCCAGGACAAGAAGGTCCAGGAACAGAGCACTTAATCATAGTGTCACAACTGAGCAGGCAGCCAAGGAGGGTCTGTACCTCCACCCCAGCTGAGTGATGGGAGGAGGGACAGTTGTGCTGGGGGCACACATCCCTGCACGGAGCAACTGATGTGGCTGCCGGCTGCTCCCTGGAGCTGAAGTACAGAAGGAAAGAGCATTTCTGCCATGCACAGCTGTGACAGTCTGGGCAGAGTCCTCCAGCATCTCCCTGCTCTGAGACAAGCTGCTCCTGAGGCCCTGCCTCTGTTTATCCTGCCAGCTAATAAATAGGTGCTAGCTATGGGTCCTCCTGGAGCCCGTCTCTCCACACCTGTCTGTGTCCCCCTGACAGACAAGACCAGAGGCAATACAGCCTATGGGTTTATCTCTGCTGCATCTTTGCTGGGCAGTGTTGGGTTTGAAGCTGCTGCTGCTCCACCCTCCACCTTTATGCCCTGCTTTGCCTCAGCTGTGTTTCCTCCGTACATTTGCTGGACTGAAGGGAGCTATAGAGAGAGATGCTCTTCACCGTCCCCTCTCCACATCTGTCCTGATGCCACCCCAGCCGCTCTCATGACCATCACCACATGCAACAGGAGAAGCTCAAAAACTCATGACGAGGGGGTAAAGGGATGTTTCACAGCCGCTTTGTGCCCACGCAGGATTTGCCTGGAGCTGCATCTGACTAATGAGCCCTCTGGTAATCCAGCTGCATATTAGTGGTGACCAACTTGGTGACACCCTCACTGTCACCATGCCAGGTGATGTCAGTGCCGTTAAGGTGTTACCTTTATGTCTTGCATACTGTTCGCTTGTGTTTTCACCACAATGCAGCTCCCAGACATGGCTCAGGTGTTTGGATGCAGCTGGGACCTATTGCAGCAGTGACACAGAGCTAGTCTGTCCTGTCCTGCATGGCCTTGGTGCTCCTGGACACATCTAATTTGTTAACACAGAGTAGCTGGGAAGCCCTCTGCACTGCTATGAGACCAAGTGAGCAGGAGCAAGCGTGGTGGCAGAGCCCTCAGCCAGGGAACCTCCTGCAGCTCTCTGCCTCCTCCTTTACACCGTCAGTCTAAGAGGTGCCGTTTCTTACCGAGGCTTTTCCTGCCATCCTCCTGAAATCCTGCTGGATTTCAGCACTCACAGCCTTCTCCTGGACAAACTGGCAAGACACAAACCAGAAATTGGCTCACAGGCTGTGTTCAGACAGGCCGGCAGCCTGTCACAAGCGGGGTCCCCCAGGGATCGATACTACACCCCACGCTGTTCAACATCTTCATAAATGATCTGGACGATGGGATTGAAGGCACCCTCACCAAATCTGTTAATGACACCAAAATGGGTGGTGAGGTGGACACGTCAGAAGGGAGAGCCATCTGACAGAGAGACCTGGACAGGCTGGAGGAAGAGTGGGCTAGCAAGAACTGAATGACATTTAATGAAGACAGGTGCAAAGTCCTGCAGCTGGAATGACATAACCCACTAGCCCAGCACAGGCTGGGACCTGTGTGGCTGGGGGGCCGCCAAGGGACCTGGGGGTCCTGGTGGACAACAGGCTGAACGTGAGTCAGCTGGGAGCCACTGCAGCGACGAAGGCAAGTTGGATCCTGGGCTGCATCCGCAGGGGCATTACTAGCAGAGATAGAGAAGTGATCATCCCACTCAGTGCTTGTCAGGCCACACCTGGAGTACTGTGTCCAGTTCTGGTCCCCACAATTCAAGAAAGATGCAGACAGACTGGAGAGGGTCCAAAGGAGGGCCACAAAGATGATCAAAGGGCTGGAGAACCTGCTCTATGAGGAAAGCTTGAAGGAGTTGAGTCCTTACTCCCTGGAGAAGAGAAAGCTCAGGGGGGACCTCATCACAGTATTCTAGTGCTTCAAGGGCGGCTATAAAGAGGATGGAGGCTCTCTCTTCACAAGGAGCCACATGGAGAAGACAAGGGACAATGGGTACAAGTTATTTCGGGAGAGGTTTCATCTCAACATAAGAAAGAATTTTTTTATAGCAAGAACAATCATTCACTGGAACAACCTCCCCAGGGACATGGTGGAGTCCCCATTGCTGGAGGTTTTCAAGATGCAACTGGACAGGGTAATAGATAATCTCAACTAGGCTCTCTTGCCCATGAAAGGTTGGGCCAGATGATCTTTCCAGGTCCCTTCCAACCTGGGCTGTTCTGTGATCCTGTGATCCTGATCTCCTCCACTCCCTTCCTTCCCTCCTTTACCTGCCATGTGCAGTTTCTGCACATGTGTGTCCCTGCAGGGCACAGCCGATGCCTCAGGGAGGACATTCATTATATCTTTCGCCCCTACCCGCCACCCCTTTTTCCAGGGTTTGTAGGAAATGTGTGTTTCTGAGAGCTCCGTGTCTCTATGGGTGCAATGGGACAATTTCTAACTACACTGGAGGGGATGGGCGGACCGCCACACCTACACCCTCCCACCCCAGCCACGTTACCTGCACCTCCCGAGAAAGCCATGAACAGCTCCAAGAGTTTCAGGGGCAGATCAGCGTGACTCTCCCAAGCCTTTGTGGCTCCAAAACCCAGAGATGCTGAAAAAACCATGACAATAGTCAGCTTTGGGCTTCAATGGGAGAGCAGCAGGGAAGCCGGGAAGCCCATTGCCATCCATCGGAGGGACGCCCACCACTCAGCGGGGGATGCTCTGCCATGGAGTTGCGTGATTCATCTCCGTGCTGTGACGAGCTGCCTGTGCCGGTGCCTTTGCCACCAGCTGAGTTTATGGAGTCATGATGGTTCTTATTGCGCAACAAAACCTTGTTAGACACAGCACAAGCCAGCAGCATTCCACAAAGAGCGGTAACATTTTAATCTGACCTGTGAAGAGAGCCAGCAATAAAACCACCAA
>NW_008824667.1:499142-505794 GCF_000699105.1 Pygoscelis adeliae | reverse complement strand
TGGAGGCAGGCTGCCTCTCTCCAAGGGATGGCCACCATCCTGGGGGACCTCGAAGTTACAGAAATGCTGCTGACCTCCCTCTTCCCCAATTCAGGGGGCATGGCGTGATGCATGCCAAGAAGTGACCTCTGGGGCATCCCTCACCCTCTCTGCCCTGTTCTGCACCTCGTCCCAGTGCCTCTCCCTTGACACTTCTTTCTGTTGAGAAGCACTCATATCCATCTCCTCCTTTCATGATAGCTGAGCAGCCCCTGAAGAAATGGAGCTGTCATCAGAGCTTTGAAGAGTTTGGCCTTTTTATTGGTGTACTGATAAGACATAATTATCTCTATGGCATTTAAATGGGGGAAAAAGGAAGATCCTTCCTTCTTTCCATCCATCCATCCATCCATCCATCCATCCATCCATCCATCATGCCCACTGTATATTCCATATTCTGCAAAACAAAGTTTGTTTTTATGGTTTCTCAGGCAGTTAAAAACCTGCTGCTAGCTAAAAAGACCAGCCTAGCTGCCCCGAGAAGAAGGTCTGTTGGAGGAGGAGTGTGGTGAGGGCTTGAGGAAACACCTGGTCTTTCTCCTGTTTGCTTTTGTTATTCTGTATTTGCATGAAAATTTAAAAGCAGGTTGTTTGGTGGCTGCTGTCTCCCTTATTCCTGGTGCCAAGCTCCTGTACGAAAACGCCTCTCACTTCTGCAGAGGAACTGATGAAACAGCAAACAGGGCTGTGGGTTCAGCTCCAAGATCCCACATAGCTGTCCCCACCATACGCAGGTGACAGCCATGGGTGTGAGTGCACCAGGACATACTCCTTGCATCAGGCACCGATTCGCCTGGAGGGGAAGTCCAAAGAGTGCCTGGTGCTTCTGCTCTCACCAGTGAATGGGGAAAGCAAAGTCCTCCCTCCAAATCCCTATCTCCTACAGCTTCTGAGCAAAGGGCAGATGGTGGCAGGGACCCAGTGGGAGCTGCTCCAGGAGGCTGCGGTGCTCAGGTTCAGACACACTCCCTCCTCTCCTGCTGGAGCCATGGGACGAGCCACTGCCAGGGACGTGCCTAATTCAATGCCCCACTCCGTGGTGGAGTGTTTTCCAGCAGGACAGGAACACCACGCTCACACCAGGAGCTTGGTGCCCACCTTGGCTGCCCCAGAGGGTACACCCCAAAACCATAACGTGGTACCCAGAAACAAAGGGCTGCTCCCAGGCTGATGCTGTCCAACGCGCCTGCCCTTGTTATCCCTTTACTCTCCTCCTGTGGGTAACACCTTGAGGTGGGAGTGCCTCCAGGTAAAGCTGCACGGCACGGGGTAGGATTTGGGATCCTGGACACCCTGTGTGTGGGAGCCAAATTCCTCCCGCAGAGTGGCCTATAATCCCTCTAGACAGGCCATCAGGTCTCTACCAGGGCAGGCAGGAGGCAGGAAAGGCAGCAAGAAGGCAATAAGTTCTTGCTGCACTTGGGGTCCAGCGATGAAGAACAACCCCTGCCCAATGCTCTCCTTCCCACTTCTTATTTCACTTAGCCTGTCTATGCATTGGAGACAGCTATTTGACAGCCTGTTTTGTAAAGTGTCATCATTAGGCACAAGAGTTAACAGCCCTTTTCTCTCCCCTCCCCTCCACCCCAGCGTGACTTGGCCAGGGCTGCTCTTCCAGGATGGATAGTTCTCACTTCTATGTTTGGGAACCCTATGCCAAGCTGATTTTGTCCTGGCTGCATCCCTGGCAGGTTATCCTCACGGCCAGGAAGATGTGAAGCTTCCTTACGGGTTCTGGATGTGTGTGCTTATTTTCATCACCAAAGAGTGATGGGGAGCAGGGTGGCTGGTGTCCCTCTGCCCCTCTGGGTGCAACCCCCCTCCTTCTGCAGTTGGTGGCTCCAAATTAGGGTGCTGGATCCCCTGCTTGTCCGTAGGGAGGGGATACGGACAAGCAGGTGATGGAGGGATCCACATCAACCTGGAGGTGCTCCAGCACAGGAGGCAGCAGGGACAAGTGTGCAAACATGGCCAGTGAAGGGATGCTGCCCGTGGCCACCTGCCCATGGCACTTTCTGGGTGGTACTGTGTCACCCCACGCTCCCACCCGGTGCTGGGGCAGGGGATGGAGCTGCCCCCTCTCCCAGCGATGCTGGAGCCATGGGGGGTTCCCTGCCAGCCCTCCTGTGGGCAGGAAATCACACCTGGCACTTTGCATTTCTCAAGAAAGAGTGAAAATGCCTCAAATGTGAGAACATGGCCAAACGACAGCAAAGGGCTTTGCTATGGAAATGCCGAGCCGTGTCCCCTGGGGCTGGTGGCTCCCGGCATCTCACTGGGGCGCGGTGGGTGGCCGCACTCGACTTTTGTTCTCACTGGCATCTCCTTGGCGGACGCCGGCAACTGAAACCAAAGCCCCGGGTCCCACCGTGCCAGTGCCAGCAGGTCAGGAACAACGAGCCCCTTTCAGGAAACGGGGAAATAAAGGAAAGCAGAAAAGGACAATTTAACATCCGGGAATGGAAATGACTCAGGGGGTTTAAAACGCAGAGAAGAGGAGGAGAAGGGTCCCGGCCCCTTTCTGATGGCCACGTGGCTTTGTCACGTTTGCACATTATCCCTCACATTTCCTACCTTGCCCCTTACATCAGGGGCCCATGCTGCCTGTTTAGTGGGGCCGGAGGGCACAGAGGCATCCAGCCTTGCTGCTGCCTTGCTGGGCTCCTACAGTGATGACTTCCCAAAGGCCAGGCAAGGCTTGTCCCTGCCACCGGGAATCGGTTTTGGTCCTGCAGAGCGGCTGCCAGAGCCAGAGCCGGCAGCCAGGACGGCTGGGAGGGTGAAGCTGCAGCACTGCAGAAGCTATCGGTGCGCACACCCAGGAGCACATCCCTGACTGTGTCACGCTCACAAATCCGTGTTATCCCGTGGATGAGCAGCAGCCGGGGGGGTTCCAGTTGTGCTTTCCCTCCCTGAATTCCTGAGAAGGGGCTTTGTGAATGTGCCCGTGGCATCACCTCCCTAGGTGTCTGATCAATGGAGAACCATGGCAAAAGTACCCTTGCTGGGGAGCAGGGATGTCCCCTGGGTTACCCAGGCACTGGTTTTGGGACATCCCAGCTGCACAGCAGGCGGTCCTGCCCTGCCCCAGGGGAAGAGGAGAGCACCCAGGACCAGGAGTGGGGGGGCGCAGGAGCGCCCCAACCTTGTGTGACCCTCACCTGGGGCCAGACCCAGCATCCCTCCAAAGAAGGGGGACTCTCAGGGCTCTGGCTCCGGGCCAGACATCTGAGGCATGGAGGCAACCTGCTCTTTCCCAGAGCAATGGGGCAGGCAGGAGCTGTGCTGGAGCCATGTCTCAGGGGATGGCTGCCCGTGGGGATGTCCCTATCAGCCTCTTTCCAATGGGACTGGCCCTGGTCCCCCCATTGCTCCAGCTGAGTCCCCACTGAGGCTGCTTCGGTTCCCCATGGGCAGGAAGGGATCTTTCCTTCCTCCATGGAGGAAGAGCCTTATCAGTCACCAGCTCACGAAGCTGCAAGAAAAGGAATGAGGGGACCAGGCAAAAGCCAGGAGGGCCCCATTCCCACCCATACCTTCCCCAAGCACGTTGAGGAGTGTTCCCCATCTGAGTCGCAGCCGTGGGAAAGACCACGGGAATGAGGTTCACCCCCGTCGCACAGCAGCACCCCAGGCCACACATCCCCACGGGGGGCAGAGCTGGGACACCCCCAAAATGGCACGACTCCCATTTCAAGCTGCCAGAGAGAAACCGGTATCAGAGGACATGGAAGAGGAGTCGGGCCTGGTGGGAGTGTCTCCAGGACTGGAGCACTCAGCTGGGATGCTGGGTGGTGAGAGGAAGGGCCCGGGCGCTGCCTTTGCTCCGTGCCCACAGGGATGCAGCATCCCGGTACCCTTGAAGGACAGCCTGGGGGCTCCCCCCACTGTGCACCCCACATGGATCCTGGTACCGGGAAACAGCACAGGAAAGGCACTTGTGTGATTCCTTGAACTCCAGGTTCTCCTTCCCACCCAGTTGCACTTTGAATCAGGATCTTGGGAGAGAAGCAGGTACCTGGAGGGAGCTTTATAGGGCAAATTGCCACACAGTGGTTTGGGGAGTTCAGCATCCCGCAGCCCAGCAGCGGTGCTCGGCGGCTGGGGGATGCTTTCACCACCATAACCATTGCCCCAGGAGATGCACTGAGCCCAGCCTAAAGCCATCTGCAAACCTCCTCTCCATCGCAGGCACCTTCAACTGCCCACAATGCTCTGGTTATCCGGGCTCGGCATGGCCGAGGCATTTTGGGAACCGCGAAGACAGCCGAGGTGATCTCATCCCGTGAGTATTTTCTTGGCTCATTCGTCTTGCTCCAACGCCTCGCCGATAAGGCTCAGCGGTGAGGTCAGTGGGAGGGTTTTGCATTGCGGAGCCGTGTGTCACCCAGGGAGCCTGGGACACTGGCACCTGCGCTTGCCCGCCGCTCCTGTGGGTCTAGCTGGAGCCACGAGTCCCTGCCCCACAGCACGGCTCCAGCCGGGCTTTCCACCGCACGCTTCTACCTGGGCAAGAGGGTCCATGTGGGCAGCCCCCGTGGTGCCCCTGCCGCTGCCCGCTGCCCACGGGTCCAGCCTGGCGCGGGGCTGCTGGCTGCTATTTCACCCTCTCCAGGGGAAAACAGAAACATTGAGGCTTTTCTTACCTCCAGCATTAGAAAGAAGAAGAGGAAACCCTTCAGATCACTTTCCAAAGGGGTGTTATCAGCCCAGGAGGGGTTTCCTGCTGCCAAAAATAGAGCGGTGTTAAGAGAGGAAGGGAAGTGGGATGACGCAGGCATAGATAAGGCCGGTGGATGAGCCGGGAGAGGCAGCCCAGCTGCTGGGGGAGCTGGGCTGGCTCCCTTGGGGCTCGGGGTGGGTCGCTCCATCCCCTTGGGAAAGACCAGGGCAGAGCCACAGCCGCCTCCCCCCCCCGGCGCTGCTGCTGCCGGCCTTGGTATCTCAGAGTGGTGCATCCATCCGCCCGTCCATCCATCCATCCATCCATCCGTCCGTCCGTCCGTCCGTCCATCCATCCATCTGTCCATCCAGCCGGTGCTGGGCTTTGGGCTGGTGTTTCCAGGCTCAGCATGTTCTTGGGGACACATGGACGAGAGCCATGCCCTCCTCTCTTCCCCATGAAGGGGTAGACTCTCGCCGGGGTTCTGGGGTCTCTCCCACACCCACAGGGCTGATTCCCACCTCTGAAACTCCAGCCAGGCAGATTTGACTTGTCACTGTTAAAACTGGGCTGGAAAACTTGTTTCTTGAGCCCCGTTACTGTCTGATGAGCTCCCAGGCACAAAGTACAGGCTCAGGACCTGTCTGGGTGGGGATGCTGTTAGGCTTTGTTAAGCCTGAATCCAGATTGACCACGCCAGAGCTGCGTTCTTAATCTCTGGGTCTGTAACGCAGCAATCCTCTTCCTCCAAGCACCGACTCCTCCCCGTATACCTTCTCTGCATGCTCCCCTGCCTTTGAGTCTGTTACCTGCTCCACATTGGGGATTTCTTTTTTTCCCCCATTTTTTAGAAGAAAACCCAGAGGAAAAGACCTGTGCCTGCAGCCCCCTGCCTGCTATCACATCCTGTGGCTTTCAGGGCGCTTGGGGTGGCCCAGAGGTGATACCAGGCTGGGATGGGGTGGATTTCACACCAGCAGAAGCAGCAAAGCAAGGAGACAAGGCTGGAAACCACCGTGTCCCCCCTCCCCAGACCTGCCTCCTGGGTCTGCACCGGTTGGAAGATGCCGAGTTCCCTCTCGCAAGAATGGGAGCTTAATGTCCCGTAGCTAATTAGCAATTTTCCCCTGCACCTGCCTTGCTGCCACCGCCTCCCCTCTGACCATCTGCCGTCTTGGGGCCCCGCAGGCAGCCACGGCTTTGGGCTCTGCACTGGCAGCCTTGGGTGCTTGGGGCCGAGACAGGGCTTGTGTTTCTCTCCTTTGGGGTTGGGGTTCTCAGCATCCCCCCCCGAAGACGAGCTGGGGCTCTTTGGTGTTGAAAGGGGAAAAGGAATTTGGTCCCTTATGGCTCCCTCCATCCTCTCGTGGCCAAGCCCCCCTGTGGTCCTGTGGTCGTGCTGCAAACAGCATCTGCCCACAAAGGGAAACTGAGGCCAGGAGAGAGGCAGGGGCTCGCCCAAAGGTGCGAGCCCAGCGCCTGACAGGCAAGAGCTGGCAGGGACTGCTGCACTTGCAGCAAGCCGACATCCCCCAGCCGGGGGTATGCAAGGAGGGGGAATGCGAGGAAGGGGGGCGTGAGGGCAGAGCAGATGGGGCCGGCAGGTTTTTGTGGGGTTGGGTTGGTCCTGCAGACAATGGCGAGTCTCTCCGAGCTGCGATTAAACAGGAAGATTTATGCTGCCGGACAGCTGGTGGGCAGAGCTCACCGGCCCCCCCATCCCGGCAGCTGCGAGCTCCCCGCACGCATGCGGCGCGCACCGGCCCGCAGTGTGCTCGTGCATCTGCCCCCCAGGCCTCCTTGCACGCCTGTGAGTGCCCGTGGTGCGCACGTGGCCCCTTGCCCACGCTGGGCACACGCTCCCGGGCCCAGGCCGGCCGAGTGCCCCGAGCATCCCTGCATGCTCGTGGTGTGCTCCCCGTGCGCTTGCAGGGCTGGGGGCAACATCGT
>NW_008824667.1:496528-498482 GCF_000699105.1 Pygoscelis adeliae | reverse complement strand
GGTTCAGCGCCGGTCCCTGGGGGACGTCCCGGGTGCGTGGCGAGCCAGCACCGGAACCAGCCCCAACCCCCGAGCCAGCCCCAGCCCCGGCCCTCGGAGCCAGCCCCGGCCATGGGTGTGATGAGAGCGCCAGTACTCAGCCACGACAGCAGGGAGGCTATGCCCGCCCCCCCACCGCCACAGGCTCCTGCCCGGCCAGCACGTCCCAGCCAGCTCGCCAGTGTGCTGAGCGGGATTCCTGGAAAACAAACCCTTGTCGATGAGGGTCTGTGCTGCCTGGGCCGGTTCCCAATTCTCCCCTCTTTTCCCCGCACAGGTGCTTTGGCGTGGCTGGTTGCTGCTAAGGTCCCTGAGGACGCCCTTCTCGGGTGGAAACGTGGCTTTGCCAACGGCGCGGGCAGAGATGAGGACGGCGGAGGACTCAAATGGGACGGTCCTGCACCGCCTGATCCAGGAGCAGCTGCGCTATGGGAACCTCACGGAGAACCGCACGCTGCTGGCCATCCAGCAGCAGGCCCTGCGTGGCAGTGCCGGGGGTTCCGGCAGCCCCCGCTCCTCCCTGGAGAGCCTCAGCCCAGAGGAGAGCCAAATGGTTCAGCAATCCACACGGCAGGAGCCCCAGGGCCAGGAGCATCACTCCGACCACGTCTACTTGGAGAACAGCGTTTATCGGCTCTGCCAACCCCAGCACAAGGGCGAGGAGCTCCCGACCTACGAGGAGGCCAAGGCGCATTCCCAGTACTATGCCTTGCAGCGGGGCGGCCAGCAGCCTGGAGGGGCCAGCCTGGGAATTTGGGGTGAAAACAGTCCGCGTGGGGCCGAGAGCAGCGCCCGACGCCCCGATGAGGGGCTGAAGGACCTGAAGCATGGCCATGTGCGGTCGCTGAGCGAGCGGCTGATGCGGATGTCGCTGGAGAGGAATGGGGCCAAAGCACAGAGCCCCATCAGCGCCTCCCACAGCTACCCCCAGCTCTCCCGCCACCACCAGCTTGCTGCCCTCCGAGGGCAGCACCCTGAGGGGCTGGAGCCACGAGGACCCCCCCCGGAGTATCCCTACGTCATCCCATCCCAGGACGCTTACCTGGCCGAACCCCAACCCTGCTCCCGGGAAGGTCCTGGATTTCAGCATCCTGAAATCAGGTAACCTGCAGCCCCTGGGCCCTGCTTTTGGGGTGCCCACTGGGTGCCTCCCAGCTGCGGTGCCCCAGAAGTGGCCAGGATGGATGCTCGGAAGATGTGGGATGCGGAGAGCAGTGGGGGGCCTGGGGCAGCTGTTGCTAATCCCCTTGTCCTTGTGGGGCTGGATCCAGCTCAGCCTGCAGGGATCTGTGGGGACGCCTCTAATCCTCTCTTCTCCCCAGTTTCCCCCATCACAGTTGTTTTTTTCCAACTGGTGATGAAAATCCCGTTGCCTCTGCAGACCCTGCCCCCTCCCCATGTGCTGGGAGGAATTTGGGGTTAATTCAGGATCTGGAACCAGCTCAGGAAATGGCTAAATTTGGAACAGTCATGGGGCAGGGTGGAAGGCAAATGTGCTCCCCACTCTGTGGAAACCCACCCCGGTTTGCCCCCAGTTCTGCGGGATTGCTGCGGAGCCGAGCCCGGGCTGGTGCGGGGCAGTTAGCGGAGGCAATGAGCAGCACCAGGCAGCTTTCCCCTTCCCTTCAGCAGCTTGATGCCTCTGGCAAAGTCCCAGGTTGTCTCCGAGAGGGCCACGGAGAGGTCTGGGGAGCCCGGAGGTCCAGGCATTGCCTGGCATTTGGGGAGGGCTGGAAGCAACTTCTTCCAGTCCAGAAAACAATGGGAAGAAGGGAATTGGAGGCTCGATGGGAGGACACACGCAGCTCCCAGCCCTGCTGACCTATCCAGGCAGAGAGCGATAGCATCTCCGGGAGGAAAACCTTCTCCTTCCAGGGAACAAAGAGGGGAAGGGGAGCCGTGAGCCAGATGTATT
>NW_008824667.1:494679-496470 GCF_000699105.1 Pygoscelis adeliae | reverse complement strand
GCAGGGCTGGGCCGTGCACAGCCGCCCCACTTGGGGTATTCAAGGCGGCCACGGGATGTCGAGGAACTTGGAGCGGCTGCGTGAGGGGTGGTGGGGCTGGCCCTGCTCCTCCGAATATGGCAAGGACGTATTAATAGTTTGGTGGTGAGAAACTGTGCCAGGAGCCCTCGCTTTGCCCAGAAAACAAGGAAAAGGGGCAGCGCTGCCGGCTTCCAAGGTGCATCCTTTGCCGAGCTGTTGTCCATCTGCAGCATCCCCAGCAATAGAGTGGGCCTGGGGATCTGGGAGCCCATCCTGACCCACCAGCCAGGTCCTGGAGTTGTCAGGTCAAGGCATCCCTGAGAGACGGGGTTTATTTTGTGTTCAAGGGTGCTTGGGTGAGCATGTTTTAGAAAGCAAACGCTTCCCAGCTCTGAAAAGCAGGATAGGCGCTTCCTGCATCCCTCCTCCTTTGGGGTGACCTGGAGGCACCGGCACCTGCTTGGCCCGTGGGTTTGGAGTGGTCAGTGGCATGCTGGAGATGCAGTCGGCTCTCCCGCCCTGCCAAGCCCCTTGACCATCCCTCTCCTCCCTCCCTGCAGGGTGCTGCCCACCCACGTCCCCACCGCTTTCCTGCCGCCGTCGGGTGCCCTCTGCCCAGGCACGCTAGGTTCCGCCAGTGTGGAGGCACTGGTGAGCGTCCAGGCGGTCTCGGCCAGCAGCCGCCTGGCCCGGGCAGACGCAGTCCTGCGGGAGAACGAGAGGCTCCAGCGGGAGAGTGAGAAGCTGCGGCGGGAGCTGGAGAGCTGTGCTGAGAAGGCGAGCCGCATCCAGAAGGTGAGCAAACAGCGGCAGCCCCATGGCCACGGCTTCATGTCCCCCTGCCCGGGGGGATGCTCAACCAGCTGCTGTGAAAATTCACCCCCTTTAGCGTTTTAATCCCTTCTCCCCTCCCTCCGGTGGCTTGTTCCCCTCCAAGCAGCTGTGTTTCGGCAGCGTGGCAGCCGGGATGGGGGAGAAGGAGCCCATTCTCCAGTGACCCCCTCCCTCTGCTTGTCCCCCTCATCCCTGGCCACCACAGAAAGCCCTTTGTGCAGCTGCGTACAAGGGGCGGCTGTTCCCCACCAGCCAGGCTACGGTGAAGCCAAAACCTGCGGAGGGACTCTTCTGCAAGAAGAAAGGCAGAAAAAATTAGTTTTTCCCCCAAGACGTGCACTGGGGGTCAGTCTGGGAGGGGTCCCATGGGTGCGCTGAGCTCCTCTGGCAGCTCTGGTTGGGCTGAGCGACCCGGGTGAGCTTTGGCCAACATCTCCCTTTCCTTTCCTCATTCCACAAATATCTAACCCCAGCCTGTCCCTTCCTCTGCCCCAGCTGGAGAGTGAGATCCAGCGCATCTCAGAGGATTACGAAAACCTTGTCAAGGCATCTTCCAAGCGGGAAGCCTTGGAGAAAGCCATGAGGAACAAGAGAGACGGCGAGATGCGACGGCTCCAGGACTTTAACCGAGACCTCAAAGGTGAGGGACCCTCCGTGTCCCCATCCCCGTGGGCCCTCTCTGTCCCCCGGCTTTTCCCTCTGGGTGTTTCCACGGGAAGCCAGTCTTCTCCCACTTCCCCCGGCTGAAATCTTGTATTTAAATCTTAATTGGGTTTAATTGCCTTTGGACCAGAGCGGTTGGAATCGGCGAACAAGCAGCTGGCCAGCAAGACCCAGGAAAGCCAGGAGAGCAACCAGGGCAGCGTGGCCAAACTCCTGGCACAGAGTAAGTCTCCGGGGATGCCCCTCCTCACCCGGCTCCCCATGGCATCTGTG
>NW_008824667.1:493934-494489 GCF_000699105.1 Pygoscelis adeliae | reverse complement strand
TGCGCCGGCTCTTCCAGCACTGAGCCCACACTCCCGCCCCGCGCCAGCCTGGCCCTTCTCTCTCTCCTCCCTCCTATGCCTCGCAGCTGCGCAGGCTTGGGCTTTTTTGGGGGAAAATATACCTAAAGCCATTATTTTAGCAGAGAGACACGGTATTGGTGTTAGGTGGGAGGAATCACATCCCCTTCCCTAAGGTGGCTGGATTCACGCCAGGCAGCTTTTACCCTTCATGAGCCAAAATTTAGGCTGGAACGTGGCAAATGTAGGCTTTCGTCCATCTGCCCGAGTGGCTGGGATGTCCCTGGCCCCCATATGCCTTGTGTGCTGGGAGAGGGATGGCACAGCCACATTTTGGGGAGCAAAGAGCCCCCATGGGGCTTCGTGGACCAGCCTTAGCGTGGCGAAGCCTCCTCGTCTGAGGCCTGGGGGCTCTCTTGCAGGCTACGAGCACCAGCAGGAGAAGGAGAAGCTGGAACGGGAGGTCTCCCTGCTGCGCAGCGCCAACGAGGACCAGCGGCAGCGGGCAGAGCTGCTGGGGCAGGGGGCGGGGCGGGC
>NW_008824667.1:488272-493764 GCF_000699105.1 Pygoscelis adeliae | reverse complement strand
CCGGTGAGACACGGCAGTGGGTGCTGGCAAGACGTGGTGGGTGCTGCATCCTCCCAGTACCTCCTCATCCTCTCTTTTGGGATTTTTTTTCCGCTGCAGAGGCAGGCGGGCACCACGGGCGGGGGGACACCGGAGCTGAGTGCTCACACACTCTCCGAGCAGCTGAGGGAGAAAGAGGAGAAGATCCTGGCCCTGGAGGCTGACATGACCAAGTGGGAGCAGAAGTACCTGGAGGAGTGCACCATGCGGCAGTTTGCCATGGATGCGGCAGCCACCGCAGCCGCCCAGCGGGACACCACCCTCATCAGCCATTCCCCGCGGCATTCCCCCAACAGCAGCTTCAACGAGGACCTCCTCCTGGCCAGCCACAAGCACCAGGAGATGGAGAACAGGTAGGCCCACCTCGCCGGCAAGCTTGCGCCATGGTCTGGCCAGGCAGTGCCTGCATCCTCCTCCCCTACCTCCGGCTCCTCTCCCAGCTTCTGCCTCTTCTCCTCTCCAGGTTAAAAGTCCTTCACGCCCAAATCCTGGAGAAGGACGCTGTCATCAAGGTCCTGCAGCAGCGCTCACGGAGGGACCCCAGCAAAGCCCTCCAGGGCTCCCTGCGGCCAGCCAAGTCCGTGCCCTCCGTCTTCGCCGCCTCCGCCGCCCCGAGCTGGCCAGGGGCTGGCCAGAGTGACCGGTTGGCCGAGGGCAGCTCCCTGAGCAGCACAGGTAAATAGAGGCAGCTGCCCGTTCCCTGCCTTTGCTTGGTGGCAGGGAGTTGCCTGCAATTTCCCCTGCTGTTTTGGAAGTAGAGGGACTGGGGAGGGGGGTTTTCTCCAGTGAGCCATAGGGACCGTCCGGAGGAGCTGGCAATCCCTAACGGTGTCTCCTCCAGCAGGCAAAGCCACTGCCGAAGGGACAGCAGCACCCGCTGCCCTCCCCCTGCCCTCCCACTCCAAGCATGGCAGCAAGGATGGCAGCACGCAGACGGATGGGGTGGCCGAGAGCAGCGGCCAGGGTGAGGCCACTGAGTGCCAGGCCGGTTTGCTGGGTGAGTCCCCTGGGGATGGCACGGGGGAGAGCTGGGGATGCTCCAGCACATGGGCTTGGCATCCAGGAGACGGGCTTTGCACAAGCATTGATGATTTTTTAAGGCATTTTAAAGGCCCCAGTTGAGTCTGGTGGGTTTGAATCCCTGCAATCACTCATTGCTTTTTTATTTTTAAGGTGCAGAGCTTTTTTTCTTGAACACCTTGGGGGGAGGCTGGACCAGCGGTATGCTTGCTGCCGGCCCTTTGGTGGGGTGGGCACCGTGCCGATGCTCTTCACCTCTCCTCCAGCTCTCACCTTCTTTCTCTGTAGAGAGCTCGGCCGCTGCCAGAGCCCTGGACCTGTCTGACATGGTGGAGATCCTGATTTAAGGCCACCCAGGGGCTGCACACTGGCCCCTCTGCCCTCCCTGCCTGCTGCACAGGCAGAGCTGCCCTGCCTGCACCTGCCCGGGACAGAGGAGCCTGCGGGAAGGAGGACCGAGCCTGGAGCTCAGCGGCGTCCCCGCGGCTGGTGGCTGGAGGGCCACCATCCCCGCTCAGCACCTGCATGGGTCCCCAGCTGTGTGGGGAGCGCTGGAGCCCCGGGACCCCGCAAGCGGCGGCGGGGGCTCGCGACCCTTCTGTAAATACACTTGGGTTTTGTACGACGGAAGCAAATGTATTTATCGTTTCTGCCTCTTCTCCTTCCCGAGTTGGGGGGTTTCTTCCCATCCTCTTCCTTGTTGGCTCCATCCTCATCGCGGCTCCAATCCCATCCCACTCCTGGGTCTTGGTCATCCACATCCACTGAAGCGCTTGGACTCCAACTGGAATTTCCCGCTCTGCTCGCCCGAACTGTACCCACAAGCTGATGTCTCTGTGCGAGGGCAGAGCCGGGAGGGATCCTCCGTAGGTCCCATTGACTGCCCAGATCCACGTGGCCAAGCCGAGCACCGGGAGCCCCAAACCTCCATCATCTGCATCTTGCCTCTAGGTTTTCAGCACAGGGTGGTAGTGAAGCAAGAGAGAAAATGGTAATCGAGGGAATGAAAGGCGGAGGAGAAATCCCCTTGAAGCCAGAGGTGAAACACTCGGAGTGAACTGAGGACGGCTGATGGAGGCAGTGGGACGTGCTGCCCCTCTTGTGGCTTCATCCCACCGCCACATCCCCTGGCTACTGGCAGCTGGCTTCTGCCCATAGCCAGCGCTGACATCTCGCTCCTCTGAGCTCGGACACTTCCCGTCCTTGCCCTTCGTGTATGTGTATATATATGTATTTTTTTTCTTTCTTCTTTAAACGTGTGCATTTGCTGGACAACTGCATTTTTTATTTTTCTCTCCCAGACACGTAAAAAATGCGTTCGGTTCTCGTGCATTGTTTACAAGGTGGAAAACAAACAAACAAAAAATTATGAAAGAGGAAAAAAAAACCCCACAACTTAATATATTTTATATTAATATTGGTATTTCTTTTTAAGTATTTTTTTTCGTGCTGTGAACTTTTTTTTTCCCCTGCCAAAGACGATGAGTTCTTGTTTGTGCGTTTTAAGTTATCTTAAGTATTTAAACGTAAACCTGGCTGTTTCGTTATGCCGCCCTATACCGAGATTGCTGTAGCATTCCACTTGGTATAACAATATTTTAATAAAAAAAACCCAAATATTGATCCACGGGCACTCTTTTTTCCCATGTGATGGGGTGAGACGGAGGCGCCACCAGGGGGAAGGGGTCTAGGGGTGGTGACCCCCTGGCTGAAACATTGCCCTTCCCAGCTCCACAGGGCAGCAATTTGGGAGAATAAATGGTCAAGAGCATCTCTGCATTCCCCAAAATCCCATTGGGATCCCATTTCCCTCACCTCGATTGGGGGAAAAGGATGGAGTTGCCTAGAAATGTCGATGTAGTTTCCTTCCTGCAGGTAGTGCTCTGGTAAGTCCATCCTGGTGGGATCCTCCTCCTCTTCCTCACAAGACCCGTTCCTGCCCTTCTAAGTCCCCCCTGCAGGGACTCCTCAATAGCATCTCCAAGCACAGCTGGACCTTCCTGGTCCCCAACCTCCCCCATGGCTTTGCAGCCACCTCCAAGCCCTTCCCACCCTGCTCAGCTCCTTGGTCTTCTGGAAGACCAGAAGTTCTCCTGGTGTTCAAGCTAGGGTTGCCTTAAGTCTTCCACAGCCACGCCGTGCTGCTCCCCAGCCCTTCCCCTCTGAGCTTCTTCCTCACTGCTGTCATTTGACTCTTATTTTTAATAGTTGTCACATTAATGCTTCCAGGGAGCATCCCTGGGGACTCTGCTCTGGCTGCTTGGGTGCTGGCAGCCTGGCTGGAGCCATCACCAGCCGGGCTGGGGCCTTCCCTTCTGTGCAACACTTGGCATTTATTGGCAGTGCATTTTTTTTTTTTTTTTTTTTTTTTTTTTGTCTGGGACCAGGAGATCTTGTGCAAGTCTCTGCAATGGGGTTTAGCTCAGATTATGCAGAACAATGGCATAAGAAACCAGCTTTGCTGCCAACTCCTCCCTGGAAGGTGGCTTAGGACTCCATTGCAGATCACTGATCTTGGTGGGACTGCGATGCTGAATGCCGGCTTAGCTCTACCCTTCCCACCCAGGAACCTAGAAGGAGCGTGGCTGAAAATTTGGCGCTTCCTGTGGCTGTGGAACAGGTCTACAGCCCTGCAAGAACAGGTTAGAGAGACTCAGAGCAATGGGAAGCTCGGAGCCGGGCTCCTCCTTCCACGCATGGCTTCTCCTGGGTTTTGCAAGCAGGGAAACAAGCTCCCCCCGTGCACAGGGCATGTCTGAAGGGAACCCTTCTGCCCTCCCCAAAACAGGGCCAGCGATGGGGAGGACTGGGTGGGAAGCTCACAGGGAGCTGCTGCTGCTGGGAATATGTCAGGGGGTCCCGGCGACCCCCAGCCAGGGGCCATACCTGCCCTGCCTCCCCCAGCTTCTGCTGTCCCAGAGCTGCAGGCAGCCGCCGGGGAAGGCTTGCAGCATTCCTGGCATACCGCAGCTCTCACGCCCCACGCTTTATTTACCCAAATCCGGATGTGGAGCGGCCTTGTGGCATGTCTGGCTGTTTGCAGGCAGCTTTCCGGGTGCAGGGATTCAGGGAATGAGCTCCTGTTGAGAGCTTTGCCCACTGCTTGGCCATCCTCTGTCCTGCCCATTGCCCTCTGGACCCCCATCCCCAGGGCTTTCACAGTCTCAGGGAGCCAGAAAACAGGGGAGCACAGCCCTGTATGAGTGAGGTGGCAGAGAAGCGTAAAAAAATGGGAAGGGAAAGGAAAACCCCAAAGCCCATCTGTGAATGTGGGAGTCGGGCTGTGGGGAGAGGATGCCCAAGCCTGGCAGGTTGGGGCAGGAGGTCACGGCTCCTCCTGTTACGCCCCCAAGGATGCGACAGCAGTGCCCAGATTCATTTGTTTTGGTAGGGTTGCTTTTCAGCCAGAACAACAGTCTGATGGATCCTTGCATCCTTACACCTCTGTGTCCCTCTGTCCCCATGACCCTAAGATGGGGTGGCTGGAGATGTCTGCGGAGCTGCTGGCTGGGCTCGCGCCTGGATGCAACACCTTCTGTGGGCTGCACATCCACAGCCCTGGAGAGATGGAAAAGGGCCAGCGGGCTCTGCTCTGAATGCCACCACTGTCACCCTGGCGGCTTTGAATGAGACACCCTGTCCCAGGGCAGCAGCTCTCTCGCGGGTGAAAGGGAGGTGGCTTGTCTGGCCTGGGGGCTGTTCGGTGTGGGATGGTCCCTCCCGTGGTCACCGCTGGTCAGGACAAGGCTGAGGATCTTGTTGGGGCCCCGTGGCTGTCCACTAAATCCCATTCCCATGCAGCTGGGGCAGGGGTGCAGGATGCTGCCTGTGCTCCTCGGTTTCTGTCCCCAGGGATTGGAAGACGTGTGTCCAGGAACAATGCAGGCAGCCAGGAGCCGAGGGGAGCATGAGAGCAGCCTGCCCATCCAGCCCTTGCAGGCAGCAGGCAGCATCCCATTCCCAGCCAGGAGCACCTCATTCCCCTGGTGCCACACCACAGCAGCATCTCTGCAGCTTTGGTTCCTGCTTTTCCTCATTCCTCCTTAGAGCCTGGAGGTTGGAGCTTGGTTTTTGGAGCATCCTTGGAGCTTGGCAGATCCTTCATTGGCCCTCGTCCCTCCTCGTCCTCTCCTCCTGCATCTCTTCTCCTTTTCCACTTGCCAAATGTAAGAGCTGGACGGTGAAAGACAAGCTCATCACAACAACCTTATGATGGAAAACAGCTCTTTGAAAAACCAAAAAATCCCCACCAGGATTTGGGAGAAAGGGAATTTCACTCCCCTTCCAAATAATCCCGATTCTTGTAGGGGAAGGTTGGTGATGCTGTGGGCCAGCCCCGGAGCTGGCTTCCCAGCAAACCAGTCAGGCAAACCGCAGTGCTTTCTCCTGCCTCAAGTCCCAACTTGCTCCTCAGGCCGGCAGGAATGAAGCTC
>NW_008824667.1:478247-488252 GCF_000699105.1 Pygoscelis adeliae | reverse complement strand
TTCCCTTCCCCCTTCCTCCCTCCCTTGCCCCACTGCCTTCCCCGGAGGCTCTGCCAGACACCCAAGCTCATGGGTTCTGTTCTGTGCCCAGGGCTTGTTGGGGGGCTCTCCCCTGGCTTCCTTCTGCTGCGTGGCCAACGCTCCCCCGCCCCAAAGTCCTTGCATCAGGCTTTGCATCCCATTGCAGTTATGAGCCACCCCCAAGATGCCCCCTCCATGCAGAGCATTGTGTAGCAGGCGCTGCAGCAGAGGAGGGACCCGCAGGCTGGGGTGAGTGGTGTTATTTAGGGGAGATGCACAACCCTGCGTGCACAGGGGTGGCTGTGACTCCCTCCGGGATGCTCCATGCACCAGCTGTGGAGCAGCGCGAGCATCCTCCAGCACCCGGAGCTCCTTCTCCATCGTCCCCAGCCCCAGGTCCTTCCTGAAGCCCATCCTCCTGGGCCCGTGGTGGAGACCAGCCTGGTGTCGTGGCAGGGATGTCCAGCTCCTCCCCTCGCAGCCAGCGCAGGCAGGCCAGGAGAGCTGCCCAGTGCTTTGCTGGGCTAAGCAGAAGCGGTTGGTCCGCGGCGCGAGCACGGCAAATTCCTCATTCCTCTTCCCTGTGCTGTGCTGCCTGCCTGCCATCTTTGCATGCAAACAGTAAACAGGCTGTTATTATCCCGGATGCTTTGAATAACTGTGGCTATTTTTTCTCTTCCCAGTATTCTAAAAAGGCAAAAAATTCCCTGTGGTTTCTGAGTCAACTTTTTTTTCTCGCTGTCTTTTCTTTCCTTCCCACCACCTCTGTGACCTTGAAAAACCAGGCGGACAAGCTTGCTGGTTCTCCCCGCTCGCACCCGCTCCCCAGCCATGCTCTGGGTGCTGCTTTCGCTGCTCCCTGCGGCTGGCAGCGGGCAAATTTGGGGCCAAGTCTGGTGGCGGAGCAGCCCCAGGCTGGCGGTGGTGGGCAGGATCCAGCCCGTTGGGCACCTTGCCCATCACCTCCTCTGGCTGAGGCAGCTGGGGATGCTTGAGGCAGCTGGGGATGCTCGAAGCTGCTGGGGATGCTCCAGGGGTGCAGCTCATGCAGGCAGCTGGGGCAGGGGTGCAGGATGCTGCCTGTGCTCCTCGGTTTCTGTCCCCAGGGATTGGAAGACGTGTGTCCAGGAACAATACAGGCAGCCAGGAGCCGAGGGGAGCATGAGAGCAGCCTGCCCATCCAGCCCTTGCAGGCAGCAGGTATTCCCTGGGTCGCCCCGCAGGTCCCCTGGAGGCTGGGACTCCTTCCTCCCCTTTCATGCCTCCTCGTCCTCCTGCAGGGCAGCCCCATAGGCACTCCTCTGCCTTTGCTCTTAGGTGTGATACCCAAAAGCCCTCCGTGGACCTGATATCAGGGCCTTTGGATGGGCATATGGTGGGCAGGGGCCAGGCAGAGGATGGCTGTGGCCGAAAGCCCCTCTCCAGCCTGGGCTTCAGCACCCTCCGGTCTCCAGGAGGTCAGAGCCAGTGGCAAGAGGCATGGGATGAATCAGGGCTCCCATATCCCCACCAGCTCCTCTGGCTCTTCAAATGCAAGAGTTTGCTGGTGTGTGTGGGTTGGTTTATTGGGGGCCTTCTTTCCCTCCCCCAGGTACGTTACTTCACACAAAAAATGAGTCTGGGCCGCGCCGCCCAAGTGCTGGTATGTGGGTCACGCACCCCTGCCTGCGTGCGGGGACTGCCTCTGCAGGCAGCACCGGCTGAGGTGGAGTGTTGGGCCAGGGCTGGCTGCAGGCAGGGGACAACGCCACACTCAGCTGCATCTCTGCTTGCTGCAGGAGGAGATGCCTGGCGGGGAGGGCTCCACATTCAGCCCCACATTGTTTCATCTCGGCAACATTTTCAGGATGCTTCGGATGCTCCGGAGGCCAAGGAGCAATGGTGAGCCCGGATGGATGGCGGTGAGGAGACGAGGAAGAGGACGTCGGTGCCAGCTGGGATGTGGAGGATGGGCAGGATCCACGCCGCGCCTCTCGCCCATTGGTGGTTTAATGCCGATTCGTGATGGTGCAGCTGGATCTCTCTTCCAAGTTTCCGGCTGGAGCTAGGGCTCTGTTCAGACAGCAGTAGTGATGACCAATGAGCGGCTGATAAATTCATCCTCGTGCAGCATCTCCGGGGGAAAACCAGTGCTGGGCTTTTGCAGGGGGGGTCTGTCTGTGCTGGGAAGGCACCAGGGCGGGAGCTGGGGGACGGTGGGTCCCCAGGACGGGTGGACTCTAGACACCAGCTCTACAATGGTGGAGCACCCACACGGACGTGTCGAGGCAAGTGTTGGATGAAAGGCTTGGGGATCGAAAGCTCCCTTGGGGTAACGAGAAGGTGCAGCAAGTGGGATGGGGGCGATTCAATGTCTGGAGAGATCCGAGCGCGAGGCCCCACCTCTGGGACCCAACGCTTCCCAGGAACGCGAGAGCAGCAATAACCAGGCAAAAGAGCAGGAGCAAAGGGCTCTCTGCTCGGCAAAGCCGGGTCACGGGAAATCCCAGCATTGCTGAGGTTGGCAGGGACCCCCAGAGACCCCAGGTCACCTCCCCGCCTGAAGCAAAGTCACAGCAGGAGACTCAGAACCTCGTCAAGTGGAGCTGCTGTTGCCTGCGGGGATGGGAGTCCCCCAGCATCCAGGCAGGCCCCGCTTGTTCGTCAGAGCAGGAGCACGCAGAGGACTCGCAGGATGCTGGCCACAATGACATTGCTGAATGAAAGCAGGGGGACAAGCTGCCTGGAGGAGTGAACAATGACGACAGCCAGGCACACAATAATTTTAAGCTCCTGCCTAATAGTGGGGGAGGCTCCAAAATCAGCTGGGGCTTGGGGACATCTCCCACGTGCCTGCCCCCCACAGAGCTCATGCGATGCCATCTCTTGCTGCGCACGACACTCATCATACTACTCATGTGTGTAAATTAAAGTATTTATGTATTTCTATGTTCCCTGACAACTATAGGTGACTTCTGTTATATAGGGCAGCCATAAGCATCCCTGACATCACACACATTGCCTGGGATAAATGGTTCAGTGTGAGCGAAGGGGAGAGATGCAAGAAGTGTTTTTGCGTGAAATACATTTTTTTTAGCTGAACATTATTCACGCCATCCCTGTCAGTGTTTGAGTTGTCGCTGGCCCAAGATGCCTTTTTATTTCTTCATTTATTTTGACCAAAAAAACAACCCTAAGTGTTTCACTGTGACATTTTGGAAGCCCAACTTCCCACCAGGCAGGGGTTGTTTCCCAAAGCTTTTCATTTTTGAATGTGCCACTGAAAACATTTAAGCAGAAATTAGAAAGAAAAGGAACCAACCACCCTGCTAGAGCTGATGTGGGGTTTTTTTTGTTTGCTCATTGGGTTTTGCTGCAGCAGAAAAGTTTTAGAGGTTCATGGCATGTCCTAGCACACCGTCGGGACCGGCACGAGGAGACGGGGCTGGATCCGGCACGGAGCGAAGGGCAAGTCCCCAGGGCTGCAGGGCTTCCTCGGCGGGACAGGCAAATGATGTTCAGCCACAGGGGATGGAGACGGTCAGAGCCATCACTCGGAGTGGGGAAGGCCTTTAAAAACAACTGAACTTCATTTCCCAGGTCTTAACACCAGCACTGAGTCACTGCACAGTAACACTGCTCAGGAAATTTCAAGTGAAACATTTTCCCATACAGAAATGGCTTGGTTTCTCCTTTTTTTTCTTTTTTTTTTTTTAAATAAAAAAACCTGGCTTCTTCCTTCCAGGAAAAATTGGACGTTTGGCCTTCCTACCCGCTGGAGGGGAAACATTTAATCGTAATTTTGCTTCCCTCTCCACTTTCGAGCTAAAACTCTTCTAAAAGAATAAGTGTGTAAGAATTTGTATTGGTTAATTGAATAGAAGGTTCCTATTTCTCACTGGTCTCATGCTTAAGGAAATCACAGAAATACTTAAATTTGGGGAAAACAATTGGCTTCAGGCCAAAGGAAAGTTTTAACTCCCAATGCTTGAAATTTTACATGTACAAGGTTTCCTTGAAATTTTTCACTTGCGGGGGGAGGGCAGAATAACTTCCCTTGAATTTCCTAATTCTTCAGTTGAGAAAGTCAGAGCGTGTTTCATTTCAAGCTGACACTTTGAGGCGAAGACGGGATGCCGCAGCCACCATCAGAGCTGGGACGGGGGAGATGCCCAGTCTCCACGGCAGGCACTGGGGGCGACCGCCTTCCCTGTGTGCCCCCTCCCCAGGGAGCTTGGCTTCCCCAGCTGCCTGCCCCGCTCGCTCCCTCCCACTGGTGGAGGCTGGATGCTGCGGGGAGGGGGGTGAGAAAGGCGTTACAGAGCCTGAAATGAGAAAAAAAACAAGTTTCAGGGAGAAAAACACAAACAGCGAGAGGCAGAATGTGAATTTTGGCCTCGATGGAAAATTACATAGGCTGGAAAATATTCCCACCCGCATTTTTACAGCCTTAAAGCGCGATCTTTTTATTTTTTTCCTCTTGCATAGGGTCCAGCAAGAAGTAACACTACACTAGCAACCCCATGGCATGCCCCAGGAATTTGTAAGCAACACCGTATTTGCCGAGTAAACAGGGGTCGGTATGGAGGGTAGGTCAGGGCCACGTGTGCCCAGACCCGCCGGAGAGCAGCGCCTGCCACTTTCGGGAAGTGAGGGCAAGCCTCCGCCACCATGACTGGCCGTCCTGGAACTCCTGGCATGTCTTGGACCCACCAAAAGTTTAGAAGTATGTTTCCACGGTAACCAAAACATTATTTTTTCCAGCTGTCCAAAAAAAAAGTTGAATTAAAAAAAAAAAAAAGAAACAGAACTAACGTAGGAAATTCTAAGAAAATGAAATCAACCAGAAAACTGGTGGGCGGGTCCCTCTCTCCAGCCCTCTCTGATGAACATTGGCTGGAGGCAGGCAGGGAAGATGCTCGTGGTGCGAGCGAGGTCCTGTCCACGCAGGAAAGCACACCAGGGCCACGCTTGCCAGCCGGGGCTATTCCTGAGCTGCTGCCCCATGCGCCAGACCAGGAGTGGCTCCATTCCGGAATAGAGCCACCACAGAGACACCACCCCATGGTGGCTATTTTGGGTTGTGTCCCCGCAGAGTTAAATGTGTGTCTCCAGCACCCGGGAGGCTCCTTCTCTGGAGCCCAAACACAACTCGCTTCTGCCCAAAAGCCCCTAAATTTTCATCTTGGTCCTCACTCCTCTTCCCTTCATTCTTCTCCCCATCTTGCTTGGCTTTACAGCACATCTGTTTAACCAGCACTGTTGCTTTTTCTTCACCACATTTGGCTGGGTGCTCCCAGGGCTCCAAGGCTGAGGGGTATGTGGAGCCAACCTGGCTTGGGGAGGACTGTGGGTCGGCGGGGAGGAAGGCTCAGCATCACCCAGCACGCAGCCTCCCCGTGCACAGCTCACTGGCAGGTCAGGAAGATATCACAAGTCCCAGCCATTTTTTTTTGCGCTCTGCTTTCTTATTTATCACTGCTTGCAGGGCGTAATCCCTGCTGTCCTCCTCTTCTATGCCAGGCATTTGCTGGCAGTGCTGCCGGGTGAGCTCCAAGCCAGCAGTGAGTCCCTGCCCTGCCGCGGAGCTGCAGCCAGGAGGGTGCAAGGGAAGCCAGGCAGCTAAGGCAGGAGAGCCCACT
This sequence comes from Pygoscelis adeliae, assembly GCF_000699105.1. NCBI lineage: Eukaryota > Metazoa > Chordata > Aves > Sphenisciformes > Spheniscidae > Pygoscelis > Pygoscelis adeliae. Next base: position 482,610 of record NW_008824667.1, on the reverse strand, counting down.
TTGGCTTTGCAAGGTCCGAGAGGACTGTAAGAGAGAAGACGACCCATGCAAGAGAAGGGCATGTGTGCCACAGCAGCTGAGCTCAGGGAGGCAGCTGGTGGCTTTGTGGGCATTTGTGCTGCAGAGGAACAGGAGTGAGGGGGAATGAACATCGCCCTTGGGACTGCTGCACCATGGGCAGCAGGAGGGCTTGCTCCGGAGGCTGAGGTTGCAGAAAGCATCGCTCTGTGGTAAAGCAAGTTAGACATCACATCACCCCCCTTGGCTTCTGCTTGCTTCCAGGCAGGAGAACCAGCCCCAACCCTTCCAAACCACATGCTCTTCATGCTCCACCAAACACCATCTCCACTCCCATGGTCCAAACACCATCTCCATTCCACAGTCCATCTCCACTCCCACCGCTCCTTGGATGCTGGTGCCCTGGCAGGTGGGAGAGCACTGAAAATGACTCTGAATCTGGAGCACCTCCAGCTCCACAACCTGTCCTGCCTCCAGCATTGGGGATCCTTGGTGCTAGAACTAGGGATCCTTGGCATGACCATGGCACAAAGAATTAAGAATGGAATGATGAGCATACAGGCTCCTGTTGTGTTGTGGATCCCTCTTGCTGCCTCCACACACAGCCTTGCATTGCACAACCAAAGCACAGCTGTGCATCTCCCCGACTGTCAGATCTCACTCACACACCAGGGAACAAAATCCTGGGATGACAAAGCAGCAGCATGCCAGGGTGAGCTCTACCACTGTAAAACAAACATGAGGCTTAACCCTTGAAAGCCAGCACGGGCAGAGCATTCCCAAGCATCTCCATTTGGGGCGGACTGTTCCCACTGTCGGTCCAAAACAAGCTCAGTCCCTTCCTTTGCTAGAAGAATGGGGGCAGATGGCCTTTGTGGTGGGTCCACTTTCTGTGCTTTTCTTTCCCTTGAAGATGTCATTTTAGGGCAACGGGTCTTTCTGCAGCTCAGCCCTGCTGTCCTCCTGTCCTAGGTGGCCATGGGTCAACTCCTTCTGTGTTTCAACAGCAGGCTCAAAAACCGAAAGACATGGGCTTGATTGTGCTACCCACGGACACATCAAGGGCTCAGGAACAGTTGGTCTTCCTTCCTGCAGACAAGAATTTGCTGGGTAACCCTGGATGCTCCCTGAGCTTGACTTTAAGAGCATGACTAGAAAGTGTTGGCTGGCTCCAACATGCCGAGGCAAGCACTGCCTCTTCCTTCAGGTTCTGCAACAAACCGCTGGTCCTTTGTTTTTGTGCAACACCTGGAGACTTTCCAGAAGCTGGAGCAGGTAGGGGAGGAATGGGAGCCTGTGCCGCTGAGCCTCCCGGGAATGCTGGGTCAGCCTGCGGTCCTGCACGGGGTGTTTGCTGCTGAGCTCCATCCCTGGCACAGCAGGTCGGGATGGTGCTGCCGCATTCACGCCCGCCCCGGGCGCAGAACCAAGGTGGATTTTGTGATACCTTATTTCATTTTATCCATCTGGTCTCAAACCAGTTTCCCAGGGGCTGGGAATGACCCTCCTCTCGTATTCTGGTGTTGTTCAAAATTGAGAATTCTGCAAATTCTTTTGAAACTCCCCAACTTTCTCAGCTTCCCTGCAATCTTGGGGCTTCACTGCCCTTGAAAACTGGTGGAATGAGCAGCATTTCCCTGGTGTCGTAACGCTGACATAACAGGGTGGTGATTCAGTGGGGATCTTTCTGCCTGAACTATGTTGTATCATTGTTATTGCTGAAGTTTTGCTATTTTAAGCCACAAAGCCCCGTACAATCCAGTCTAAGTAAATGGCAAGTAACTCTGTCATATCCGATTTCACATCTATGAACTGGTGAGAACTGTATTAATGCAAAACTATTCTGGTTCATGAGACCCTGCTCCAAACAAACTGGATGCCATGCGGTAATCCAAGTGGTGTGTAACATTATAAAGTGTATAAATAGCCATTGCTGGCCTTCGCCTGGGTGTGTTGGAGGGGCAGAGGGAATTATAACACCCATGTTTGCCTTAGAAAGATGAGCTGAAAGCTAGCAATGGGTTTAGGGCTTGAATTTGCATTCAATTCTGGGTTTTGCCACAACACAGACACCAAAGCAGGTCAGCTTTGCTTAATAGAAACCTCATGAGACCTTCAGCCTGCACTGCCTTTTTCAGGTTTTTAAGTAACACCCATCAAACTAGAGTGCTCGGTTCCTAAACGGTGGTCCCCGCTTTGCCACCTGGCCACAGCATCACTGCTGCCAGCCTGCCAAGGAGGGGTTTGTCGCACGCTCCTGCCTTCTCCAGATTTAGAGCTGCCTGCTGCATTGAAACCAACCCATCCAGCAGCCTCCAGTGCACCTCATGCTCTCCCAACTTCTCCAAGAAAGGGCTGACAGATTGAGGGGCAGAGGCTGCAGAGCCACCAAAACAAGGAGAAGCAGTTCCCCAGATGCCCTAGCGAGACATGGCCCGCAAGGGGAGATCCTCCGAGTGCCTGGAGGTGACGGGGGAGTGCATCAGCCCGCGGGTTACAGTAGCCTTGTCACCAAGGGCTGAGCCCCGCTCGGATCCCGGCATCCCCCTCGCCCAGGGCGCGGGGTGAATGAACTCCAGCGCTGGAGTTTGGAGCGGACACTATGTCCACATTCTTCGGCCCGGGGCCAGGAATGTCAGCTCCTGTCCCGACGCCAGGGGCTTGCATTCCTCCCCGATGCTGCTCCCAAAAAATGCCAGCCCAGAACAGTGCCGGGGAGAGGGGTGTCGCTTGGCCCGGGGAGACGGGAGGAGAAATGCTAAGTCCGCAGAAAAGCCTTTACCGTGCTGGCGGGTGTGTGGCAGAGCCGGGCAGGGGTTAGCATGTGTGTGCTCGTGTGTGTTTACTAAACACTGCTCCCGGCCAGAGGGAATGGCTGGAATTCACACCCCTCGCTCCCCGCCAGACCCCAAGGACACGCGGGCAGACCCAGGGAATTTGCTCCTCCAGCCTGTTGCCATGGCTGAATATTTCAGAGACCCAAGCAGTTAAAAAAAAAAAAAAAGAAAACCAAAACATTTTATTGGGAGGGAAGAAAAATAGCAGGGGGAAAAAATGCAGGAGAGTAATGAGAAGGACTAGCAAGTCCAAGAACTGTATTAGATCATCCTTAGAAACTGGTGTCTGAGGAGTTCTCCATAGCTCAGGCTATTCTAATATTTATTGTGTGTTATTTAAACCGTGACTCCTGGCACCAGCTGGGGCTCAACAGCACTGTGCACTGCTCAGGAACATTATTAAAAGCTAGTCCTGGCCTCCAGGACCACTTGAGAAGTGCTGGAAGAAACCCATCCACGTTGGCTGCAGAAGGCAGTCTGCTTCCAGATGAGCTGCTGGCAGGGTGGCGGCAGGGGTATATCTAGCAAGTGTGACCCAGTGCAGAGCTGGCAAGCAGAGTAGTGCGGGATATAAACTCCGAGCAAGACAAAATCCTTGGAGAGGCTAAGCAAGGACAGTCTGGTGGCTGGCTCCAGCATGAGAACGCAGCTGAGCTGGGGCAGTACTCGCTTACACATGTTACCGTCATCGATCAAGAGAAGGTGAGATGCAAACCTGCAGGCAAGCAGGTATCCCTAATTCCTCTGATCCTGAAGGGACGTGTTTATGTCGGTGCACTAGGTATTTAAAATCACTCCGTGGGCAGTTTTTTACGAGCGGGTTTTGGCATGTGGATTGCAAGGCATTGTTCCCCGCGGTTCATGTCCGTGACGCTCCGGCAAAGCATCCCTTCCTCATGCAGAGGCAATGCAGGGCATCGGGAGCGTGGAGTTCCCATTCAGGCCAAGATGATGCAAGTCTGGCTCATTTGCTCCTGCGGTACCAATTCGGGTTCGCATGGGAGCAACAGGCATGCCAAAACCCATCTGGTTTTAAAGCCCTGCAATATTATGGCACCCTTGGCTCTACTCCTATCTCCTGAGAGGAATCTGGCTCTGCAGCAATGTTTATTCTCTCATGGGATTCCCCATCCTTGGTGTGGACACAGGCGTGGAATGGGGGTGCCACAGTCTCTGCTCCGCACCAGGAGCGCTAGACCTGGCTGACCCCACACTACAGCCTCTCTGAGGCCGGGTGGCCACAGGAGCATTTTCCCTGTGGCTGAAATCAGAGAAAGGACGGCTTTGCCAGGCTAAAGGTCGAACCGCAGAATAAGGCACCCTAACACTAAGAGGTGCTCCCGGCACTCGGGGGGTTCCCGTGGACCATGCTGGTGGGGAAGCACTCCCCCCGCGTCTGCCCTCAGCCTGCGTGAAGGGACACTGCCAGACACCCCCGGCGAGATGGGGCTTCACAGCAGCCCATCGCTCCTGCGGGCATCCCGGCAAGGGAAAGCACCGGGAGCCGG
>NW_008824667.1:468534-477941 GCF_000699105.1 Pygoscelis adeliae | reverse complement strand
CGGCGGCCAGCCCGGGCGGGCAGCGACACCTAGCGTCCCGCTCCGCTCCGCGGTACCGTGGCTCGCTCTCCGATCCGGTTTGCTGGCACATACTCTGCCACATTGCTCTCTCCGGGGAAGTCCCGGGGGACCCGGTGTCTCCAAACCACAGCTCGCACTTGGGGATGGTGAAAAGCAGCCTCGGGCCGAGGGTTTGATGGAGACAGAGCAGCCGGTTCTTGTTGAGGGTTAACCCTCCAGCGCCAGGACCTGTCTATCCCTCCGTCACAGCCAGACTGCTTCTCTACCTGTCTGGTTACAGCACCAAAACCAGCTGGATGCAGAAGAAATCTGCCCCCGAGCGCTTAAAAACCACACATGAACCTACCATCCTCCTTGCTGCAAATATTAATTAGATGTCAGGAGAGCTCTTTAAAAATTGCATTTAGTCAACAATTTCCCATGTCTTAGTGTGGCAATGATGGTTTCCAGCTGAGGGCTTTTTCACATGATTCATTAAGAAGCATTTCTGTCTGGTTTCATTCTGCGCACAATAACGGGTCTTTAATGCAGGCCTCGCTGCTCTCGCCTGCATGTGCAAGACAAAGCTTATAAATTAGGGATAGGGAATCTGTTGCCCTCTCCAGGAGGGATTATTAACATGAGCTGTGAGATGCCAATATTACCAAAATAAAAGCAGTCTTGAAACTGAACTGCATGACTGTAAACTTTCTGCATGGCTTTCACCCCATAAAAATGCCTGTAGATTGTATTCCAAGAGCAGCCTTTGCTTTTAGTGATGTTCAAGAGATGTTAAGCACCACACCCACAGCAGAAAGCTCATTTCCACCTGACCTAACCCTCACCCTGACCTGCAGCAGAGATGCTTCCAGTAGAAAACGGGAGATAGAATTAATTTGTGTGATCCATCACTGGATGCTGTGTTCAGTCCTGTCACCCGCAACTCAATAAAGAAGCTGAATAAATGGAAAATGCTGAAATAAGACCTGTGGAAGCAATTCAGGCTCAGGCTTCTGCTTTACAGGGAAAGGCCAAGGAAACGGCGTATTTCACTTAGGCAAGAGAAATGGCTGATCACAGTGATCACAAAGCAAGAAAGTTCCTGGTAGCCAGTGATTTTTAAAGACATTGAAAGCTGGTGGCAGGGGAAGCCGAAGCAAAATACATCAGGGTGAGAGGCCACTCTGCTCTGTCTGGGCATGGGAGAACCCACAGCCGCCTGTCTCTGCTCCCTGCAGGACACAGCCCCTTCGGGTCCCCTGCCTCTTTCTCCCTTTCTCAATAAATCTCTGCCCGACTATCAAGGGTAATGCTGGGCAAGGAGTGGAAATAACCTCTGAGACATGCAGCTAGTGACAACTCACAACTAGACTGAAATCCAGCCTGCAGGGAGAACAGAGGCATCCAGCAGAGAAACACTCCCCATTTCTGCAGTCCATTAGGTCAGTTACTTGCTGCTGAATCACCTCCTCTAGAAAACGCCTGGCTTGGGATTTTTGTCACATCAGTGACAAAGTTTTAACCAGCAGAGGAATGAGCTGATGAAAATGTGCAAGAATCCTGCAGATCACTTCTCTTCCGCTCTTGGAAGCTGTTGTCCAAGACTGGGTGAGACCTGGCCCAAGCAAGTGCCTGCTTGCAGGATCCCTCCTCGCTGACTCTGGGACCATAAAAGGTTTTTCAGCACTGAAATCTATGTGGGAATACCAGATATTTTATGAAAAGAATTTTAAAAATGTTTTAGGTTTTTTTGTTGTTGTTGAAGGAAGGAGTTTTCATTGAATTTTGGTGTGAGCTGCTGGGGAATGAATGGTCCGGTGGAGAGTCTGAAAACACCCAGGAACAGCTGGATGGGAGGAGGCCAGGTTGTCTTTCCACAGCCTTTTTCCTGACCCTTACCTCACTTTCAAGATGAGGATCTATGAAAACACAGCAGCCCTGAAAGAACAGAATAGAGCCAAAAACACAAAGCATTTTAACAAGGCAAAACATCCTGCTAAATCTTTTAGTTTATTGGTGTTGAGTACGTTCCAAGCCCAGAGAAAAGGACTCAGAAAGAATCTGTTAAAATAGTTGGCTTATGGGATCTGCAACATAAGCATGATTAAAATTGATCTATTTTTTTATCTATATGAGAATATATCAGCTACAGGCATCTGTTTTTCAGAAATAAAATATATTTGTCTTCAATAAAAGTTGTCCAGTTGAGCTTAGGGTGTAACAGCATTGCCCAGCGCTGGGAAGAGAAGCAGATACCTTAGATCACGATATAATACTGACTCAGATCCTGTGTCCAGCTGAGGAAGTCGATACCAGTACTCTCCTTCATCCCCACGGGCAGGTTCTGGTGGGTTTGAACACCCTCTGCTCTGGTCCAAAGGCCACGGGAAGATTCCTGTTGCCCACAATGAGTTCTTTAGTATCACCTAGCATTCACCATAGTCTAATATATTCGGTTACACAAATAACTTAAGTACTGCCAAATCTGCGGTATCTAACCATAGGTGCCCAGCCCGCAGACTGGAGCTGGAGCCCAGGTGTCTCTCCGGTGTGTGTGCAGAGGCAAAAATCTCCCAAGTATTACTCCTGCTGAGTAGGAGTCACCTAGGAACTACTAATTGGGAGCATGCAGGAGAATGTGGCCATCTGAATTGGGATTGCAGACAAGAGTTTTCATCCATGCAGGATTCAGAGTCCAAAATACTTGCCAGCAAAAGGGTCTGTTCATCCCCTGCCTGCAAGGAGTGAGCAGGGTTTGCTCTTTGCCAGCCACTTTGTTGGATGGTGCTGGTGACATTGCAAGAATTGTAAAGCCACTTGGCCAGAAAATGGGAGACGAGTTAGATCTCTGAAGCCTGAAGAAATTCAGACTTGCTGCTCCCCAAAACAATCTAAACCCTGAGAGGAGTGTGAGAGTCATGCTTCCCGCTTTGATGGATCCAGGGGTTCCACAACCTCTTCTGTAGAGGGAGTGGGATTCAGTGAACTGGGTGAGTTGGTCAGTACTTCTTTCTGGTTCTCATGTGCAGTAACTTTTATCCTAGTGAAAACGGGGATTTTAATACTTTTTCAGAAAGGAAGTCAAATAAATATTTTCCACTTCCTGGGCAAATGCTCCAATTGTGATTTTGTAAAAGAATGATGGGATACAGTGACTCCTACAACTAATTATCTCCATTCCCATATCGTGTGTGGGCTCTGGAAAAGCCCTAGTAAACCATAAAAGAGCTCAAACTGACAGAGCGCAGGGAAAAACTTATATAAGTGATCTGTAAAACATGCCCACATAAGTTTATAACTGCTGTTCAGTTGACTTCCCAAGGGAAAAGGGAAAGGCGCAGAGAGGAATGAGCTCTCTGAGGATGGGTGCTGCGTTTGGAGTCATGTGCTGAACTACAGTGCAAGGTCTGTTGTTTCAGCAGAGACGTAAGAAAGCCCCTGAAGACAAATTTTGAAGGTTCATTTGCACTGAAAAGCCAACAAAAGACCAAACAGGAGACAGAAACCCAAGAGCACCAGGCTGCCCTGGAGGCAGCTCTCTGGGGTGCAGCACCGTTGAGCTGGTCTTGGGTCTCTGCCACAGAGTGATTCTCAGGACGTTTGTGCCAAGGTGGTTTTAATACCAGGGGTCGGGAGTGGTCAGGGGTTGGTTTTAACAGAAACAGCCCTTTGATGAGCTAGAAAAACCCAATCTTTTTCCATCTCATCCAGAGCACGCTGGGTCTCACAGTTTGTGCTAGCCACAGATCCAGACAAAGCCTTACTGAAGACAAATTCTTTGACCAAAGTTGAGATGGGGTATTCTGTAAGATGGGAATTGTTCCCAAGCTGGGGCTCGCACTATCCATTGCTAGCTCCTGAGATCCAGCAAGAGGTAGCCCCCAGGTTCAGATGCCTGCTTGCCTTCTCTGCTCCCTCCAGCAGACATCTTTCCAAAATGCAGCAGCTCTGTCCGCGCGGTGGGAATTACGCAGGCCAGTCAGTGCATGTCACCCATGCTCTAGATCCTGTGTCTACTGTCACAGTCCATGAAGTGACATGGGTGTCATTGCCCTTTGGCTCTGGACCTCTGCCTGTGTAAGAGCAGGGGGGCAGGCACAGGACTGGCCAACATGATGGAGGACTTTCTGGAGTGGCAGCTGGAGGCTTGGGGATACCTCAGGGTTTCTCAAGCAGTAGGTGTGTTTAGGCAGCTGAATCCAGCCTCTCGGCCTGCCTCACTCCCTTTGGGAATAGTACTAGACCAACAATAGGAGGGTGATAATGCAAGGCTCCAATCACATGTCTTTCCTCTCAATCTTGTCATCAAAATGGTTTTATTCATCATTTTCTGGCCTGTCCTGATATCAGCTCTCCTGAGCATTAAGCTCTGACTGTCTGAGTGCAGAACAAAATGTAACAGCGTTACAAGGCTTACTGTGCAACCCATGACTTAAAATGGCCCCAAATCCTGGCATCTGTTCGCAGGGAAAATGCTTCAGATGACACACACCCCAGCCAGCATCCCCCGGGTGTCCTGGGGAGGGAAGAGGTGAGATGACCAATCCTCAAATGCAAACAATTTATTTCGTATTTAGCAATATTCCAGCGTGCAACACTCCCCTTATAAGGCAAACAAAGGAACGGCATGTGCCTTAACAACCACACGCTGAAATCGTATTCTGATGCTCTACTTTCCTCTTCTTGGTTAATGCCATAGCAGCTCTCAGTTAGCTTAATGTTCCCAGGATGTTTTTTCCATTAAATGCTACATTTCCAGGAACTTGTATATGGCATTTCCCTCTGCTGCTGCGTGAGCGACTTTTCCTGTCTTTATATATTCCAGCTCAAGTGGTCCGACTCTGCAGTGACTGATCAGCCAGCCCTTCCTGCTCAAGGGCAGTTTTATGGATCTGTGTGCACAATTAGAAATCGAAAAAAGAAAAAGTAGAAGTCTGTTGCAAAAAGGAGCAGGCTGGAAGTCTGAGGTTTTTTATCTTTGCTTCTGTGCTGGGTCTCTGCTATTCCAGAAACAGGGACACCAACCTTCCCAGCTAGTGCCTCATGTTTACGGCTGATGAGATGGGGTAAAAAGTTAGGGGGGGGGGCTGTACGTTTTGAACTTTGAAATTTCAGCTCTTCCCTACCCTGGAAGAGTCTGTGGGTGACTGCTGATCTATCTGTCTATTTATATGATTTGATATGTAGTCCATTCCCTCATTCTCAGTTCTCCTCCTTGGGCTGTGGGAAAAGGGATGGCAAATTTAGAGATGTAGGAGAAAAAAAACAGTAAGCCCCCAGTCTGTTCCACCCAGATGAGAGAGGAGAACTGGAAACCCTGGGACACCTTGCTCTGTGAAAGACAGAAGTGGACACCCCTCAGGAAACGGCAGCAGGTGAGGCAGAGCAAATGAATGGGGTTTATCCCTACTCAGAAGTGTACGTGCGTGTCCTTACCCACAGAAAGGGATTCTTGCTGCCATTATAGAGCCCTCTAGAAGCTGCCTGAGACGATAAATACTAAATAGCTTAGAAAGCCTAGTGCTTACACAGGGTCAGCTGTGGTATCTTTTCCTAGGTCTCCTAAAATCCCTTTTGCCCATTTCTAATGACTGTCCATTAGCAAAGCCAAAGCTCCACAGCATTTCTGTGGAGAAGTCTAGCTGGCAGAGGTCTTTGTGCAAGCAATGAGATGAAGGCTCCTGGGCCATGTAACCAACCTGCAGTTTTGTTGGAAGCCATCCAAGCGCTGAGGTCACCTGGTACTCATAAAGAAGAGAAACTGTTGGAAGGCAAAAATGTTGGAAGACTGATTGAAGGAGGCAGAAGGACTTCATTCCTGTGTCTGCATGAAGGGGCCAGTTCTCCTCTATAGGGAATGTTACACAGTCATTTACAGTTGTAAAGGGGAGGTGGGAAAAGCCACCCTTTATTGCAGCAGTGCATGTAAGCGAGTCTGGACATGGAGCAGTCGTTACCAAAGCCCTGTCTCCCATCTTCCAGCACCCATGTAAATATCCCTGTATCGTATGTCTTCCATGAGGTTCTAATGTATCAAATTCTCATCAGTGCCATTAATTGTCAGCTATTTGCTTTTGCAGATTTGTTTCACATCCAGAAATGAATACCAGCTCTTCCCTGCCTCTCGGGACACGGTGGTAAATGCTGATACAATCACGCTCAGAGCACAAGCAATGATGCATCCCACTGCCTAGCCAAGCAAAACTTTTCCATACGAGTACTGTGAATTCACAGCTATTGCTAGCAGCTTTCCATGGAGAGACTTTGTGTATCCTCTTGCAATATAATCTTACCCAGAATGGTTTTGAAAGACCGTGAACTCGATCCTGCCAAAAATGGTCCGTGCAGCCAAAAAAAATCAACAGAAGATCTTTAGCATTTGAGCTGGCCTGTGAGTTGCATTTTTCACCTTTTTCAAATGATATGTTTCTTGACATCCATGAAACCTTCATTTGGCTTCTAATACCCCTGATTATTCTTCTAAGTGTAGCAGACTGCATTTTAATTATAACTTCAGGGCTCAGCAAGCAATCAGCTTCATGGGCATAACGGAACAGACACACCAGCAATGACTTTAGCCCTAAAAGCGTCTGTGTGCAGGCTGGCAGATGTATCCTAAGAATGTGTTTATTTGCATTTGGTTTATGTGGTTTTGGTGACCTTTTGTTAAAATCAGCCAGTGACTTCCAGGAGGCAAGTTACATACTCACTAAAAAGAAATGCAGTAAAATAATCTAGCAGGGGTCCTTCTGCTGAATATTACGTTTCTGCTGAATATCATATCCCTGTGTCCAAGGCAGGGATGACCAAGGTTAAGGTTAAAGTAATGTTACCGGTGGACAGGATGGCTGCATGGATACTGCCCCCTTGTTCCTAACGAAGAATGGCAGCCCAGAAATGGGTTACAGGGAAACTGGGGCCCAGTGACCATGTGGGGCCTCCTATGGGTCTGATCACCATTACAGGCTGTTTTATAGCTGGGGAGTGCCTGCATTGTCCTGTCTCTTCTGCCAAGTCATCAACAAGCCCATGGAAAAAAAAGAGCTGTTCGTCTCCTGCCTGGTGCCTACACCACATTCTTCAGTCTTGCTGGGATCATCCTACCTCCAGAGAGCAGCAGCAATTTCTTGCTGTTCCCTCATTGCTCCAAAAAGACTGCGAGTGAGGCAGGGATCTCTCAGTGATAAATCCGTGTCTACGCTCAGGTGGTTTTGGCAGCATCTCGGCATGTAAGCTGCCTGCTAACTTCACCAGAGAAGGCTATCAAAGTTTGCTTGGTCTCTGTGCAAGCCTTTCAGGGGTGCATTGTTGAAACGTAGGTGAGAGTGGCTCTGCCCAAGAAAATACCATAAGTGCAAGAGGTAACACTGCACTAGTTATCTTTGAGCGATACGCTATTAGGGTGTTAACAGCCTTATCTTCTCACAACTTGAAACATGGTTAGTTATTGCTACTGTGAACAGATTCTTTAGTTTAAGAAACTAAATGAGGATTGTTGCTGTAACAGGCTGATTTTGTATTCTCTGCATTTCTCAAACAGAGCTTGGTGGAAATTCATGCTCATTTAGTGCACTAGTTTGGCGAATGCCTTTGTGATGTTTTTTATCATGCAGTTCAGGAATCCTAAGCCAAAGATGAGCCTCAGTTTTGGTTTTGATCACTTTAGACACACAAGTTGCCTGTCTGTCCATGAGTCCCTAAGTGAGGTACATTAGAAAATCCCTGGAGCTTGAAATTTAGACTACGTCTGAACAGCGAATAAACACACATGCCCAGACTCTGGGTTTAGAGGCTGAGGAAATGGTCTGTGGAGAACCTGTGGTATGGAGGGCTCTCTCTCAGTAACCAGTGCTGTTCAGGCTGGTCCGCATCCATGCAACTAAAGACTTGCATATAATTTACAACTCCATTTTCAGTCTGCCATTTTATTTTTTTACACCCCATGCTGCTAAGTAAGTGATGTTTATTGTGGGGATGTGTGTGAGCAATTTCTCTTTCACCACAGTGATTAGAAGAGGAGAACTTCCTATACACTTTCCACTCCTACGGTTACGAGCTGAAAGACTCACTGATTAAAAATCCCCTGTGGCCAATTAGCCTGCAGTGTCCTTCTGTCACGGTGTCCCATGTAGGTACGAAATTCCTCCTGGCAGGTCAGAAGGGAGTGTATAATTCAAAGCTATTAACTGATTTAATGGTCATAAATGAATATTGTGACACATTTGCTGAAAAGCTCAATCAAGCAGGCAGCTACCAGCGATGAATTTGCTAAGACTGAAGCTGTTACTGCTCTTCAGAGAGTCCAGAGGAGCTAGAAAGCAGCCAGGTCCAAAAGCAGGTAGGAAGGTAATGATGGAGTCGGCTCTTCCATCATCAGCCCATAGGGGTGAGGGACCAGGCACATTTAGGTCAGATGTCAGTTCAGAAAAACAAGATCCACTCACTGAGCCGATCGCAACAGAGGTTTTGCGTGTCAGGGGAAAGGTGGACATCTTGAAATGGGGTTTTGCACCGAACTGCAACAGAAATACTTACTTTTGAAATTCTGCGCCGAAAAGGATTTTGGGAAAAGGTCAGGAATGTTTGTACGGGAGATTCAAAGTCTCATGCTGGAATTTAGTGTTGTTTTTGTCGTTTGACTTGATTATTATTGCATTCTTTCAAAATATATCGGCTGTCGTGCAGCACTGCTGCTGGCATTTCATACTATAACAAAACAGCAGACGTGTTCAGAGTTTAGATTTTACTTTAGGATCATTATAGGCAGCAACAGCTTGGCTGGGATTGAAATAACCACCCTTTGTAGATCAAAGGCCCTCCTTTGTTACAGTGAAATGAAATGCTGCTATTTCTTAGATCTGAAAGGAGCGTAAGCGCAAGATAAAGGCGAAAAGCAGATTAAAACATTAAAACCAACATCAGTACACAAAGTATTAAGAGAATTACCAAAAAAGGAAATTATCTTAAACTAAAATGCTGGTATTCCGGAAGTATTTCCAGTTGGGTAACTTTCTGATCAGTGTCAGTTCAGGATATCTTTTTCTGGGATGTTTTGGCAACGTATTTCCAGCCACGTGGAAGAGACCCCGCACGCTCAGCCACCGGGCCTGCCTCCAGCCAGGCAGGCGGTAGATGACCAGGACAGGTCGCGGCAGACGATCAGGACAGGCTGTGGGGCTGGAAGCGCGCAGGATGGAGGAGATGACAGCAGAGGAGGAGGGCCGTACAGCGGGCTAAGGGCGAGCGTGAGGCAATTCGGCGGGCTGCCTGGGGTGTGGTGTTCATCCCCTTCAACCTTCCCTCAGGACGGGCCCAGAGACCCTCCAGGCGCCAGGCACTGAGACTGTGAGGCACCGGCAGGAACCAGGGGCCGGGCAGGGCCTCCCTCTTCCTCCCCGGCACCCGGC
>NW_008824667.1:449465-467574 GCF_000699105.1 Pygoscelis adeliae | reverse complement strand
TGGGCGTGGTGGGTCTGGGGGTGGGGAGGGTGGGGGTCAGTGGGACTGGAGGACTGTGGTGGGGGCAGCTGTGGGGGTCCAGGAGGCTTCAACAGGGATGTCTGTGGGACTCTTGCAAGGGTGGCAGATCTGGGGGTGCAGAGGAGGATGGAGAGGGCTGCGAGCAGGGATGAAGGATCTGCGGCTTGGGAGAGGATGGGGGGTTATGGGACTGGGTTGGGGTTGGGTGAGTCTGGGGATCCATGTGGGGTTCTGTAGGACTGGGCAAGCAGGGGGTCATGAGGAGAACGGATGAGTCTGAAGACTCAGGAAGGAGTCTCTCTGCTGCCTGGTGTGTGTGGTTGGGGTTTTAAGGGAAGAAGAGGGTCTTGGGCTTTACCCTGATGTAGGGTGAGGGGTTCCCTAGGTTCAAGTGACTGGGGATGGTGCTCTGTGGGAGTAGTGTAAGCCCTGGAAGAGGTGTGTTCAGGCCCGTGATTTAATTAGCGAGGTGAGTGACATTCAGAGGGGAGACCTGGCAATATTTGGGTGCGTGTGTGAAAGGAATCTTAATTTCTAGGCAGGCTGACAATTGCTGCGCAAGTACTTGGAGACAGTTCATGAAGTCCCCCATCTGGCCCACTGCGGAAGGCTTTCACAGTAGTTTTGTGCTTGGAGAATCTCTGATTTAAACAAAGATTTGTTTTCTGTCGGCTTTGGCTTGCTTAGGCTCTTGTTTAGAGTTGGTGGCTGGAGTCTCAAAACAAATATGTTGGTATCCCCAGTGATTTGTTATTCAGCAAATGTCCTGTATCTCTGTAAGCTGAAAAATGAGCAGTGCAAGACTTATTTGCATCAAATGGACAAAATAAAAATATCTCTAGTTAATTTGAACTCTGTAAGCATGTAGCTGACTGAAGTCAGGGGACCAGGGGAGTGAATAACACTGTAAACATTTTTTCCCTTATGGCTTGCTCTGGTGATTAGCGTTCTGTTGCCGTCATCTTTACATTGCATGTGCTTGCTGCCAGATGCTCTGTTACAGATAGAGGATAAAAATGTCAGGCTTGCTGTTTAGCTGAGTTTCTAAACAAGTAGTTAATCTTGGAAATACTGAATGGTGAGATTTGAGCTATCCTGAGTCTAGTGCCTGAAATCTGTGTTAGTTGGATTTGCTCATGGTCCACTAGCATAATTATTCATCATTAAGTAGCAACTGAGGAGGGAAGATCTGCTGTTATTTTTTAAGTTAAATTGTATCCTGTAACCTCTCTTATGGGTGTCTATTGCTAACGTGGCTAAAGTCACTTATTACTCAAGCTGCCTGTAGCTGTTTTATATCACTTCAAGTATCTGACACTTAATGATCTGTTCTGCTTCTGCAACCCCAAAGGCTTGGATAAACTGGAGTCTAATGTGGAGATAAACTGGCATTTTTCTCAGTTAGTAGGATTCAGATCACTAGAAATCTGTTGTGAACTAAACTTTCAGGATCTACCTCGTGTTGTTGGCATGAGCAGATTTAATTTTAGGGGTACCCTTTACATGTACTAGCTGTTGTTAGTAAGGTGTAGTTTAACAAGGCATCTAGACACAGGCGATCAAATCTCCGGTAACTATGTATTCCTCTAGCAGAAGAAAGTCCAAAGGGATGGACAGGTTTGTTTCAGTTCTTCACACTTCTGAAAACAAAACAAGCTATTTTAAAATGTTCAGTTTTGTAGTTTCTGAATTGTGTTTACATACAATCAAGTTTATAGTTTAGGCACTCTTATTGGTGTGCATGAACTTCCAAAGAGCAGGGAGGTGTTTCAGCTTCTCTAACTTCTTTGAGGAAAGCCATGGTTCAGTGGATGCTAGAATAGTCATTCACAGTGGATAGGAAAATGACGCTGCTTGTGAAGCAAACTGTTAGGTTCAGGGAAGCTGCTAATATAAACACAGAAGCTAGTTTTTTTCACCTTTTGTTTCTAAAGAAACTCTGTCTCTGCTACTGTCTTGCTGTGGTTGAACAGAAAACTCTTAAGACTTTCTGAAGTGCTCATAAACCCAAATGTCACACGGAGTTACTACAGCCTGTGGTGTGTTTTCATGCTTCTTAGTATCGTCCCCATACATCTTTAGATCACAAATTTGATTTGGAACAAATGTAAGCATGTGATTGCCAATTGTTGAATCAGCTGTAGGCAGTGATGCAGTACGTCCTCTGTGTAAAGCTGGAGCATCCACAGGGTCTGCTGTAAGGTCTGCGGGGCCGTACCCATGCGTGGTCTCTCCACCAGTGAGGCTGTACCAGTTCAGTGGGGCACTGCAGTGCTTCTGCTCTTCTCAAAACCAGAATTGGGTGTCTTACGGAACCATGGCCTGTGTTTTTAATTAGGTTATGGCTCTTGTAAATGAAATAGTGACTTGCTTAAGATTAATTGTGGCTGCTGTTCTTTCTGTGGCATGGAGGCAGGACAGATACTATGGTTTATAGTGAAAACTGCCCACTAATTTCCTGTATGCTTATGCCAGATTTCCACCGTTAGGCTATGTGATTCTGACCATGTGTCTGCCTTAGGAGGAATTGTTTTGAAATCTTCAGAACTTTACAGAGAAGAAAACTAGAGAAAACTGGCTTGTCTTGTTGTACGAGATGGATTTTTATTTTGAAAAGCTGCAGCATTCTCATGGTCTGAAAGCAGGGCTTGCTGTATGGCAGGCAGATGGTGTCTCTGTCAGAAATATCTCTTGCCATTCCCGTGGAAAATGTTCACAGCCATCCAAACTGTAAGTCTTTGGAAAAAAATAATAATGTGGTTTTCACATACTTGGATGTGTCTGATTCCACTCACACCAGGCAGGATTCAGCAATAAATGAGATAAAGGTGGAAAGAGAGAGAGAGAGGAATTCGTCAAGGGGACTTGGTTGAGACTACTTCAGCCATGGCAGAGGGAGCCGGAGGTGTCTGAGTGAGAGCAGTGGCGAGGTACAGGGTGATGGGGAGTTGGGAAGGAGGAAGAGAAGCGCTGCTTGCTGGGGAAGAGACATCCAGAGCACCACAACCCTTTTTAGGGGTGTCTGTGAACTCTCTCAGCACCGTGATCCGTAGCTTTTTGGAGTTGGTTCGTAGCTTTTTGGATTTGGTTCGTGTGAACAATCTTTTTTTGGGCCTGTGCATAAACCTGAAGAAAGTCTTACGGAGTGGCTAACTGTATAGGCACGATAACACCACCTGATCGTATCACTTTTTTCCAGTGACCGCCCTGTGATGCTAAACATGGAGGGCAGATGGTGTTAAATTAGTGATGAGTTATTCAGTAGAGGGTCTGTACTTGATTTAGTGACTTTCATTCAAATTTGCCTGTGAAATCAGAACATAGTGTTTGCCTAATATTGAAATGTTCCATCAGTCTGCTTTTCGCAGGATCCTGTGGTATAAAGGCACGTGTATCCCTGCTTGGCAAGTAGCGAATAAGGTTTAGAGAATAAGGTAAAAAATATCCATTAATATTAGGTAGCTAGCTTTAATAATTAAGGATTTGATCTGATTTATTTAAAGTACATAGCATTATTTAGCACTTAATGCATTCATGGTATATCTCTTAGACCTTCAGCTGTGAGTTCCCGACAGTTCTGCAACTCAGCTTCACAGGAGACCTCAGGTTATACCCTCCGAGTATGAGGACCAGAATCAATAGCTGCCTGTGAAAACCTGGCTTAAGCAGTTTTTCTTGCATTGCAGGCAGTTCTTTTGCAGCATTCATGAGATAAACCTAGTGGTTCATCGCAGCAACAAGATGCTTAAGCAGAGAGGACAATCCTTTCTGTAATTGCAGGGTTGTGGCTTTTTTTTTGTAGACTACATACCTTTAAGCTGTGAAATTGGTCTTGTGGATAGCCCTCCTCATCACATGGCTCTGGTTCTTTTTTAGAGACGGGTCTAGCCTGAACACTAAATGAGACTTAAGTCCCACGAGGGAAAAATGGCATGTTATAACCTAACTAAGGGCTATCATAATGCATACGTATGGGGGGGCTAAATTAGAATTGCAGGAGAATCTTAAAGTCAGAAGTCCTACAATGTTTGCATTGAGTTTGCAAACTTAGTATTCTCTGGCCTAGCTTCTTTTGAGTAATCATATTGAATGCTGACCTCTGGTTTTATATTTGCACTTGCTTAATTACAGAGTTAAATTAACACTTATGTGACTTTTTCTTACGTGTTCTAGAATTTAATTTGAAGCCAGTGTGCAGCTTACTGAAATGAGTTGTCCGGTTGTGAGCTGCAAAATCTGTTACAGCAGAGGGTTGTTTGTAAACAGTTTTTTAAATCGTACTGCTGACTTACAGAGCGGTTGGGGTTGGCAAGGACCTCTGGAGGTCATCTGGTCCAACACCCTGCTCAAGAGGGCCACCTAGGGCCGGTTGTCCAGCACCATGTCCAGAAGCTTTTGAACATCTCCAAGGATGGACACTCCACCACCTCTGTGGGAAACCTGTGCCAGTGCTTGGTCACCCTCACAGTAACGAGTTTTTCCTGATGTTCAGACAGACCCTCCTGTGTTTCAGTTTGTGCCTATTGCCTCTGGTCCTGTCACTGGGCACCACTGAGAAGAGCCTGGCTCAATCCTCTTTGCACACACCTTCAGATATTTATATATATTGATGAGATCCCCCTGAGCCTTCTCTTCTCCAGGCTGAACAGCCCCAGCTTTCTCAGCCTGTTCTCATAGGAGAGATGCTCCAGTCCCTTTAATCATCTTTGTGGTCCTTTGCTGGATTCTCTCCAGTAGCTCCGTGTCTCTTGTATTGGGGAGCCCAGCACTGGACCCAGTACTCCAGGTGTGGCTTCACCAGTGCTGAGCAGAGCCCTGGTAAATTATAGGCCAAATGCAGTTTTGTATATTTCAGATGGAGACTAAACATCTACTTAGTGCAGCAGTTGATCTTAATTAAGATGTCTTATTTTTATACTGTGAAACAGCTTTCTTAATTTCACTATTTTGGGGAGTTAGCAACAGGAGTTCACGTCAAAAGTGCTTTACAGTTCTTGCACTGAGTTTACAGTGATTGGAAATCCTCTTGTTCCTTTGTCGGTTGCCTGGTTTGTTGTCGCTGTTATGAAAGGGAGCTGAAAATTAGTGTGCTGGGATGACCTGGATGTTCAAATTATTGAAAGGTTGAAGTACTTCTTCCTTGTGATTCTTGAAATGCTTCAGGGCCTTGTTAAAAGCCTACTCATGCCTGTCTTTGACAGTATCACAACCTAGAGCACCACCAGTGAGCTAGTGCTGTGCTCTGAGTGAGTTTTGTTAGTAGCACCCAAGATAAATTTCCATGTGAGATGGGTAATTTACAGGTGCTTGTACATGGTGCCTCTTTAGGACAGAAAAAATACCTCAAAGAGCTTCTGTGTAGCTGCAGGAAGATGAGTGAGATGTCCACTGAAGAACAGATGTTTGAGTACCCTAAGGTCTTGAAGCAAGCGTCTATGTGGTATGTGACCTATAGTTCACAATCTGGTTCTGTTGTATACATGTTCTTAAATCTTCGTTTTCTAGCTTTTAAGTGCTTGACTCTGAAGAACGATAGCTTTTTGCATGTTGTATGCAAAAATAAGTATTGTGTTGCTATGGTCCACATGCCTGTCTGTGCAGAAGTGCAAAAACCTGCATGTTAGTCTTCATTTTACCATTCGAAAGGGACTTAAAATTAAAGATTACTATAGGTGCACACTGCTGGATGGAAAGCAAACTTCTAATCTTGACAGATGCCATGCACTGTAACAAAACTGAATTGCTGATGGTGGCCTGAAAATATTCTGATATATTCCACTTAATTGGAAGTGCTGGTTTTAGGATAATTATTTTATTACCTTGCCCTGTAAAGCCCTTTAACCTAATGATAGTCAGTGATTGGTGCTTATTAGACAGGCTTTTTAGTGTTGCAGGTGAATGTCACTCAAGTCTCCTTTGGAGAAATAGGGGGATTGAGGCTGGCAGGGTGTTTGGACGGTGCATGCAGCAACATCTGGCCGCTTGCAAGCTGCAGCAGGTTGTGACATGTTACTTGCATCATGGAGTTGAGCAATCTGTTTTCATTTTGGAGCCTTTCAGTGCACTTGGATGCTCATCTGTCTGATTTAGAGTACCATGGTTCATGTCAATATTGTTTTGAGGTTTATGAGAACAAGCTGCATTTGGGGTTCCTCTGCCCTTTTTCATTCTATTACCTCACTTTTAATTTGCAAAGTTCAAATAGCGTGTGGAAAGCTGTTTCCTTGGAGATGCGTGTAGTCATATAAACCCACTGCAATATTTGTAATGCTTGCAAACCAGGAGAAGAATACGCTTCTAGGAGTTTGAAATAGCCTGTGGAAGGCCATTGGGAGTGATGCCAGTGGAGGCAGCTCCTAGCCTGGGTTAAGATTACTTTGAAATAACTTATTCTGTGTGAGTGCCATTAAGAGGGAAGTCCGGGAAATAAGTCCTTGTGTGTATTGATCTACTCAGCATTGCTGAGATGGGTGGTTGATTTCTGTGGCTTGCTTATCCCACCAGCTTATGTGTTGGGATTTAAAAATGCTGGGGGCTTGCTCTGAATCCTACCCAGAAAAAGCAATTTGTTTCTGCAAATTGGCCGTTCAGGAGGGACTGCATGGGCAGCAGGCGGCTTGGCTTCCTCATGCGGCTCTCTGCACTCAGCCGTGGGAGGAAGCGGCCATTTCAGCTCCCGAGAGGCCAAGGTCTGTCTAGTGATAAATGTTTGTGGCTCTTGTAACATTTGTGTGTCAGGGGCTTGGAAGAAATCTGACCTCTGAGACTGAAGGCTAGCCTGATGGGGGTGGAGGGTGGGGGGAAATCCCAAAGCTGCATTCCTCACTGCTGTGATTTTACACCTGTGTTCTGTTTGGCAGCATCTTATTTATCACTGTTGATTGGCCTCTTTAAACATATGTTCTCTTTCTCCCTCCAGTGCGTGGACAGAATGGGAACAAGAGAGAGGAAATGGAGGCAAAGAGCTCCCTGCATGCATGAGAAAAGCCAGCAAGGGCTCACTGTACTGGGAGGAAGGCAGGGACTGAAACTGCTCCTAAACACCACCTGGGCAGAGGGAAATACAAGAGATAAGGATCATGCTCATAGGCATGAAAAATCCCAGGGTGGCGTTTTCCTGAGAGTGGGAGCTGTGGAGGCAGCTATACTGTACGCTCTGGTGTGTGGGTACTTTAAAAGATGAAGTGTTTGGGGAAGTCTTGTGTTTTTCTCCTCCCCTTCTGCTATTGAGAGTTGTGTTTGGATACTGGAAAAGCTGAATTAATGAGACAAATTCCAAATGTATCTTGGTCCACAGTTGTTCTGAGCTCTAGTGAAATGGGATTGCTTGATGACTAATTCCTACCTGAAACTATTCAGACTGAAATATCACTGAGGCTCCTACTTTTCTTGCAGTGGAAGGGACTTCAGTTAGAGGCTATTCCTCTAGTAACTTAGTGTGCAGTATTAAAATCATACTTGAGTTCTCAACTGTGAAAGCAAGGGGTGTGTAAAGGGTGAAGTGTGTTTAATGTGTTGTGTCCGATGAATTGATCATCCCCCCACCCCCCCAATGGCAGTACCACCAGCAGATCCCATGTAAGAGTGAATGCTAACACTCTCTGAAAATGCCTTGTGGTGGTACAAAGGGCATGATGGTAGAGGCTTCAAACGCATTATTTCTCTTCCATCTCTGCCTTTGTCCTTCTTTCAAGTGGATAACTCACATGTTTGTACTGACTGCTTTGGAGATCTGGGAGCAGAATCAACAGCATGAAACTAATGTCATGCTTTAGAATTTCACTGCCACTTACTGGGTGTTGAATAGCTGTAATTAAATTAACCAGTATATTGGTTTCACCATGCTGCTTGGGAAAGATAAGAGCAGTAATGTAAGCATTGGAGCTGCTGCTTGGTAGTCTTGAAAAGCTGCAGCAGCTCCGAATACCTAATGCCAGCGGTACCAGTGGTGAAGCTGAGCAGGTTGATAAACTAAAGATGGTTATCCTCTCAAAACTATTTTAGCCTTTATGAAGTTAGTGGATGGCCTTGTGGAGTAATTCCTAACAAAAGAAAAAGATACTAAGCTTCATGGCTTTCCTGAGCACAGAGGTTGCCACAGAAGTGAATAGACCTGTTTTAGTTTGTGTGGAGCTTGGTTTTGTATTAAACAATTATTATCACTGTGATGGAAGTCTTCCAAAGCATCTCAACAGATCTGAAGGGTGCGTTATCCCTTCAGCAGTCCCATCGGTCACAGAACTAGAAGCATGAGTTTCTAGGCCAAGAGGTCTGATGCATTGAGGGAGGGGTGTGTGGTTTTTTCTTAATATTTTTTTTTGTTTGTACTCAGTTGGGTACTTGTTACTGAAATAGTCATGGTCACTGGCAGGGACACCGTTCCAGAGGTGACTTACGCTGTTGTACCTTACGGTCTTGCTTACAGGGATAACTGAATCAACATGTGGGTGCATTACAAAAAAAAAAGTGACACAACTTCTGTGGGTAGGTGACACTAAAATACTGCAAATGCACATTATTCACGAGTCCAAATGATGTCTGACGTACCTGTCTTAGGTGATTGAGTTTTGACTGGGAAGATTACAGCAGTTCAGTTAAAGCTTTGGGATACTAGTAAGCATTTGATCTGAAGTTATTTTATTTCGAGGTGTGTGCTCTTGGGCAACTGTGGTTCACGTGGATGGAACCTTTCTTTTTGTTTTCTATTCTCGGTGTTTACTTTCATTCTCATTCAAAAGGAGCATCAAACTTCATGTTACAATAATTGAGACATTTGCCATTACGAATAAGTTAAATTTTTATTTCATAAATATACCTATTCTGTGTGCTAAGAATAAAGTTGTTTAATTTGCTTATTAAAGTTAGCTTTATACTTTTATATTATAGAGTTCCCTTTCAGTCGCCTCCAACCCTGTACCTGCACCATTCCTATTCCCATCTGTCCCCTTGCCCGCTGTGTAGGTCACTGGCATTAGTTTTCCTCTGCCTTCAAGTATCTGTCTCGTGCATCTCTACTGCATCCTTCCTTTGGAATCAGCCCTTCAGGTGACTCGCATGCACTATTCTTGCTATTAATAGCAAAGTGACTGCTGGTTTTATTGGGAGTTTTACTAGGGTTTTTTTTTAAGTTTCAAATGGGCAAATTTAATTTAGAAGGTGTTCTCAGGAGCAGAGTTTACTTGTATTCTGCTCTGAGGTAAGATATGTGTTGTTGGTTTGTTTTCTTCCCCCCCCCCCCCCCCTTAGGGGGGGGGGGATTTTTTAATTTTTTTCTTGCCCCCCCTTTCTTAAGGAGAGTGTCATCTTCTAATCATTTTCATGGCTGCCTTTATATCCTACCTATCAGAAAAATGAAGATTTTTCTGTAGGTGAAGGAGAGAAGAATAAGCAGGCAGGCTGTTGAAATGTAATTGTTGCCGTTGTTCAAAGACAAAAGGGTAAGCAGTTGGGTCCTAGGAACAATTAATGTCTTCCTTTTGGTATGGATTGAGTTAAATATTGCCATATGCTTTCACTTCAGCAGGTGCCATCTCCTGGGGGGAAGCTTCTTCCCGTAGAAGGGAAGAAGTCTACTCTGTGACTTTCACAAAGACCTTTCAGTGAGAAAAATCCTGTTGCCTGTGGTGTTGAACTTGCAAATTCTGTTTAACAGCATCAATAAGGTGAATTGTGGGTGATCTGTCAGTGAAGATTCATGAGGATTTAATGAGAGCTCTCAGCTAAGAGTTTTTCCTCCTATGTGCTAGATGTTGGGAAGTTTCTTACTAATATTCCCTGCTAGGGAGTCTTGGTTGGTTTTCAAGGATGCAATCATTGCCTTGAAGTTATGTTGAGTATTTCCTCATATTGAATGCCTTACATATTGTTTTCCATCTCCAGCTTGTGAAAAGTTAACTGCACAGGTAGCAAAGGCATTTGTGTAAATAACCACAGTCCATATGCTCTCTGCTACCCCTGGGCAGAGTTACGTGAGTTTGCAAAGCAACTGTGCTATTTGCAGTGAGGTATCAGTCTCTGGTAGGAGAGATTTTCCATGGAGGTGAGAATGAATTTAATTCTGGGGCCTTGCCAATCAGTGTGTGTTATGTTAACAAGCTAATGTTAAGCAATTCCACGAAGGGTTTGCATGTTTCAGTATGCTTTGGTGATGTGTTAACCTGTGACTTTATTTCTAGTCTGTTTTGCATGGACTTGATACTGTGGCTTTTTTTTTTCCCAAGGTCTATGGTACTGGATTATAAGACACTTCTTTCTAGCAAAGCATAGACTGAAGTTTAGAAAAGTGGGTTGGAGAGCTCTTTGGTGAGATAGATGTGTGTAGGTAATGAAGAAGTTCATGTAGAGGTAGGAAGTTGCCCCCCAAAATGGGGGATTCTTTTCTCTTGGTTTTTTCCTAAGTGTCATGTGGATGGTGAGCGGAAGGACTATTCAACAGCCAGGGAAGAAATGTTTGTAAGCAAAAGGTAGAAAGTGTGTTAGTGAGTATTGATGGATTTGTGACTGCTGATTTGTCTTTCAAACTTGACACTGAACAATGTCCTTTGATGTTCTCTGGCACCTGTGTTAGAGAGTGAAAAGCTGTTTCTTCATCATCTCCGTGTTACTTAAGATTTAACTTTTTTTTCCTGTGATATTTTTCATCAGTCATCTTTTCCAGAGACTCATGGCCTGTAAGATGTTTAAAAGCAAGTATTTCAGCCTAAATTCCTGACCAACAGCTATAACTGGCAGGCTGTAGCGTTGTGGAAAACTTAAGTAAAAACGCAAGTAGAAGGCTATAATCTGTTACTTGTTTTATTAAAGGAAAGTTCACTTTCATTGTTGTATATACTAGATATGTACAAATAGGATATAAGAAGTTTTTAGTGTATGCGTATATATATTCAGATGCTTAGTATTACATTTCCATTAGTTTGCTATTTTCTAAATTAAATTGATCTGTGTGGATCAGCTTGTATTTGATTTCCTCTTTTTTTAACTCCCAGTTGTAGTTTCAGCCTCGTGTAAGCTGATTGTTGAAGTGAACTAATTAAATACATTCAAACTAAGAAGGCTTGCTCTGGGAAAGTGTTCTTTCTACCCTGAAAAAAAAAAGTTTCAGTAGTCGAGAGCTGATTTTTAATTCTTCAACCACATTTCCTTGGGCTTAGGCTGATGGTATGAAAATAGCAGAATTTTTCCAGCGCGTGTTTGCAGAACCTGTTGCAAAAAAAGGAAAGTTTAGGATTTAAAGTCAGTGTTTCAGACTGATGGTGCACTTCTAATGAAAGGAAAATAGAAGGAGAAAAAAAATCTTTCTTCAACAAGGTAAATTGTCCAGTGCTGGGACAATCCTGTGTGTTTATGGAGTAGGTTGCACAGACTTGGGAAGTGGATGGTCTGAAGGGATGTTGAAGCTTGAGGTTCATATTATTTCATGTAGATGTTCACCCTGGAGCGGAAGCTTCTGGTCTGGCCAGAGGGCTAACCCAGACGAGCTGCTCCGGAGTGGAGGCATCGTTCTCTGGAGAATGTTCTCGTTCATGTAAACCTCTGAACAAATGGAATGTTTATATAAAGATAATAACTTGTTTAACTGTGTAACTCTTCTCAATTAATGTATTTCAGTGGTGGTGAGTCAGGAGCAGGAGTGGCTTGCTTTGTGAGGGCTGTGGTGGTTTGATGTCACACTGCAGAGATTTCTCAGCTGCTTATGAAGAAACACAAATTACAGACCAGTGTATGAAGAAAACGGGCACTAATTTCAGTCATTTCTGTACACAGACAGGAATCTACCAGAAAGTTGGGTAGGCAGCTGGGAGAGCCAATTATGTCAGCTGTCGTTAGCAGATTGCTATTAGACTAGAGCTAATATTCATATTGCAGCAAGCAGTATTTCAGTAAGAGCAATCTCATCTAACTCTTACATTGCACATTCATTCTTGATTTTTAGGCATAATCTTCCAGAATTATGATGATTTGAAGTCTGTAACCTGGGGTAACAGACACCTAAATACTGTTGTTGTCTTTAAGAAGAATGTGTTAATACTAGTGCATGTTGTAGGATAGATTTGATTCATAAGAATAAAATCTAATTTTTCCCATGCTGATAGCAGCTAGTTTCTTTTGTATATTGTGCTTAAAAAGGAAAAAAAAAAGAGTTGAAGCTAGACTGCATTTACACAAGGGCATTTGAAAAGAAGTGTTTTGTTAGGCTGCTAGACTGACATGATCCAATTTTGTCATGAACACAAAGGCTGCTCAGCATCTTTTGCCTTTGGGAATGAAAATAGGCCTCTCCCCTTCCTTTCTGAGCTTCTTCAGATGTTTTGTTATGTTAAACAGTGCAAAGAATGACAGACTTTCTCTATGGTGCTGCTTAAATTTACCTTTTTGTTTGTGTTCAACTTTAATTTATTCTTTCAAGTTTGCACCCAAGGGTGGGAGGTACAAAGATGTAGAAGTTAATAATGAGATTTAGGGGTTGCCTGGGTAAAAGGGTGGCGTTTTTGCCTTGAAATCAAAGCAAAGCATTGGTCTTACTGTTTTCACGTGGGTTGATGTAGGTTAGTCAAGTCCAAGTAATGAGAAACTAGATCCTGCATTGTCTACATATGGACTTGTTTAAGGAGGCTTGCCAAAGCAAAACTGCAGCCTATGTTTTAAAACTGTTCATTGTTGATCGCCAATACACTGCTTAAACCAATAGAAGCATTTCTGAAAAGCTTCTTTTCCTCCTCTGCAGTTTATGTAACCCAACAATTTTTTGGTATTTCTTTGTAGGGTTCTCCACCCCTTTCTTTATGTTTTACTGCTTTGCCTAGAAAATGATTATTGAAGAACTGCCTATTTTCTCTAGCTGTTCATAATGCATCTGTGTTTTTCTTCTAGAGCCACCCATTTTCTCCTTTTATCATTCCAAATATGACATAAAACATTACATACCAATTTGGGTTTGTTCCAGGATGCTGGTCTATTTGCCCTACTTAAAAGTGCAAGGTGGTGAAAGCGTTCAACACCTTAGGAGGAACCCGACATCTTTCAGATTTACATTTTCCCTCCCCCTCTACCAGTCAGTAGGTTTTAGTGTAGTAGTTTAGTAGTTTACTAAGCATTCTTGAAATCTGAAACAATTGGCAAAACAAACCTTGTTTCTATCTTCTTTTCCTCAGCAACCTGCTACATAGGCTAATTACACCTTACGCTGCTCCTGTGTTTGAAAGAGATTTACACATTTTAAAAAAAGTAAAAAATTGAGGTTGTTGGTTTACGCTGTGTATTGACAGTGACTTGATTAATTTGATACCATCTTTCGAAGCTACCTATGCCCAAAGCATGCTTTGAAAAAAAGCATAGACTACCTGGATAAGGTAACTACTATTTCAGTACGAGCTCCATCTAAGTTAGTGCTGTTGCAGTCTTGCCCTCTGTATGGGGTGCTCCTGAGCATCCTCACTAATTCAGGGAGTTAAACTGACTGAGGAGTGTTCCCCCACTTTTTTTCTCCCCACCTAGTGCTAGCTTGCTCCTTGAACTTGGCTTGCTGAAGGTTTAAATAAGGAACATTGCAAGGCAGGTGTAAATATGCACGTCTGAAGAAAAAAGGTGAAATGCAGAATTAAAGCAATTCTGAGTTAGACTTAAACTGTCATGGTAATGAAGCCTAAAGTGTTTTCTGTGAACTCCTTAACCATTTTTAATGTCTGCTCCAGAGAGAGTTAATAATAGCACTTGATCAGTCTGGAAATCTAAGCAATGAGGAGGCACCACTTCGCTGTGTGTGTAAAAAGGTGCGTAGATAACAAGGAACAAAGTATCTGATTGAATAGAGGTAGCTTACTACCAGTATTCACTGAACATAACTGAACCTGTTTGACATTTCACCGAGGCTGATCATTGTCCTCTTGATCTGAACTTGTGGGAAGAGAGGCGTTGGATGTGACCTGCCCAGCGTGTTTGCAGTGGCATCCTTGTCCTCTGTCTTCAGCAGTGCAGGGCTGTTGGAGCCTGGCAGGCTGTGCCGTGGTTTTTCTTGGTGAGAATTTAACCTGTGCAACCCATGTGGCATTGAGAAAAGCATACCTTATCTTGGCTAAAATCTACCAACCGTAGAAGTCTGGAGTCCACCCGCCGTGGAGCTCGTGAGCACACACGGTGCTGCAGCATCGCCCAGCCAATTTCTCTGGGTATAGGGAAATTTTCTCTTCCTCTAAGCAGAAGAGTCACAAAACAGAGGAAGCCCAGGAATGCAGTGACCGAAGCGATGGCAGCCTGCATCAAGAATACTCAGATCACGCAACTGACCGGTGAGCTACGGCTCTGGCTTCCACCGCTGTTTGCTGCAGTGCCCTGTGTCATTCCTTAGCTGACGCTGTGTGGCTCCCGGCATTGCTGGTAGTCGGCACCTGGGCTCCTTTGTGTCGGGCAGAACACACCTTCCTGCCTGGCTGCCTGCCCGGAGCACAGGAAAGGTGCTTTTTTTGACTGGCAGGTTCAACTGCAATTTTTTATGTGTTTTGCTTGCCTGATTGAGATCAATTATTTAGACAAGGTGCTTCAGGAATTCAGGATTGAGGTGGGGGAGGCAGCAAAGGGATGAAAAATTAGGGATGGAAGGATAGCCCGGAAGCAAAACTATATGGTGGCGGATTAGAGGTAGGGAGATGGGAGCTTGCTTGTCTGGTGTGGACACAGGTTCTTAGCTGTGCATGGCAAATTGAATTTTGTCTGTAGTTCGCTGATGGGAAAAGATGTGCTATAGAATAAATGTTTTAATTGTTGATAAACTAAAAAGGAAAAAATACCATGCAGTATTGAAACACTGACATTTCCCCAAGTATGTATCTATCAGTTTCCAGGGTTTGAGAAAGCATTTATCCAAATTCATAGAAGAAAAAAAAAATCTAATGGGAAGCTGTTGGAAGATACCGCCTGTTAGTTTAGGAAGTTTGTGATCCACAAACACTAGAAGCACGGAGGATCTACTGGCAAAGTGTCACTGTGTATTTACTTCTGTTTTATATTCTTTCCTAGGCATTTTCTGTAGACCCCTGATAGAAATAGGATACTAAGCCAGGCAATCTTCTGCCTTTTTTATGAGTTAAGAGCTGTACTACAAAACCTCTTAAATTATTTTTATATGCCAGTCTTTTAATGAGAGCATAATTTTTTGAAGCAATGAAACTTGACATTGATTCTCATGCTGCTCTTACATGATGCTGTTGAAATTCATATAATTAGTATCACCTGTTAGTGTGTAGCTTTTTATGGCAGTACAGGCATTAAAACATTAGTGGGCTATATAATCAAAGTACTCAGTGTTGTACCACTATTAAAGCTTAAAGATTTGATTGATCTTCTGTAGGGTAATTTGGTTTTGTACACCTTTTAGACATTGCACATCAAGATATTTATACTTGACAGCTTCAATTAGGATTGCCTCTTACATTACTTTCATAAAGGCCAGTTTTTATAACACAGGCAATTTTATTGCTGTGTACCTATTTGATTTCTATGACCAGTTTCTCTACAAAGTTTATATTACATCAAGGATTAGCACCTTGAAAATCTCACGGTGTTACAAGTTCTGAAATCCTGTTTTTGTGAACCCCTAATCGCTGGTGTGATCATTTATCAGCAAGTGAAGGTTTTGTTTATTCCAAAAGCACTTTCATTGCTCCAATTTCATTGTTTCACTTGCTAATCCTTTTGTCCTCCTAATTTTTTTTTTAAGAACTTGTACTTGCTGGATTTGATATGAATACTTTTTTTTAGTAATTTTATGCCCGTAAAGCTTCCCATCTTCTTGATTGGATCTAATGGCAAGTGTCTGATAGTTGTGAGCTATTCTCCACACTCCTTCCATGTTTTCTAAATCTGAGGTAGATTTCATGTATGAACATGTACACATGTAAAAATTAACTGGGCAAGCTATTTTGGAAGTTTGCTGTTTCTTTTATGTATTTTCAAAGTTTTATTTTGTTTCAAGGTGTGTGTGTGCTTCCCCCTCCTCCCTGTTTTACTGATGGATATGCTTTTGCATTTGCCATTTATTATTGAGTGGAAATATGGACAAATTGGAGAAGAAAGGTTTAACTTTTTTATATACTGTCTCAGGCTGATTACGTTCAGCACTTAAGGCATCACCTGCATCTTTTTCGGTTCAAGATCTTGTCTGAGAGTATTTCTCCCTGGGACTACTCTGTTCTGTTGATTCTTTTCATGCATCCAGTCTCTAGGGTTCTCCCCCTTGCCACCCCCAAGTATCTATGATTATATACTCTTGAGTTTTGATTAAGTTTCAGGACACTAATGAGCCAGCAGGGAGTAAAAGTGGTTAGCAGCAATAAGAATGAAGAGGAATGTCTTGGCTGTATTTCTGTATCTTGTGAAAAGAAGGTGGATTAAATCAAGTTCTGGAATAAGAGAATGCTTATCACTTTGTACTGATCTGTGCCCAGTTTTTGCACTAAATAGGAGGAATTATTTCTCTCAAGCTAGTTCTCCCTTTTTTCAAATGCAGCTTGTCTACACAGTTCGTTATCTTTGATTTTTTTTTTTCTTAAAAAAAAAAAACAACCAGCAACACCCTTTCATGATTCCCTAGATTCTTGGAATAACTTCAAGATGCCTTAAATGCTGTCATCTTGGAGTCACAGCCTCTCCAGTTTTCTTGACTTTCTAGCCATAATAAAAATAACTATTATTTACGCTCCCAATTGTACTGTGAATACTTTAATTGAACCCAGTTCCCTCTGTGTAGATCATGCTTGGAGCATGCACCTGTGTCTGATTTGCCCCGTTGTTCTTTTAGCATGTCAATATATTGCTGAGCCTGGATAGTGTTTAACTGGGAGCAATGGAGGAAAAGCTGTATGAGACAAGACAAAATGGTACTGATTACAAATACAGTATGGTTTTGTCCTGAGGATATGGAGCTGGGATTAATTTTACAGCTGTATGGAAGGGAGTTAACTTGTAGTGCTTATTTTACCACTAATTGCTAATGACACCCAGGGCAAGCTGTAGGGTCCTACTCTGTATTCAGTGTGACCTTGGAATGTGTGCTGCAAAAGATAATGGCAGCTTCAGTATTTTTAATATCATAAGTATTTCATATCAGGAGTATGCATCTACTTAGGGAAATGCATCTTAGTGCTCTGTAGTAAATAGTTTTGTGGGTCTTTCAATTATCTAGGCTTATTTAAAAGTCCAGAAAGCAAAGGGTAGACAAAAAATATTAGTATTACTTGGTATACAAATGTCATTCCTCCTCTCATTATGTGCTTTGTGTTATGATCTGATTACCTTGACATTAATTTCTTAGTGCTTATGTGTCTCAGCTCAAGAAATGAGCTATTCCAGGAAGAATTACCTGCAGTTAATGAGCTGATAATCCAAAGCAGTTTATTTTGAGTGTACACAGTTGTAAATAAGAGCAGAACTGGACCTGTGATTTCCAGAAGCAGACAGGAGTACATTCAAGAAAGTCTGTAATGATTCTTTTGGAGGATTGTATGACAAGTCATGTTTCCTTCCATTACATTCCAACTTTTACCTGTTTATTAGGCTGCGGCATCTCTCTGAAATTGTTGTTTTGTAAGAATTTGAAGCAGTCTTGTTAATGCTGACATGCATGAGCATTAATCTCCAAACCCACAATTGAATTTATGGACTTGAGGAAGTATTTGCTTAAACGTTCAAATACAAGTGGAGCTGGTGGTACTGGGAGTTGTTTGTTCTGGTGTGTTACTGCTGGTCCTGTTCCTCCCCGACTTACTCTCTTCTGTCTCATTACAGGTCTTGATGCAGAGTTGTCTTATGTGAGGAATGATGTGGTTAATTACTATGCATTGTCCTTCAATCTCTTAATACCCAGCGAGACCAACAATCTTCACTTCAGCTGGCATGCTAAATCCAAGGTAAGCAGGCATAACTTCTGTGTTTGAGTACTTGATACATGATCTGTATTGCTTGGTGAATACCCACTATTACAATTGAATGTTTTTTTTTTTTCTTTGCAAAAATTAGCATATGTTAAGTGCAAAAGTTCTCTCCCTCCCCAGGTGGGATGCGGGAGAGAATCGGAAGACGACACGTGAGAGACCTA
>NW_008824667.1:425105-449314 GCF_000699105.1 Pygoscelis adeliae | reverse complement strand
CCGAGCATGACATCACATGGTATGGAATGTCCCTTTGGCTAGTTTGGGTCAGCTGTCCTGGCTGTGCCCCCTCCCAGCTTCTTGTGCACCTCCAGCCTTCTCAGTCGGTAGAGCATGGGGAGCTGAAAAGTCCTTGACTAGTGTAAACACTACCTAGCAACAACTAAAACATCGGTGTGTTATCAACATTGTTCTCATACTAAATCCAAAACAGCACTGTACCAGCTACTAGGAAGGAAATTAACTCTATCCCAGCCGAAACCAGGACAGATACATATCCAAACTGTTCCTTTCTTGTTTTAGAACAGTTAAGCACTTCTTTTGAAGTATTTTATATTTCTTGCTTCTGGCAAGCTACATGTACATATAGAAGCTATTGGCTGTGGAATCTCTTCTGGTGGTGCATTGAACGCACAGAAGGGGCAGCCTCTGGAAATCAAATGTAGAGCAATTGTGTTTTAGAGATTTCTAGAAACATATGTTTGGAGATGAGAGGAACCTATAAAAGTAGCATCTAGTGTGTTATTACTGAGCACTGATTAAATGGAAAAGGATTTTTATTTCACTTAATCACCGTGGCTGGAGCATGTAGCAACAGCTGTCATAAAGATTGCATATGCTCTTACATTTTGAAGGATTTCCAGTTACTTAACAATTTATTTTTGTATATGAAATGATCTGTTTAGTCTCTGCCAGATGTTCTTTTTTTTTTAAACTTGAGCAATGGTTATTATTCTGTCCTTAAGTAGGAAAGACTGCAGTAGGAACAGTAATATTTAACAACTCCACCAATGCAATTTCTGAAGATTCCTTCTGCCAGTGTTCTTCCCTTTGAGGTGTAACTTCTTACAAGATGTGAATTTTGGCCTGCAACGGTATTGGCTACAGTGCAAGCCAGCCCTTCTACTTGATATCGCATTCCACCTTCACAGGCAGTTCAGTCACTTGCCATTTGAATAGGACCTTTGAAGGAGTTTCCCTGTTATTACAACTTCAGCTATAAGCTACCTGCATCGCTGTCCCTGCCCTGAGTTTCGTTGGGCCTGTCTGAATTTTGAATAGGAATTCTTGAGCTTCCATTACTGTGACTGCACCACTCAGCATCTTCTGTGCTAAATTTGTAGGATGGGTGTAGTGCAGTTTATAGGAACTCAGAAACTGTGTGATGTTTCTACCCTTGGCATCTTGACTGAAAAATAAATTGATAATATAAATGCTTCCTATTATGTTTTAGAAAGGGGGGGGGAGGAAGCTAATGGGGCAAACAAAGTCAAACCAAATTCATTCAACTGAGTGTGGAGGGATAGGATGAATTTCCAACAGGAGCTTATGACTCAGTTACAATAGGTCCTATACTTTTTTGAATGAATATTTGCAGAATGAGCTTCTTAAGTGGAAACAAAATCTTAACTATAGTTGAATAAACTGTAAGCAATTTTGGCTGTGTAGTTTATAAAACAGACTAGAGGAAGGGGAATTTTTTGAATTCCTATGGTTTTAACAAACTGGCTTTTGAAAAAGTAAGTTTAAAAGTATCAGCAAGTGAGGTTTGTGGTGGTTTTTTTTTTTTAATACAGCACTTTAAATTCTGCCCCAAATTTTCAAGAATTATTTCAAGAGTGGCTTCTAATTTGGCTTTCTTAATTTGAACTGTCACAAAAGTCTGATATTTAGACTTCATATAAGAAACCTTAAATTTGGGCACCTAAAATCACCAGCGTTCTTTGAAAATAAGATACGGGTGTTTTTAATTTCAAGAAGAATTATGAAAAGGTATGTAGCATTTCTTTTTACTACTGTAGAGATTTCTTACGTGTTTTCCATCTTCTAACTATTGTTACAGGTTGAGTATAAACTGGGATTTCAGGTAGATAATCCCATGGCTATGGCTATGCCCCAGGCCAACATTTCTCTACAAGGAGAAGTTCCTCGCACCCTTTCAGGTAAACTCCCCACCCCCTGAAAGTGCACAGCTAGTGCTGATACTAATAATGCTTTCTGGTGGTACTTTGTTTTTTCCAAAATGTGTGTAGTGTTGCTTAAGAGCGTAATCTTTCTCTATTAAACATAATATGTTTACAGGCTTTCTGCAACAGTTATGACATTGCTAAAAAAAGTGTATTATAGATTGAGACTATTAGTCTGAGTGTAATATTTTTTTCCCCCCTTGTTTAGCAGAGGATACAGAATTTCCTTTCCAGGAAAAGTGACATTTTTATGTGAATGTACGCACACAAGGTTTCTGTTCCCTTTCAACAATAATCATTAGCAATTGCATGGATTTTAAAATCCATGCCTTTTAATTTCTCTAGCCTACAGAGATGACATTTCAAGATGTGTGGGAGTTGTTAATAGATTAAAGTGTTTATGGTAAGTTTTAAAACTGAGAAAACTATTTTGAATATGTATTGGCTCCCCCATAGAATTTATACTAGAAACAATTTTGTTTCAGGAAATGTGCAAGTGATCATCATGCCTTTCTCATTCAACTATGGTTCCTCGTACTCTGTTAGATATTCAAAGGGCAATAAAATATATATTGATGTTTCGGTTTTGTACAACTCTTTTGTGAAAGCAGACACTAGGGAATTAGGCTTGTTGTGTCTGCTCTGTTGGCATAAATAATACTGGTATATAAGATAGAAAGTAAATAATGTCATACTAGTTTAAGCTTGATTCCAGTCAGATTTGCAGAGACCAAAATGTTTAAACTTAACAGTTGTGGAAAAAAGCTAGCTTTCATAGCATTTGCAAAAGCAATGAGGAAAACTAAGTTTTCTGGTTTTCTGTGATAACAGAGGTTTCTCTTGTGACAGCACTTTAACTCCGAAGCTAATGGATGGCTAATGGTCATTTATCCACAGATACAATTTTAGTAATCTGTAAACTTTTAATATAACTCACATAAATTCATTTAAAATCTATGCCCTTTAATGCTTTAATAGTTGTCTGAAATTACAAGGCATGAAGGCTAAAGTAGCATTTCTTAATAGCAAGTTCTTTAAAAATGTACATTATAAACATCATTTAAAAAGACCTTTATCATTTAAATATTCTTTCACCACAATGTCTGAAAAGTGCTCGAACTTAACTGTAGTCCCTATTTGTTGTCTGTTTGCAGTGTTTCGTGTCGAACTCTCCTGCACTGGCAGATTCGACTCTGAGGTCACAATACTAATGCAGCTCAACTTGACAATAAATTCATCAAAAAACATCACAGTTTTAAATTTCAAACGAAGGAAAATGTGCTACAGAAGTAAGACATTAAGTTTCAAATATTAAAAAGCTTTTAGTGTTAAAGTATGATAAGAAAAAGGAGTGGGAAGGTATATGATCCAGGACATGAGTAACAGATCCCAAGAGTGAATGTTGGAGAGGATAGGAAAAAAAACAGGTAAAATTTTGCCTTTCAGAGACAAATGGGGTCTTTTGGTAAAAGCAGAAGCTGATGGATGAACAAATTCCCCAAGTGTTACGCTGCATTGACTGACATTTTTACATACATAGCAAAAAGCATTTTTTCTGTTGTGCTTGGAAGGAAGAAACTAGTTTCCTCAAAACTGCAGCACTCTGAATATTCAAATTGTTCTAAGAATTACCAACAAAATCTACTTAGTTTATAAATTGTATAAAATTGGCTATTTAGTGAATGTAAGCAGGTGTTAGTCTTTCAGACT
Source organism: Pygoscelis adeliae (assembly GCF_000699105.1). Lineage (NCBI taxonomy): Eukaryota > Metazoa > Chordata > Aves > Sphenisciformes > Spheniscidae > Pygoscelis > Pygoscelis adeliae. The sequence goes on along the minus strand of NW_008824667.1, from coordinate 445,637 downwards.
TGGAGTACAAAATGATCTTGGTAGATAATGCACACTTCAGAAATCCCAGATCGACTCTTCTACGTTTTGACTTGGGAATCTGCAAACACAATTTATTCTTGGATTGTTACTATCTCCTGTTGCTGCTTCCTAGAAGTATTTTCATAGGCATCAGAAGAAAATTATTTTGGAGAATCCCAAGAACTGTACCCTCCTTAAAAATGGCGGTGGTGTCCTGTTCTCAGGCAGCGTTTGAGGATGGCCACCTCTCTATTTACATGCTCCTCCTGGCACTGTTCAGTTTACTTGAAGCCTTTGAAGACAGTAGTTGGCTTTTCAGAGGCGAGTTTGCCACTTCTCTTGAGTATGAATGTCTAAGGATGAACTTCTGGAAGGTGCAGGTGAAAGAGCTAGTGTGGCTTTTTAGCACATAATGATGTGATACTCATGTTCCTTGCATTGATGTTACAGGAAGATCATTCTTAATTTGAGGTGTATCTCTTTTTCTAGTGAAAATGGAGGTCTGGCTGAGAATGTTTCGAAGGAAAGACATTTTTACCTTTATTTCATCTTTTCTTAGGTACTTTTTCAAATGTTATAAGTGGGGGAGTCAGCATTGCTTGTGCATTCATAGCTTATTGAGCTGCTGAATGTGCAGAGGAGGTTTCCATAAGCACCACACAGTTATCTGGGTGTGTGAGATAGAGCCACTTCCTACATCATGCAGAAGTGATTCTTATAAAGATCATGTTTCTGTGGGTTCATAAAAATGTCAGTGACTTTTTTTGATGTGTGTTGATTGGTATAGAGCATCTGGGGATTTCTGATTTAATTTAGTGCATAAGTTAAAAATATGCAGGAACTTGCTAGCGGTTTTGCTCAAGGCATTTGTAATAGTTCCTCCTAAAGTTTAAAAAAGGGGAAAGAAAAAAAAGGAAGAAAAACTCTCAGATTTTTCCCTCCCCCGGATTACTTTTTCACAAGTTTATCAGGCTGAACTGGCTTACCAAGGAGTCAGAAGGGGCTGTGCTGGGAAGGAGGCAGCTCTTCACAGCTCGGAGCAGGAAGGGGGATGTGCAAGTGGGACTGCGCCTTTGCAGCCACAGAAATCCATAATATTGCCTTAACTGTGTGCGAATCTTCAGTGAGGTTCATCTGAAGTCATCTCCACAGCCTGCGTTCCCTTGGTTTGCACTGCTCCTCTTAGTGACCAGACTCATAGTAAGCTTAATGAAGACTTATTCCCTTTTTGAAGGAGTACTTTCACACACAAACCTGAATTATTGTCCTTGTGCCTTTTGTTCCATATTTATAAGTATTTAAACAGGCATTACCTCTTTCATCCTTCAACACTCATGACTGTAGCACAAGCTGAGAAGGCACGGTGCCCATGGCTGCATCTCTGACTTCTTCCTAGGATGAGTAGCATTAGACTGGAGCCAGAATTTCTTCCAAAAGGTCAGGATAGTATTGATTGAACATTCAAGAAATTATTTTCTATCTTATAGTAACTGATTCTGTGAGGTCTTTGTTGTTTAGTGTCTTAGCATACACTCACATACTCTGCACCTCCTCTTTCTACTGTCTGCTGCTTTGGACTTTGGTGGACAAGCCGCAGGGGTTTTTGAGGTAGGTAGATTCAGTGGGTTCAAGCATGGCCTCAATGGACATGTGTATCAGTGGTGAAATATCTCTGACCCATGTGTCTTAAGTGTGATTTTTATTATACAGTGGTTAGGTATTTAAAATGGAAATCTAGAGATAACTATAGTCCTTAAGTCAGCTCACCTGTTTGGGAAAGCAGATTTGTTTTTCCATAAATAAGGCAATTGACTTCCTGTGAAGGGCTACAATAATAAATGTATACCAAACTTAATGGTTTTCTTTCATCTCTTTAGAGCTTGAACCAGAAATAAAATCTCCAATGTCTGATAAAAACAGCAGCAAGGCTATCTGTAAGTGATTTCTGAGTGTACAACTTACTTCGGGTGTAAAAAATGAAAAACTTGTGATGTTCTTTCTGTTTCCACAGCTTTCCTTATGAAAGCATTCCCAAGGTAGCCTGTAGTACACCTAGTATTTTAGTGGGTTTTTTTGGTAATTATTTATTTTAACTGGGAATACATAGTAGTGAAGAGGGAAAAAACCCTATCCCAAATCTCTTAGCAACCTTTTTAATCATGTCTTAGGGACTCTGGTTTCTGTACATGACTCTGATCTATTTTCTTGACTTTAGGACCTACCTGGTTTGCTGTTTTAACTTGTCAGTATTGAATGAATAGAATGAGGTATTTTACTCAACTTTTACTCAGTCCTCTTCTAGCTGGAAATACCATCAACTGACTGTGCTCAGCCTCTGTAGTACCCAAAATATAAACATTTTTGCCAAAATGCTTTTGGAAAGCAGTGGAGTGCATTGCTCAGTTTTCTCTTTACCACCCGCTGTCTCTTCCAGGGCAATTGTTCTCCACGATGCGTGATTTAAAATTGGGGTTGGCTAGGGCTACTGCCTCTTTCTGCCTCCAATTCCTCTGCCCTTGTTGCACCTTGTTGAAGTCCAGTGCAGCAGACAGCCCTCTGCTGCCAAGGTGCAACTGCAGAATTTTGCCCTAAAACTCACCACAGTTGAGATTCTTTGAGAAAGAGGATTAACTGCCCTGTTAACACTGCTGCATTAAGATTCAGGTCAGGGGGCTGTAATACACCCATCATACCCTAAAATCAGGAGGAGAACCTGAAGTTGTGTGCTCTGGCACATCCGGTCAGTGAGTAAGCACCACTATCTCACTGCACCTAGGTATTAGTCTCATTTTATTTACTGTATTAGTGTGTGTCCTGGTGTGCAGGTGACTCCTGCTCTTCCAGCCCCAACTAGCAAGTCAATGCCACTTGCTGTGTTGGGGGTCAGCTGAGCTGGAAGCTGGGTTTGTCCGTGCTCCTACTGTGTTTGCAGCATGGGAGCCATGGAGGAGGGTTGAGGGTTTGTGCAAGGTCGAACCAGCAGGACCAACAAGACCATTTTAGGAGGTTCCTGGCTAGCTTTTATCCTTCAGTAGGAACCTTCCTTGTGTCCCAGTAAATAAATGGAGGTGTCGAGTAGCTTGCTGGGCCCTGCCCTGCTTTGCTGCAGCAGGAGCTCTTCTGGGTGTTACCATGGTCTGCCTCTGCAGGCTGGCTCCTGCTCCTGCCAGACCTGGGTGGCAGGGCACCGGGGGTGAATCTGGGGACAGCGGCACCACCCTCCTGACGTGTCAGCCTGCTGGGAACTAACAAAATGTGGTTTGTGGGGTTGGTTTGGGTGGGTGTTTTGTTTTGGGTTGTGGGGTTTTTTTTTTTACTTTTTTTGAGAAAGGTTCAGTAACTTTTCACCTTTCTATTTCAGTTGATCCTGTAAATGCAGCTCCCACCACTTCAACCCGTGTGTTTTATATCAGTGTAGGCGTGTGCTGTGCTGTTATATTCCTGGTGGCAATAATATTAGCTGTCTTGCACCTCCACAGCATGAAAAGGATAGAGTTGGATGACAGGTATGTATTCAAGCTTTTTGAGTGCATATCTGGGACATGTTTACCCAGACTTGTGGGAGTTCTTGTCTCAAAATAAGCACTCTGTAGTAGCTTGCAATTTCTGCTCTTGATGTCAAGCTGTCTCAATTACTACCTGTGCAGAGTTGTGGTAAGTGCGATACTGCAGAAAGGCAGCAGTTGCAGGTGCTCTGCTGTTTATGGGGTAGGAGGGTTATAGCTGTTGGGTTTTTGCCAGAATAGTTTTGTGGAGGACACACAGTGGGGAAACTTGGACAGAGTCAGGTCTACAGGGATTGTCAGGATTGAAGGAAAACTTGATATATACCTGGGCACGCTGAAAATACTTGTTTTTTACTGACTTCTACAGGAGATTGAATTTCAGTTTTTTCTATTTTGATTCATTTACCAGTATTCACTTTGGTCTTAGGGTAAAATCTGGGTATTACAACTGGTTGGTTATAAAGCTGAAAATGGGCTCACTCTGAAATGTATTTTCAATTCAGAAAAACTGAATTGGCACATGCACGTGAAAAGGACTTGTAACGTGAACCCAAGGGCAATACGGTTGGCTGAGTGGGGATTAAACACCGAGGCGGAAGGGAGGCTGAAAAAGCAGGTGGACCGAGGCTCTGCTGAGGCTGTGTGAACAAACTGCATCAGATGCAACTGTTCAGAAGCAGGCAGTTTTGAAACTGAATACTTTGGAAAGCAGTTGGGCCCGTGGGTCGTCACCCCTGTTGAAAGGATATCTTGAACTGTTTCTGTTCCTGCCTGCAACCTCTGAGTAACTCTATCTTTTCATCTTCCTCTATCCATTCATCTGTTTCTTTCTGTTTTTCTTTCTACCCTTTACTCTTGTGGTGTCCCAGACCACTTGGTTTTTGGGGGTGCCAGTGTAGTTAGTAATGGTTTCAAGGCCAGGTTGGATGGGGCTTTGAGCAACCTGGTCTAGTGGAAGGTGTCCCTGCCCATGGTAGGGGGGTTGGAACTAGACGATCTTTAAGGTCCTTTCCGACCCAAACCATTCTGTGATTCTCAGTGTGTGATTATCTAACCAAATGACTTGTCAGCTTTCCTCAATTCATTTGTGCCTAATTGTCTACTGAGGGTTTTTAATGAATAGAAGGTGTTAAAGGATGTGCAGCTTGCTTTAATTCAGAAAGGAAAAGCATTACATTTATAGAGTGTGTAAATAGTGTCATCTACAAGTTTTTGAGAGACTGTCTCAGCCTAGCAGTGTGATCCAAGTTTCCTTTCATCCACTCCATCGTACTTGATTTCTGTGGAGATACAAGCTAAAAATTAATCTAATGTTAATACTCTGTGGTTTGCAGGTATTAAAGAATTTGCTCTAAATCAGTACATGGCCTTCTGATAATTTCTGTGAAGTTTGTGCAGATAGTGGGATTTAGTTCGTCAGAGAGCCATGTGATGACTTGTTTTATGAGCCTGAAGGTGCCTGACCTGACAAAACCTTGGATGGGCTCCTGGGTAAGAGCTCTGGTCAACTAGTATGGTAGCAAAGGTGTAACAGAGAGGCAAAATGTGCCTGCAAATCAGGATCTGTGGGGTTTTATTTTCAGAATGGGCAGCGTGCACAGGAGCCAGCAAAGGGACTGTGAGGTGATGTTTCAGTGCTCAGCTGAGAAACTGGTTCAGTGTTGTAATTGAGCCTTGATGTTATGCACTAGCATTCTGTATGATCATTGACTGCTTGATTTAGCAACTAGTCAAGGAGCTTGTGAGAGAAGAAACAACTTTTGCTTTGGTTTTGAATAACAAGCTCAAAACATTGCTGTAGAGGGGTTCTGAATCAAAGATGGTAACATCATTAGGGTTAACGACCTCCCAGGAGCAACAGAGGCTGAAAAACCCACTGCTGTTGCTCTTAATTTCAAAAACCAGAACTAAATAAAAATGAGGAAGGTTGTTAAATAGAAGCTAAAACCAGGCAGCTGAGTTTACAGGCTGCACATGGATTATTTAAGAACATTGTACTGAAAGTTCAGAGCAAATGCTTGCATACCTCCTATCAAAGGCACTTGAAAAAGTGCCAAAGAAACTTGGCGTGGCTTAACAGCAGGATAATGGAGGTTATTAAAAGCAAGAAGGCATCGTTCAAAAAGCTGACATAATATGCAAGTGAGAAAACTAAGAAAGCTCATAAACATGAGCAAGTTAAACCAAAAAACCAGAATGAAGCCAACCAAAAAGGTAGTTTTTCAAACTTGCAACAGGCATAAAAAGAATAATTCGTTTTTCAAACTTGCTTGCAGCAGGAAGCCAGCCAAAGAAATCTGTAGAGCTAGTAGGTGATCAAGTTACAAAAGGAGTTTCCAGCCATAGCAGGAAAACGAACTGGAAGTTCCACATCAGTGTTTAATGCAGTGACCATGCCAGGACACTTCTTTCCGGGAACCTCGCTGGAGAGTGGATCATGTGGAAGCAGCTTGTAGGTGCAATAGTGCAAACAGTTAAAATAGGCAGTAATAAGTTGCCAGCACCAGAGAATATTAATTCAAAAACTCTCAAGGAAGTTAAAGTGGACTAGCTAGACCACTAATGGTGGCTTTTAACCTCATGCTAAAAACTATGCTGGAACCCTACACCTGGAAGACAGTGAATGTGGGAATAACTTTAAAAAAGGTTTCCCGAGAGAGATCGAGGCCAGCTATAAATCAGTAAGCCTGGTATTTGTATGGTGAGAATTAGTAGATTCTATTCTAAAGAAAAGATTCAGTAGGTGCATCTGTGATTATGGTATAATGGGGAAGAGTTTACTTGTTGGCTTTCATTTTTTAAAGGAAGTCTTGCTTCAAAACTAACAGTGGTCCTTGAGGGCATCACCAAGCATGTCTAAAAAATCCTACAAGGATGGCTAGCACTGCTTGGTCAGTGCTCAATAGCAGCCCAAGAAGCAAATGGAATGTTGATTACTTGGCAAGGCAGAGGCTTATACCCCAAAACAATCTCTTCTTTGTTCTCCAGATACAGTCAGCAGAATCGGAGAAGCTTTTAAGTTTCAAAAAAGAGGGGGATGTTTGTGTGTGTTTGGGAGGGAGATCAAAAAAGCTTCTTCCGGCCCTGCCATATGAGCTAGTAAGAGGTACTTGCCTTTGCCCGCAAACTTTCTCACCTGTTCTTAGGCCATTACAGCTACAACAATTCTTCTTGTAGGATTTTGTCTATGAGGATAAGACAGAAAACATCCTACTATGGTTTAAGCTATGGTTTGCCTGTCTCTTGAGTACTGTGTGCAGCTATGGTCCTTCTACCCAAAGAAAATATCTCAAAAGCACATTGTAGGTGGCCCTGGAAGGGGCAACAAGTATCCTTAGAGAGAGGAATGGCAAAGTAGGCTAGGACAGTTTGGTCTGTAAAAGAGCTGAGACAGGTACAGTGGTACAGGGCAGACAACCATTCGCAACAGTGAACTAGGGAATATCTTTTCAATATTTGCTCCAGCATAGGAACTAAAGGGCAGCAGATAGAGCTAGCAGCTGGCATGCCCAGAGCAAGCAAGAGGAGATCACTCTGGCTGAAAAAGCTAGTTAAGCTTTGCACGGTGTTACAGGTGCTTCTCCATTTGGCTCAGGCTGCTGCTTTCAAACTTTAGTAGTCGTTGTTGATTCTCAGTAGGATGTTGGTACCATGAAACAAATGCACACAAGTCTTCTCTGGAATATAATAGTTTTGTTGTTTCTGGCATGACAGGGTGGTTTTTGCAATAAATGTTTTGTCACCTTGATTTTTCAAAAGTGGGGGAAAAGTACTGGAAAATAGAGCAAATTCTGCAAAACAAATAGGAGGAAGTTGTTCATGCTCAAAGGACAGAAGTGCTAAGATTTTTGAGTTACCTGACATACATTTTAATGTGTGAGAGACTTTAAAAATGCCGTTCTTTCAAAGTCTAGCCTGGAAAATCTTCTGTTTTAACTTCGATATGTTAATTTTGAATTTATTACAGTGGCAGGCAGTCATGTTCATGTCCATTTTTGTTTTAAAACAGCATTAGTGACAGCAGTAGCTCACAAGGCTTATCCCAACCTTCCACACAGACGACACAGTACTTACGAGCTGACACGCCAAACAATGCAACGCCAGTAACCAGTAAGTGTTAATCTAATTATAGACCCTTGCAACAGACCCTCTTGGACACAGCTGGAGTATTTGGTGGTAGGGGTCTCATCAATTAGTCTTTTTGCAACCTGCAAAGGAAATGAATGGGGAAGAAGCTTTACAAGGGTGATACATTCATGGTTTCTTTTTGTTCACAGCTTTGCTTGAAAGAATATTAAATAGTTAAAAAGAGCAGTGAATTAAAAGGAAGGGTGGCAGTGTTTTATATACTCTGTGATAGACTGATACTAGCTATGTTCTGTGTTAATTCTGTAATTACTGAAGGTATTTATTATCTGCTGAATGTTGACTCCAATTATTGTCTGTCTTCTCTAGTGGAGGGATATCCCATATAGCATCACTCCAGGGAAGGGACTGTTTAGGCTGTAGGGAAGCTGGATGGTGTAGAGACACACTTGGTGTGCAGTTTCTTGGTAGTTCAGTCTTATTGGACTGACCATGAGACTTTCCCCTGTGCTAGCACTTACGCTGCTAGGCTGCAAGACGGTTTGGGGAGCTGAGCCAGCCAAAACTGACTTCCTTTGTACAGTGATGGACTTTTTGGTTGACTTGGGTTTCTGAACTGGCTTGTAGTCTAGCTGTATGAGCGCCGATATTGGCGCTTGGAGGGTGTGGGTCTACATGACTGAGCACTAGAAGAAGGCAGGACTTAACCCAAACTCAATTGGCTTAAGCTACTGCTGGAGAGCCTGCTTTAAAACATCTAAAGTGAGGTAAGGGTTTATATTACAAAGTGAGAAAAATGGGGGAGCCCGGCCAGAGGAACAAACTGTCTCTCTGTTAAACTCAAATTGCTGTTTTTCTCAATAGAGTGAGAACTGCCAAGCTGAAATAGTACCCTGGCACTCCTCACCTCTTCAGAAAGTGTAAATTAAATGGCTCCTGTTTTCATCTACTGCCACCAGTGACTTTCTTTTCTGTAATGCTCAATAGTTTTGTATTAATTGCCTGAAGAGACTTTGTTCAAGTAGAGTAGAAGTGTCAATGAAGATCCATTATTTAGAGCTAGGTAAAAATAATGATGAATGACTTGATTTTTTTTTTTAAAGCAACCAATAAGACCCAAAAGTCTCTCCCATTTTCTTCTGATTGCACTTAGTAGTGATACAGACCATCCTAATTCATGAGGGAGTACTGTACAAATGTCATGATTACTGTTCAGCCCTACTGTGTTTTCTTGTTTCCTTCCCACATGTGGAAACAGATAAGCTAAGATTGAACTCCTGCAACTTTGGTAAAGTTTTGACTTTCTTCTAAATATATATCTATAGCGCCTTATAAAAAAAAAAAGAGATGTTTTTTGTCATCTGAGTTCATCTTCTCCCATGCAAAAAACTGCCTTTAAAATTTATTTAGTAGAAGAATTAATTTTAAAATAAAAATAAATATATAAAAAAATATAAACCCCCCCCCCCCTTCCACAGAGTTTGGAAGAGACCTTGGCATACAACAAATTCTTGAGCTGGTTTTCCCTTTTGCCACCCGAAGTCCCTCCCCAGCCTTTTTATTTTCCATCTTTTATCCCAGATCACATTCTGCTGTTGATGTCCTATCAACGTCAGGTTTTCAGGTTGGCCCTCTAAGTGACACTGTTTGTTTAATTTTAATATGACCCCTGGAAACTAATTACTGAGCCTCTGGCAAACGGGGAGAGGAGGACCTGTCATGAAGGTGGCCTACAAGCCCATAGTGATGATTAAACCCTCCTTCACCTTGATGACCATGGTAGCTGCTATGCCTAAATGGGACCTGTTTGCTGTGTTCAGTCTGTATTGTTTCAGAATGCCTTTTACATGTTTTGGGACACCCCTGGTAGCACAGGGAAAACGAATATAAGAAGAAAAAAGGTTGGATGCATGAAATAAACAGGAAGAACATTATTAGTCCTTCCACAATCATATTAACCTCGTTTTCAGTAACGTTTAAATTAATAAAAATTATAATCAAAGTAATTATCAAGATTTTTCTCTAGTAATTCATAAACATGTACAAAAATATTCAGACCTTTCTGACTATATTAGTGTATCTAGATGTCTAGAAGTGCCAGAAGAGGGCACTGGTAGTTTTGATTACATCCTCCTGGCGTAAGGCATCTTCCTCACTCTGACAAGTCTTCTGACAAGTCTGCGACCATGATCTTTTTTTCCTTGTTGTCAGGGAAGTGCAGTGTTGTGTTAATCAGCTTCAGTATGTAAGAGGGAGTTTTATTTACTTGGTGTTAATAATGAGACTTGATTGCATGACACTATGTATAATTCTAGTGTGATTTTTTTTTTCTGCAGATTATTATATTCACATGACTTCTCTTGTGTTTGTTGTTTAATACTATAATCTTTTTAAGATTAATACATAATATTTTTAAGTACCTGCTGCTTGCATACCTTTATACCTGTAGGTGGTGCTAAGGTGAAGCAATGTGCTTGTGTTCTCATTATAAGGGTATTTATATTGGTTTGTTTGGCTCTGCTGGCTCCTCAGGTTATCCTACATTACGGATAGAGAAGAATGATCTTAAAAGTGTCACTCTAATGGAAGCAAGAGCTAAGGTGAAGGACATAGCCATCTCCAGGGAGAGGATAACTCTAAAAGATGTGCTCCAAGAAGGTATTTACAGGACTTGGACACTTGTTGGCTACAACATGGTGTATATATGTGTGTGTGTATATATATATTTATAGGTAGATTTTTCCGAAATTAATCGTGGATGATGTTTCTCATCTTTGTAACTTTGGAGGAGGAGAAGAATGATGAATGATGTTTACATTTGGGGTGTGGGGGAGGGTGGGGAAAGCAGTTTCCAGAATTCATTAGAATGGGGGAGCGACTAATCATGCTCAGTAAATCATTCAGCTTGTCTGTCTTAATAATCTGGTCCTTTAAATAAAGGTAAGGATTAGATGGCTAAGGAATGAGGTAATCAGTTGGGGCTCTAAGTGGCAAAGTAACTCACTTTTATAAGTTACTGCAGGAGAGCTTCTCTTAATTAAAAAAAAAAAAATCAAAACAGAAAAACCCAAAGTCCACAAAAACCTCAGTCATCTAAACTCATCATCCCAATTTAATAGCTTCTGATTTGGAAATCTAACCAGCAGATGCAACACTAACAGCTCTGATATGAAAAATTCAGAGACTACCTGATTCTTTTGTCTTGTTTAATGTTTACTTTGTTCATGTTCATGCACAACATTAATTGATTCTTGTTGATGTTGAATTTGGGAAATAGACTTAAATATTTAGGGATTTTTGTCATTAGTCTTTACTGCTGCAACTTCAAGTCTGTGTTTCCTGAGTCACATGAGAAATCAAACTTCCCAAAGCTACAGATCTGAGATACTCATCCTTTGGTGGTAGAACTGCTAAATGCTTTGCATTACTGTCTGAAAAACAATGGGAGGATGCTAACACTCCCCATTTCATGTATGCCTCTAAATCTCTAAGGAGGTAGCTTTGTGCTCAACTCCAGTGTCGGTTCTGCAAAAAGCTTCCTTCGCATGCAGGATGTGCTTTGTGTTCCTTTGTACTGTCTGTTGCCTGTAGCTGTGGTGTTAGGCGTCATCTGATGACGAGAAGTGACTCAGTGCTACAGCTAAGCATCAGATGTTCAGCACCGAGTGACAGAGCTGCCCTACTTTGCAAGATGCAGCTTAAATGGCTGTTGAATGCAATGTAGACCCAGTTAATACTGGGGTCTTGTTTCTTGGCCTCCAGCTGGTACTTGCATCTGTCAAAACCTTCAAAAGTTATTCAAAAGACTAGAAGACAGATCCTGATGAACAATCACGAATTTTAGTTCAGGATTGTAGCAGAGCTGAGCCTCTGTCAACTAAGAACAAAAGAGCTTCAGAGGGAAACAAGAGAATAATAGAAATGTTTGCTTAAAATTTTCAAGAATTCCTAAGTGCTGCCAATGGAACTTAAACATATTTTACAGGTCTTGGCCAGAGATTAATTATAAACTTCAAGTAGCTTCCATAACTTAATCTACTTTAACATTTTAATAATTTAGAAGATTATGGTTCTGCTGTGGTGTAACCAGTTGGAAAATGCAAAGCACCAGGTCTGAGAGTGCGCAAATGAAGAAGGATCTGTAGGGGCCTTTTGTATTGCTGGACTCATGCAGCACCTGATTCTGAACCTGCATCAAGCTCATATTGTACTAGATGTAAGACAAAAATGTAGGCGTCTTAAAGTTTCAAATGGAATAGCTACGCTTTAGCAAATGGAGCAGATATTAACAGCAAGTGGACCTTTACCATTTTCTGGTGAAGTAGAGAAATGACTTAGATGTCCAGTCTGGAATATGAACAGCATAATCTGCAAAAAGCCCAGAGGAGAGTGAGGCAGAAGGAGTGCGTTCGCAGTGCTGTCTCTAAGTGTTATAGCACACGGTGACACACAATTCCTGCTAAGGTACAAGTCTTTCAGGGTACCATTAAAAAAAAACCAAAACAAAACCCCAAACCATGGACCACACAGGAATGCTGTGTTACAGTCTTACTATGTCTAGATACTGGATTGCATGAAAACTATTTTCTATTCGTAACTGCTTTTACACGCTTCCCCATTCTCTTTATTTCCAGCATTTAAAAATAGATAGATAGATTGATACCATAACATGTTTCAGTACAAAACGCTATCTTCCCTTTGACTTTTTCATATATCTGTGTATTGGAAATATATATTTAAGGCACTCTTACGATGTCTTCTAGAACCAAGATAGGAGGGGTTTAGTTTACTGTTAAATAACTTATGCTGTGTATTTATGTCTGCCTGTAGTCTCTAGTTAAATTACTTCTTAATGAGACTACAATTAACTTTCTGCTGTGGCTGAATCATTTTAAGGTAGTGTTTTCTTAATAGATAATAAGTTCTGTTAATGTTATCAGTGTATTTTTACCACGTAATACTTACTAATTGTATGTTCTCTTCGTAGGCACATTTGGGCGCATCTTCCATGGGATTCTAATAGAAGAAAAAGACCCCAGTAAAGAGAAACAAGTTTTTGTCAAAACTGTTAAAGGTATGTTTACATAAAGGAGGTTTTTTGTGTCCAGTTGTTTGGATTGTGGTGCATGCTGGGTGTATCAAATCTGTCTTTAAAAACAAACCCCCCCTCCCTGAAATATGCAAATGGCTACTGATTAAAGTGCAAAAGCAATTTGGATGCTGCCTTCAGCCAGAGAGAACAGAAATCTTATATGGAAGAAAAATGCATGTGCTCTCCACCAGTGCCTTCAGTTACTGCGTCTTGAATACTTTTGCTTATTGTTCTTCTAAGTAAAAAATATATTTGTTTTTTTCCCTGAGCATGGTATTGTTCTTTCCATCCACAGCCTTTTCCCCTGCAAATTGCTGAAAAAGGCACCTGCAATGCATCTTAAAAATCTTTTATAAACATGCATGGCTGTACAAAAGATAGGGCATAGTTTCTGCCATCCTTAAACTTTGCTACTGAAGCATGAGAATTATTATTTAGAACTTAATTTATACAAATACAGCATCTTTGTTCAAGAAATATGTTGGAGTGATTTAAATCATGATAGGTAGACTTAAGAAACAACAAGGTAAGTATAGATGAAAACGGTATTGCACATATCCTGCATAAATATATTACATATATCTTACATATATCCCTTCCTCAACACTCATCATTGTAAGAGTTCTATAGTAGCTCACAACAGTTTTGCTGAATTCCCTGTACAGTAGTTGCTTCACCGGTTATTTTTGTCATTTCAGTTGGGTGTATTATTGCCTTTGGTTTTTCACTTTACAACTTCTTTAATTCTTTCTTAAAAAAAAATAAAATATTAGGATTCTATAAGAATTTCAACTTGCTTTAATTTTTTTTTGACTGGCTAGTAATTTTTAAAGATACTAATTTTGAAGAGAAAGGTGGGAATTGGTGAAGCTGCTAAATTTTGTTGTTGTTGAATCTTTCTGGTACTGATTTATTCTGTGCTGTTCTTAAGAAAAATATATTGCTTAAAGAAAGCAACCTTCTATTATTCTTGGTATGTTTCTCACACAATCAGATGTGTGCTTATGATAAAACCAAAAAAAGTTTAGGTGGAAAGCCACTTAGAAAAAGATTCATGTTCACTTCAAGGGGAGGAATTTCTTAAAGTCAACCTGATTTGGAATAAAGGTAGCTGGAAGAGGGGTCCCTACTTCCTGAAACAGTCTGAATTGGCAGTTTGGGATGGGTGCTGTTGCATTCTTTAGCTGCATGTTGTTCTTGATGTAGGCCTATCAGGATGGTGTGCTTTGGCAGTGAAGACAGGTCAGTGCCTGATACCATACCTGCTGCTCTGAAAAAATACGTTGAACTTCAAAAGGTCCAACTTGTCAGTACTATGAGCCAGGTACGAGCTGTGAGTAATCAACGTAGGCAGTGTGAAATTAGCCTCCTTTCCTGCCTAACAAATCCTTACCTCCTAATCAGCCCGATATGCCTGGACTGTAAGGTCCCTCCACCTCAGTGGGACGGGTACCAACAGTGAAGTAGTGCTTTGCGGGCATCAGGAGGGTAACCTGTGAGTAAATCTGTCTTGGCATCGAGTCAGCCAGCAGAGCTTGATCTGTGCTCTGGGACAACTGTTTGTGTTTCCGCTAATGGGATTCACGGAGGGCTGAACAGTGAGGATTTGCTGCTGTCCCTCTTCCTGCTCTATTCTCTTGCATGTCCTTGTGGGCATTCCTAGGTTCAGAGTGACAGCTGCTCTCGTAGTCACAGATACTTCTGTTATTTCTTCAGGAGTGCCTCTGAGTTGGTACACTTTCATTCTGTAGCACTTTTCCTCCCTGTTGAGTCCAGAGAGGGCTTCTGAAAAGTAGATATGCTGCCCCTTTGGAAGATGTTGGTAGCTACCATTTAGCATGATGGTGGTAGCTAGAACTGTGTTTGCTGAAGTAGTCATAGCCTTAACAAAAGTAATAGTCCTGTTATATAAAGGCAAGTATTTTCTTGTAGTGACTTCTAGCAAGAAGCAAAGGAGTGTCTTTTAAATAAAAAAAAAAAAAAAGTATGCTTCTTCCCAATATTTTGGGAACTTTTCCTGAATTCTGCCCTCTTCTGTTGCCCCTCCCTGCCAAACAGTTCTGACTGTCATTTTGCTTTTATTTGATATTGTTTCCGAAAGACTTATCCCATGTCACATGAGCCTGGTGCTCCTCTGTGTTGTTGGAGGCAGTCTAACTTGGGGCATCATTCACCAATGTTACCTTAGTCTGTGATCCCCTTCGCTCTGCTATTTGGTGGTTCTCTGCCCTGATTCAGAGTCAACAAATGCTACGGCTCTTGTGAGCACCGAAATTGTTGTAAGCCAGGACAGTTTGACATCTGTACAGCACTACTCAAGCATGCTTACTTTTTATAGCATTGGATGAAATGACAAGGCAACATTTGTGAGAACAGATCTTCATTTAGCTTCCTCCCATCACCACTTATCTAATTGCTTTACCAAAATGGGGCTTCCAATCCACTCTTGAAGCCACATTTCTCCCTTGCAGTGGCTTGTATCTTTGACACAGCGCACATCCTGATTTCTCTAGCCCTTCCCTTTGCAGTGAAAGATTTGCTGGCTGTGGTGAACTGGAGTATGGTCTTAAGGGAGTAATGGTATTCATGTAATTGTTGTCTGTAGAGAATTTCTCAGCTTTAAAAAGGATCTATATGGACAAAGTTTGTAATAGACTTTGCTGATACTTGTCTGTGAAAGAATACTGGTTTCGGCAGCAGAACGTTGCTAGGAAAATAACTATAAACATCCCCATTTCGCCTTACAGCAGTTCATTTGCAGTGCTAATATTAAGCAGCTTCGTTTTCGTACCCTGGCTGTGATAGCTGTGTGTGCAGCTGGGTCATGTAATAAGTTGGGAATTTGATCTGCTTGGAAAAAAAAAACCCTGCAAAAATTCTCTCTTAACCAGACTTTTTCCTTGATCTTGTTCTTTCTGTGACCACACACACACTGCTGTTTTGGCACAAACACAGGAGTAGGGCAGGACCACAAAAGTGAGATGGGTATGAGAACTATTAAACTGACTTAAGTATCTCTGTTGCTGAAGGCAAAAAAGGAGCCTGAGGGTCATGGAAAAGAAACAAGGGAAAAAGGCTTTGTCTGTGTAGCTAAGTTATCCCCACCCCCCCCCAAAAGTATGGGCTGTTCCAGAACTGTCTTGTTTTACCCAGTGGTGCACTCTGATAAAATAAAGTCCAGTGGTACCCTGAGTGACAGAAAATAATGGGGAGGGGGAGTGGGGTGTTCCAGATCTTCTGAAAAATGTGAACTGAAATTGTTTCAGCAGGTGCTATGAGGAAGAATAACTTTCTTGAGAGGAAAACCACCTCTTCTCAGCAGTATCAGAGCTTGAGAAACTTAAGACATTGCATTGGCTGTTTTGATATTAGGGTAGTTGCTATGGCTTTAAATCTGGAATTGCCAGAACCCTTTGGAAGGAGAACACCTGGACATGACAAATATCATCAGTACGCTTGTGCCCAGACTAGAACTTCATATCGTAGAATCATAATCGTTTGGGTTGGAAGGGACCTCTAAAGACCATCTAGGCCAACCCCGCTGCCATGGGCAGGGACATCTTTCACTAGGTCATGTTGCTCAAAGCCCCATCCAACCTGACCTTGAACACTTCCAATGATGGGGCATCCACAACTCTGGTCCCTTTAAGTATTAAAAGGCCACAATAAGGTCTCTGGAGTGTTTTCTTCTCCAGGCTGAACAACCTTAATTCTCTCAGCCTTTCTTCACAGGAGACGTGTTCCAGCCCTTGGATCATTTTCATGACCCTCCTCTGCTTCTCTGGACCTGCTCTAACAGGTCCATGTTTTTCTTGTGCTGGGGACCCCAGAGCTGGACACGGTACTCCAGGTGGGGTTTCATGAGAATAGAGTAGGTGGGGAGAATCACCTCCCTCAACCTGGGAGCTTTGCCTAGACATGACCTTAGTTGGTGCAGTTGTTTACTGTGTCACTGGATAATAAGTCTTCACCCCTGCAGAGTACCAGTGTGCTGACATATAAGTGGCTTTGTGTTGGGCGTTACCGTTGCAAGCTATATTGATCATAGCAAGTTTGTGTTGTGCAGAGTGGTAAAGCTGGTGGATTAAGTGATTATCGACTGGACATGCGCGAGAAAGCCCAAGTAGTATACATGGGACTGGAAGGCTTCCTCAAGCCATGGGCAGCTAATGTACATTGGCTTTTAGGAGAAGACCTCTGCTGTACTACGAAAGGTGTCAAAGAAGGGTTATTGTGCCATTCAGGTAATGGTTTCTGAATACTTCTCATAAGAAAACCTGTGAAGAAAGGTCATGCCATAGATCTAACAGCAGGTATGTATCATAATGGATCTCTTCTTCCTTGTGTTCCTTCTTCATATTAGTGTATTTATAAGATCCATAACCTTTCAGGATGGGTTACTTCCTGATAATGTGGACAGAGGAGAATGTGCTGTCAGTTTTCTCATTTCATATCCTGGACAAGATGGATGTTGTGGCTGACATGCTCATCAGACAATAGTTAGATGCGTATTTCCCGCTCCGAGAGGAGTGTGTTTGCAGCCTTGTCAGTTTCCCTCTTTCCTATCTTTTTACTTCGCCCTAGGGTTGATCCTTGTCTGCAAAGGATCAAAAAAGCAAAGGTATGCTTTGACTGGTTATGGCAGTAACTGCAGCAGCCTTTCCCCCTTTCCTTCTCTGCTGTTTTCTATTAACCAGAAGAGTGCTAAATGAAATCAAGAAGCCTTGATTTTTCTGAACTTAGTACTTGTTCTCCCTTCTGAAGTGATCTCCTGTTGAAGGAATCGGTAATACATAAAAACTGAGAAAGCCTGGACCTGCCTACCTTTGTCCTGAGAAACTCTTTAAGTGAAAGAGGCCATTCAGAGAGTGTGAGACTAGTTTCCAGGAATGTATTGTATTCCCTGTTTTCTCAAGCTGGGATTGACCTATTAGGTCAGACTCTCAAAGGGCAAGTTTGATCCTAATAAAGCAACATCAGTGCAGGAGGCTGATAGGTTGGAGTTCGCTTGTTTAGCATTATTTGACTGGTTGGAGTTCGCTTGTTTAGCATTATTTGACTAGTTTCTCCTATGCCACAGAATTTGTCTGGGGTCTTTCATCTGAACCGTTCATTAAGTCTTTGAAGTGCTTTTCAACCGATTCAGTGACTACTTGTTCCGTAGCTTGTAAATTGATATGACTGAAAAGTTGGAGACACTCCTCTTGAAATCCCAGTGCCGCATCTTTTATAAAGGTATAGTCTGAAGGCAGAATTCATCTCTGAATGCCAGAAGTTCACTCCAGATCCCCTAGAAGAGGTTTTTATTTCACCTAACTGTAGTGCACTCCAGAGAAAAGTTTTAACATGCCCTGGGCAGTGACAAAGCTTCTACCTGCATGTTCACGAGATACATTCATTTATAATGTGGTTTTTTTTTTTAATGCTGTATCATCTAACGCTTTAGAATGCGTCTGGATGCCTGAGTCTTCAATTATGTGCAGTGCTCTATGCCAAAGAGGAGGGCCTAAAAGAAAAAATGGGTATCAGTTAGCAAAATTAGAGGTAGCTTTCTGGAAGCTCTAATAACTTTGGGAGTACAAAGATACAAGCCCCTGTATCATCTAACGCTTTAGAATGCGTCTGGATGCCTGAGTCTTCAATTATGTGCAGTGCTCTATGCCAAAGAGGAGGGCCTAAAAGAAAAAATGGGTATCAGTTAGCAAAATTAGAGGTAGCTTTCTGGAAGCTCTAATAACTTTGGGAGTACAAAGATACAAGCCCTGAGCAAAAGGTGTCACTTGTTCATACTTTCTCTAGATCCTTCATGTTGGCCATCCAGTTGTTCTTTTCTATTTGCAGTTTACGGTTTCACTGTCTGTTAATTTGCTAGTCATCATCCTAAAAGTTTTAGCTTCTTTCACATTTAGACTTTTCTATGGATAATTCGCCTTCATTCTTTCTTTAAATGGACATTCATGAAGATTAAGGATGTGTCTCATAACATATTCTTGTTCTTACTGGTAATCTGTACTATATTTGGGATACTGGAATCCGTGGATCAGCATAACCTGAATAAGTTCTTCGTTAGAAAGATGAGAGACTTAGCTGGCATTTGCTGTCTTCATTGTGTTTCTTGCTCTACAGTAGAATTGTTTTATGAGGTTGTAATGCTTCACTTTCCGATAGGAGGTTTCCAATCACTCTCAACTTTGGGAAGTGTTTTGGTCGGCATGTTTCTCAAAGCTGGCATTGCATCTCTTGCCAGTGATTGACAGATCTCTTCTGCCTTTATGTGATGTGAAATAGACTTTCTTGTGAATCTTTTAGATCATCTTGCATCAGAAGAGGAAGAAAACACATGGTTTTCACCTTTGATTTAAAGAACACATTGTTTAATGGTGCTTTTCCTGTGAAGGAGAAAATTCTTTGCAGAACAAATAGAATTGTATTATTCCAGGAACATACGCAGTGAGTTTGAGTTGTGCAGAGCCCTGACTCATTTAGTACGTTCTGGCCAAGGTACGTTTTTGTTAAAAACAACCGATCATGCTGTTCAAGATAACCTGACTGGTTCCATTTCATTTTCTAACCACTTAAAATTTTTCTTACGTACAAGAAAGGAGTGTTTGAAAACAACCCACCCATGAAAAGCACTGGAAACAAAGTTCATAGTATGAGTGAAGATTAACTCTTAAGACTTCATCATTTTACCAACTTTAACAAAGCTTTGAGTTTTGTTCAAGTCATTATAGGTCACTAAAGGACTCTTTCAGCATTCTTGGCTACCTCTAAAATTACACTTTAAAAAATGTTTATTTGTTGTTAATCTAGTTAAGAGGGGATGCTCAAAGTGCACCCACATAGACAATATGGATCACGATGCTGTAATGGAAGCCTTGGAGAAGGACCTTACCATGAATTCATCTGGTACATCTCAGGACTGCAGCTGCCGTCAGAGTATTTGTAGTACACAAGACTTTTCTAGTATGGGTCAAAACATGCATTTTGCAGTGCAAGTTTGTGTTGAGTTGTAGATATGAGGAAACCTATTAGATGTTGAATGTTTTATGTTAAAACAAGTGGGACTTAACTGTCCATAGTGTGCAGACCTGTTACTGCCTTCATTCATGTGATGTCTGTGTTGGCCTGCTTACGACCTAGCTGAGTGCAAGTTGGTGACCCTTTAAGGACTTCTTCAATACAGTTAGGAGGTGTAGGAATAGAGATCCTGAGAACTTAGGCTATGTAAAACAAGTGAAAGCAATAGGCATAGTTAGGTGACTAAGTATGTATATATAAGTGTGTATAATAAGCTTTGTGTTAACCAAGTTGAAAGGTTTCTTGTTCATATTAGACATATAGTATATCGCAAGCTGGAGCATACACAGTTGTTCCCAAGGTACCATTTTTAAATTGCATTGAATTTACTATTCTGGGCAGTTCATTCTTAAAAGCACTGCCTTGTGAAAATACTTACAAGTTTAAGTTCATGCCTTAAATGTACAGTATTTAAGTTAATTGTTTAACCTCCCAAAATCAGAGTACAGTATCCTGTTTCTGTAGAAGAAAGTTTATGACAAAAAAAAAATTCAAGAGAAGAGCTGCTTCTAGTCTGAGCTAAATTCTTAAATGTCTTCATAAAGGAAGATACTTGAATTTAAAGACTTAGGGAAAAATAGCAAATTGCTGAATACCAGCTTAAAAATGCATTATATTTGTCATTCAATCCTAGTTCATTAAAAAATGTCCTGAGACCTAAAATAGTACAATATACATTAAAAAAATATTGAGTAGCAGCTCTGAGGTTGATGTCCAAAGTACTGTACTTCTTAATTTAAAGATTTGCTATTCCCTATGCTTCTGCGA
>NW_008824667.1:345804-419269 GCF_000699105.1 Pygoscelis adeliae | reverse complement strand
TCGCAGAAGCATAGGGAATAGCAAATCTTTAAATTAAGAAGTACAGTACTTTGGACATCAACCTCAGAGCTGCTACTCAATATTTTTTTAATGTATATTGTACTATTTTAGGTCTCAGGACATTTTTTAATGAACTAGGATTGAATGACAAATATAATGCATTTTTAAGCTGGTATTCAGCAATTTGCTATTTTTCCCTAAGTCTTTAAATTCAAGTATCTTCCTTTATGAAGACATTTAAGAATTTAGCTCAGACTAGAAGCAGCTCTTCTCTTGAATTTTTTTTTTGTCATAAACTTTCTTCTACAGAAACAGGATACTGTACTCTGATTTTGGGAGGTTAAACAATTAACTTAAATACTGTACATTTAAGGCATGAACTTAAACTTGTAAGTATTTTCACAAGGCAGTGCTTTTAAGAATGAACTGCCCAGAATAGTAAATTCAATGCAATTTAAAAATGGTACCTTGGGAACAACTGTGTATGCTCCAGCTTGCGATATACTATATGTCTAATATGAACAAGAAACCTTTCAACTTGGTTAACACAAAGCTTATTATACACACTTATATATACATACTTAGTCACCTAACTATGCCTATTGCTTTCACTTGTTTTACATAGCCTAAGTTCTCAGGATCTCTATTCCTACACCTCCTAACTGTATTGAAGAAGTCCTTAAAGGGTCACCAACTTGCACTCAGCTAGGTCGTAAGCAGGCCAACACAGACATCACATGAATGAAGGCAGTAACAGGTCTGCACACTATGGACAGTTAAGTCCCACTTGTTTTAACATAAAACATTCAACATCTAATAGGTTTCCTCATATCTACAACTCAACACAAACTTGCACTGCAAAATGCATGTTTTGACCCATACTAGAAAAGTCTTGTGTACTACAAATACTCTGACGGCAGCTGCAGTCCTGAGATGTACCAGATGAATTCATGGTAAGGTCCTTCTCCAAGGCTTCCATTACAGCATCGTGATCCATATTGTCTATGTGGGTGCACTTTGAGCATCCCCTCTTAACTAGATTAACAACAAATAAACATTTTTTAAAGTGTAATTTTAGAGGTAGCCAAGAATGCTGAAAGAGTCCTTTAGTGACCTATAATGACTTGAACAAAACTCAAAGCTTTGTTAAAGTTGGTAAAATGATGAAGTCTTAAGAGTTAATCTTCACTCATACTATGAACTTTGTTTCCAGTGCTTTTCATGGGTGGGTTGTTTTCAAACACTCCTTTCTTGTACGTAAGAAAAATTTTAAGTGGTTAGAAAATGAAATGGAACCAGTCAGGTTATCTTGAACAGCATGATCGGTTGTTTTTAACAAAAACGTACCTTGGCCAGAACGTACTAAATGAGTCAGGGCTCTGCACAACTCAAACTCACTGCGTATGTTCCTGGAATAATACAATTCTATTTGTTCTGCAAAGAATTTTCTCCTTCACAGGAAAAGCACCATTAAACAATGTGTTCTTTAAATCAAAGGTGAAAACCATGTGTTTTCTTCCTCTTCTGATGCAAGATGATCTAAAAGATTCACAAGAAAGTCTATTTCACATCACATAAAGGCAGAAGAGATCTGTCAATCACTGGCAAGAGATGCAATGCCAGCTTTGAGAAACATGCCGACCAAAACACTTCCCAAAGTTGAGAGTGATTGGAAACCTCCTATCGGAAAGTGAAGCATTACAACCTCATAAAACAATTCTACTGTAGAGCAAGAAACACAATGAAGACAGCAAATGCCAGCTAAGTCTCTCATCTTTCTAACGAAGAACTTATTCAGGTTATGCTGATCCACGGATTCCAGTATCCCAAATATAGTACAGATTACCAGTAAGAACAAGAATATGTTATGAGACACATCCTTAATCTTCATGAATGTCCATTTAAAGAAAGAATGAAGGCGAATTATCCATAGAAAAGTCTAAATGTGAAAGAAGCTAAAACTTTTAGGATGATGACTAGCAAATTAACAGACAGTGAAACCGTAAACTGCAAATAGAAAAGAACAACTGGATGGCCAACATGAAGGATCTAGAGAAAGTATGAACAAGTGACACCTTTTGCTCAGGGCTTGTATCTTTGTACTCCCAAAGTTATTAGAGCTTCCAGAAAGCTACCTCTAATTTTGCTAACTGATACCCATTTTTTCTTTTAGGCCCTCCTCTTTGGCATAGAGCACTGCACATAATTGAAGACTCAGGCATCCAGACGCATTCTAAAGCGTTAGATGATACATTCATTTATAATGTGGTTTTTTTTTTTAATGCTGTATCATCTAACGCTTTAGAATGCGTCTGGATGCCTGAGTCTTCAATTATGTGCAGTGCTCTATGCCAAAGAGGAGGGCCTAAAAGAAAAAATGGGTATCAGTTAGCAAAATTAGAGGTAGCTTTCTGGAAGCTCTAATAACTTTGGGAGTACAAAGATACAAGCCCTGAGCAAAAGGTGTCACTTGTTCATACTTTCTCTAGATCCTTCATGTTGGCCATCCAGTTGTTCTTTTCTATTTGCAGTTTACGGTTTCACTGTCTGTTAATTTGCTAGTCATAATCTACAGTACACTTTCATTTACATACAGTTAAAATCACTACTTGTATTTCAATTTTGTTAGCTGCTGCCCTTTAGCAGTTGAGAGACTTTGAAACATTAAATCAGTTATGTCTCTCTTCCCCAGTTTCACTTCACACTTACTTACATTTTCAGCTTCATTAAGTTAAATGGATTACTGAGCAAAGAGCCTTTTATTTGTTGCTATTTGCTGCTGCTACTTGGATTCTAGTGTTATTGTTATGTAGGAAAATAGCACTATCCCCAAATCATACTTCTCTCTGCCCTTTTTTGTGGTTTAAAATTGCGTGTGCATTTGTAATGTAGGAAAACCAGAACAGCATTCCCTGTTTTAGCAGTGTCATGTTGAATCACTTCCAGAATATATTTAAAATTGGGCTTGAGTTTTAAAATATGAACTGTGTTGCTTTGGAAAGTAAACTTATGTGGTTGTGGTGTGGAAACAAATGTTTCAATATAAATAGCCTTGATATTAAGATTGGAGGAGAAAACCTGTTCTATTGAAACTTTTACAAGACTAAGCATAGTGTCCTGTGTTGTAACCTCCTTACGTTGTCGTTTGTGTGTGCATGTCTTAACATAGGGAAGATTTTAATTCTGTAGGCTGCACAGTTGCCTTGTAAAGCAGATAGACATTGATGCGTGAAAGTATAGCCATTATCTGAATGTCTCTGTAGCTATCTAGACTTGTGCATGCAATAGAGCAGCTAAGCAGGAGCAAGGTGTGTTTTCCTTTACTTCTGTGGTAGGCAGAAAGCAATCGGATGTGCTACTGGCTTCCATGGTAACTTGTCACTGTCTAACTGTTAGGGCCTCTTGCAGTTTTAAAGCATAAATATATGTATATATATATGTATGTACTTCCCCTTCTACCTATAAAAAAGCAGATTGGATCATGACTACTTGCATTCCTCAAGCAGTTCATCCTTCTATCGAAGGAAAGTTCTGAAAATGTCTGCTAGCAGCATTAAAAATGTCATGTACAACAGACGTGAACTCAGGGTAGTCTTCGAGTGTTGAATTTCTTCCAAAAACCCAAAAACCCAGAGACTTGTGTAGGAGGGTTAAGGCAGTATTCAGGCATGTATTCTCTTTGAACTGGGATTGAATTCTGCCTTGGGAGAAATTTTACATAATTAATTGCTCTGCAGAAGCAGCAGTAATTAAAAAGGATGTGTTGATACCAGGAGCATTTCTTACCTGAAGCTGAACGTTCAGGGCAGTTCTGGTACTACAGTCTCAATTCCTATGGGCACAGAGTCTGTGACCATTGTGCCTGCCTGTGTGCTTTTCACCCTTCAGTAATTTGAGCTTGTGGACTTTGTCACAGTATATGTGGCAAAGCCCGCAAGTCTGAAAGATAGTAAGGGTGATACAAGCTTTGTGAAAACAGGTAGCCATATAGAAAACGGGTTGTGTAAGTGTTCTGATGTTAGGGAATATTAGCTTGCAATATGAACAGAAGGAAGTTCGCATGGGAACAAGATGTTACAAATGGTCCAAAGGTGAGACAAGCTTCAGGTAAAACATCTTTTTAAATATTGCTGTCAGGAAATGTGTTTAGACTTCCTAGCTGTAGTGTTTGCGGAGCTGCTTCTGATACATGTGCTGAAAGAAATTGCTGTGTGTTACTGCCCATAGTAGGCTATGAAAGGGCTCTGGAATGACCTATTTCAATTTTGAAACCCTCAGTTGTATTGCTTTTAAGATTCTGCTTTGCCTTCTGTCTGAAGAAACAGATTTCAGTGACCGTGCTACAATCTAAAGTCTTTAAGTTGTAATGCTGTGCTTTGCTATTTTGAGATTCTAGGAGGTCTGACTTAAAATGTTATTCTTGAAAGCCATCCAGCTAATCGGGTAACTCACTGCAATATCCAGGTAATTGCTGCTTTCATCTCTGGTAAGTAATTTGAGGTGTGGAGTGACTCTTTTCTGATATGCTACCACCTAGTGAATGTAGCGCGTGATGCTCTGCAGTTGTTATGAGTGCCCAGTCTCATAGCAAACAAATTACTGCAATGTTGGTGTCATTGCAAAACTTCCCAGAGATATTTTTCATGAGTGTCACAATGATTCATGTGACTGATAAGTGATGGTAAACAAAGATTTAAAATGCAGTTTTGCAGATAGCCTTTTAGAAGTTGGTAAAAATCAAACAGATGCCCTTTCTCCCTATGAACCAGGAAGGGCCTCAGCACATATTACACTTGCCAGAATTGTGTGGAGAGATTAGCCTCTTATATAAAAATAGTAGTGCTAGGAGCCCCATTGTGCTTGGCTATATACAAATAACATAATATCATGAGGTAAACTTGCAGCCATATCAAAGCTTCTTGAAATCCTAGCTTGTTCTTGCTCTGTGCCTTAGGGTAGGCTTTCACAGCCAGGCTCTTGGCACAGAAAGAGTAAAACCAGTGCTTTAAAAGCATCTTCCTAGTTCTGGAATGCATTTACATCTATCTCAGATAGTCTTGTTTTTAAGCACCTTCTGAAAGTTGGACTTTTTTGGTCCTAATTGAACCCAGAATTACTACTGGATATTATATCTTTCTCTTAACTCGTGTGACCTGAAGTCTTTGCTATTCAGTTACTCAGCTGTTGGTGCGTGATAGCCTTGTGAAAATAGAGGATGCTCTTTCAGGGCTAAGAGGCGCTGACCTGGCTACACCTCATGGTCACCATGATGCAATTGCATGAATTGTTGAGCAGTGATGTATTCTTAATCACAAATAGTGTTAATATCTCAGAGGGAAGTTTAGCTTTTTTTAGGACTTTGAAGAAGTTGTGCAACAAGCCCTTGTTGCCTTGCCCTGGAGTGTTTGACTTAAACTCAGGGCTGTTTCTTGACGCACAAATTTAATCTATGGGAGACTGGCCTCCTCTGTCATGGCTTTAAGTTGCTATTCTAATTTAAGAGGTTTCTGGCTCTGTGGGAGGCTTTCCCCCCGTTCCCTGCTCTTTAGCTGCGTGTGTGGCTGTGGTCATATCAAATGACTTCACAGATCCGCTACAGAAAAAACAAGCCGCAAAAGCCTGTGGGCATTCTTGTGTGTCTGACAGGATCATTCCCCAGGTCTCATTTTGTGTGGCTGCACAAACAATTCTGTGAATAAAATGCCCACGTGTGTGTGCTTACATGTAATGCTTAGAGATTTGATATATGGTTTCGGTACAGGATTACACTTTGGCCCAGGCAGGAAAATGAAATCTGTAGGATTCACCATAGTATGTCCTCGTAAAAATGTCTCACCAAGCTGGAATTGCTGGGTCACGGCTGTCACTGGCTTTGCTCTGGACTGCGTATTTCTTGTATCAAAGCCAGAAACACTGTGGACTTTCTGGATTGCTTTTAAGGGTTTTCAGTGCAGGATGGTCAGATTCACCAGGTTCTCGACAACAAAATGTATTATTACCAAAATGATCTTGTTCCCAATCTATGAAGACCTGTCTGTTGGATGTTTGAAAGTGGTTATAATCTGCTAAACATGACAGAGTTTGTTTAAATGTACTTTTTGTTGTGTAACTAAAGAAAATGGCCTTAAAAGGAAGTCTAATTGCAGTGGGGACTGTTGTGGTAGCATTATTTTGGTATTTTTTTACCCCCTTTTGACTAGAATCACTCGAAGTGGTGATTTATATTCTGTTTTGAATTATATCTAGTACAAAACCACAATAATCAAATTGTGTGGTTGTTCTAAATTGGCACTGGTCTAAGCTAGAGGAGGATTGGCCTTGTACTGCTATTGTTTGTTCTGAGTGTGTTGAATTTGTTGGTGTTGTGTAAGTTTTTTCCATACAGAAAACAAGGAAATAATATTGATAAGAAAACACAATACGGATGCTGGGACTGTTTCACAAGATAAGATTTAGATTTCTGTATGTACTTGAATCGTCCTTTTGGGTGCTCAACGACTATAGCGTAGTATCTCCGAGCTGAAAGAAAACAATGAAATGTAACAGTGACCTGCTGAAAAACACTCTGTGTGATGGAAAGGGAAAGGCATCGGCAGAAGAGTGTTGTCTCTTACAGTGTTAGCATGAAGAGATGAATAGATGCATTGTCTGAACCAGATTAACTCGTTCTGTAGATTTTTAAAGCCAGTCTTAAATAATCTCTGATTTAGAGCTTCAAATTATTGCATGGTAGCTCTTATAATTAAAAGCAAACCAGTTAAGCAAGCACAGGGCCAAAGAGCATATAAGCAAGTTAATCAGCTTAAACTCACATCTAGTAATCTCTTTCCTCCCTTTTGTCATATGCTGGGTTGAAGAGGTTGTGGTCTTTGAGTTCTAGTAATTAATGCATTTAAACCTGAAGCTATGTACTAGTAGCCTGCTGGCAGTTCCTCTAACTTCTTATAATATGCTTTTACACCTCTATTTTTAATGCTTCTTGCCCTTTATAACAGTTGGATGATTCAGCCATTTGTGCCTATATAACTGCATTTTAATGTAGTATCTTGGTTTTTCTTACTTGTCTACAAGCCTTTTGAAGTCTGTCTCCTAATATCAAATTCATCACATATAAAACACTTGGGAGCTATTGCTGCACAGTAGGTAGGACCTTCTCTTTCTCATGCCTCTGTGTGTTGGAGTGCAAACTAGAGGCTTCAGCTGACCATTGCTTAAATGTCTCCTGCACTGCAAGAACCTGTTCAGACCCTCCCCCCATATGTACTTGTTATCAAATACAAGGAAGTGTGCCATTTTGATGCATCCTGTAATACACCGCAGCCATAGTTGTCACAAGTCTAATGGCACCTCTGTGTCTGGACTTCTCTAGAGCGCTGTGTTTTGACTTCTGGTGGTCTTGGTCCTTCCAGTCTGTACAGGGTCTAGGCAGTGATGCTCCTTAGGGGTTTCCAAGCATGCTCAGGGTTCAGTGCCTCTGGCTGGGACCTGTATCTGCATTTATAACCTCCATTTCCTGATCTCCTCCTTTTTTAGTGCCTGTATGCTTTTGGGAAGGCATGCCTCCTTTTTAATCTTTCCTGAGCCAAGGTGGTAAAGCAGCCTTTGAACTAGTTTGCCTTGGGATATCATTCCTTTCCCTGACTTAAAGGAACTCTCTCAATCCAGCCGATGTTTTGTGGCTCACAGGTTCTTGAGTTGTGCGATTTCTCTTTTGATGAACCCTTCTTAGGCAGGAGCTGTGTTGTGCCTGAAGCTGTCTCCACTTCCAGCAGATCTGGAAAGCTAAATGCCAATTTGTGTATTATGTTAAAGCCTATCTATTTAGCTTGCCATTGCCATGAGGGGGAGGCTGTGCTCTCCCTGTGGGCTTTGTGCTTTCTTTCCTTACCTTGTGCTCATCTGCACTGACCACGTTCACCACTCAACTCAGTCAAAAGTCATGTTTTCTTTTGCAGGGTTAAAGTTCAATTAGGAAAGGGTGGTACGGGGAGGAGGGTAAGACCATGAAGAAGGGAAAAGAGCAGATGAGTTCTCTCCTCTTCTTCCTCCCAGGGCAATAAAATGTTGGTTTGACTCATCTGTAATATGTAAATTCATCCTAATGCAGCAAGAAAAACTGATTGGCTCTTGCTGGGCTCTCTCCTGTGCTAGCTTGCTGCCTAGGCACATCAGTACTAGTTCTAGCACGAAGGAGGGACAGAAAATGCACCCAGGTATGAGGAGGGTGGGATTGTGAGAGCTCTGATTTACATCGCATTAAGCTTCCCTGTTGCTTCTTGTGACCAAAGGGGAAAAAAAAAAAACTAAACACAAAAATATTTGTGGGGAAGGGGTTGCAGGCAACACTTCTGCTTCTGCCCAGTAGATGTTCTGATTGCTGTGGGTTACTGGAGTTACCACAGATGCTTGAATTTTAGCTGGCAGCAGTGGTTTTTTGGTTGGGTTTTTTTTTTTTTTAAAGGCAGGGAAGAGAACAGCAAACATTTCTAAGGTTACCAAGAGTCAAGTGCTTCAAGTAGAGAGCAGTAAATATAGAAATAAATGGTCTCCATCAGTGTGGAAGTAATCTGCAGAAGCCTGTACTGGTAGTTCAGCAGCGAACTGGTGTCTTCTGAGCACTTCTGTGCTTTTGGGAAATGCACGGCATGCTCCCCTTCTTCCAGCAGCATGCTCCCCTTCTTCCAGCAGCACCGGCCCTGTGTGCAGGATGTGACCCATGCTGCCTAGTGCAAGCAGTTCATGCCTGCCCAGAAGCTGTCAGGAAGTGGCAAAAGTACAGTCTGTCAGCACCTGCAGTGTGTCTTATTTCCTTTTTCGGCTTCACCCCATTTGTTTAAGCAGAAATATGCCCTAGAACTTGGCTTACTCGTTTGGGGTTTTTTAAATTCCATTTTAAAAAAGTAGGCAAGAAAGTTCTGTTTGTGCTCAAATGAACTCAACTGACCTGCAGATCTGGACCAAATTTTAATTAATATGTTGATTTGTTTCCAAAGTTAGATCTGCAGTTTCTTTATATATATATATATATTTTTTTTATTAGATCAAGCCTCAGAGGTACAGGTGACAATGATGTTGACTGAAAGCTGTAAACTCAGAGGACTTCATCACAGGTAAGCTAAGCAGTGTTTATAAGCAGCACTGTATCTGTGTGAGCTGAAAATACTTGTGCTTAAAGCTCCCTAGGGGGAGAGGAAACAGTTTTTTCAGAATTTAGCAATATTTTGCATGTTTGAAATTTTTTTTAAGCCATAGAGAGCTGAAGCTATTTTTGTGTCACTCTAAAATACAGAATTCTAGATATGCAAAGAGTGCTTATAAGCTTTTTTTCCTAGCTGCGCACTCCGTAAAATCAAATGGTAGCAGCATGTGGGAAAATGGGGAAAGTCTTTTGGTTTGGTGTTCCAAGCCTCGCAGTGAAATATGGGTAGATACTCCTTTTATATATTCTTAGTTATTACAGAAAAAGGTGCTGCAGGCACTTGTTGGTTTATGCTGGTTCTTGCACAGGCTAGTTGTTAAATGTGGTGGGATCTTAGTGATGACGAGAGTAAGTATATATGCAGGTTGATTGTCAGTTTAGCTAATTTATTAGTCTGTTTTGTATTGTTCATAATTTTCTACATGGCACAGGAAAGTACTGTGATTAGGTACCGTCCCACATGGACACAAGGAAATGCTTTTTAGGACTCTTGCACACATATTGTCCTGGTATGGCATCATAACAACACTGATGGAATTTATTCCTTAAGAATTAATGGCATGGTTTTTTGGTGTGATGGCTTAAGTTTTTTTTAAATTGATGCCCCAAACAGCTTGAGTTAGTGGCAGTTTTGCAGCTTGGATTAAAGGCTAAAATTGGCCTTAAAGATCTTCATTACTGGCAAGGATGCAGGTAAAAAGAAACCGAAGCTCGTCGAAAGTCCCTAGACTGGTAACTGATCTTTTTTTACTGGTAATGTGAAGAAATGAAAATAGTTCAAGCAGAATTATTAGTCCTACAGTGCATTTAAAAGTTGCTTTTCTAAGAGTTGTTACAGTTAAAGCCTTGCCTAAAATACAAGATTGTATTAAGAGGAGGAGGTAGCAGGTTCTTGAGGAAACATACTTAAAATGGAAACAAAATGAAACAACCCCGCTCTCATCATTCATAATCAGCTGTTATCCTCCCTTTTACAAGTCAAACTCTTTAAAAAGTCCAGAAAGCTTTTCTTCTGTACACTGCCTATAAAGCTGGGACCTTTATCTTGATTGAAGGTAGAGCTACATGGGTATGTAGAGCTCATGGGTGTGATACCTGACTATCAGACATCTTCAAGTAAGAACAGGAAATGTCAAAGTTCCCTTTTAAAAATCATTGTAACTCATTGGAGACTTACTAATATGTTTTCAATAGAAGATACAGGGTTTTTTTTAAAAATGTTTCATGGAAAATTGAAACTACATACAGTTTGTCTCAAGTTTCTATAAATTTATATATACAATGCAGTACTCAAATCTCATTTGATACTGTAGGAAGATGTTTAGAAACAATGCAGCATGGGGGTTATCTGAGCTATAAGGAGGGTTGGAAGGGACCTTTGAAGTGGTTTAGTGGTGGACTTGGCAGTGTTAGGTTAATGGTTGGAGTCGATGATCTTAAAGGTCTTTTCCAACCTAAATGATTCTATGATTCTAAAACACTTGTGATAAGACTCCTGAGATACTTCAGGAGTATCACTGAGAGTGCAATTTAATGTTTAGTTGATTCAAAACTAAAATCTTCTGCTCTCTCATTTTGAAGTGGATCAAACATGATGTTTTGACCTTTTTTTTAAACCACTGTAATGGAGCCATATATTTTTATATCTATAGTTGCATTTAGAATTATACACTTCCAAGTTATCGCTTCGTAATATAAATGATAACCTGTATTCACAGAAATTTATTTCAGCCCTTTTGGACCAAGTGAGAAAATTTGGAGGATTCTTCCTAATGGGAAAGTACTCAAATCTCATTTAAAAAAAAAAAAAAAGCCTAGGGCTTCAGTTATTTGGAGCCCTTGTGCTCTGCAATTCATAATGCAAGTTTAAATGCTTTTCTTAGTGTTGAATTACTTTCACTTACTGTGTTTAGGAATCAAGAAGACTTTTATCAAATTTCAATTTCATAAAATGAGGAATTTCTCTCCCTATCTTCCAGGAATCTGCTACCTATCACTCATGTCTGTATAGAAGAGGGAGAGAAACCAATGGTGCTGCTGCCATACATGAACTGGGGGAACCTTAAACTATTCTTGCGACAGTGCAAGCTGGTAGAGGCCAACAATCCTCAGGTAAACTCAGAGATCTGTGTCTTTTTGCCCATTAAACTTAGACTTAGTTTGTCATCTGTGTATGTGCCTTACAAGAAATAGTTGTGGTATTCATCTGTTCCATTGTGACAATGAGAGAATTGGCAAGCAGGTTCCCTAGCAAGTGTTTCTCTTGATTCCTACAAGGAGAACATTCTTGGCTGTGTTTATCACAGATGTTCAGAGGGCATGAAACTGAGTTAAACTCTGGTTAGGGTAGTAGCTGGTATATCAATACATCTTAAAAAAAAAACCCTAAAAAATAAAGAAAATGGTATATGATTGTGGATTTAAGTTAGAATACACATGGGAAAATTGTGTATGGAGAAATTTCAGATTTACTGATTTTATTTTTGGTATAATTAATAGATTATCCCTTTAATTACTGTAGTTCTTAATTTTATAGCAAGCATAAAGCACTTCTGTTGAACTTTTAAGGTGCTGCTGTAGATTTGCTATTAAGTAAAATAACTGAATTTATTTAACTTCAGATACTAAAGGAAGCAATCTCTGCTGGTTGTTTTTTTTACTGCTGTGGGTGCTCTTTAGCATTCATGACTTTACTGTGTTTCAGTGGAACCTGCTGTATATATTTCATAAGAAGTAAGAAAATATTCCTAGATGAGAACATATTTTGCTTATTTTAAAAAATCTGAATAAGTGTTTAGTGATGAGTGTGTATATGCAGTAAAACTACCCCTCTTGTTAGGATTACCTTGTCTTTTCTTTTCTTCAACTTCACCTTGGTTTGGCTTCTGTGTCTAGACTGAATCAAGCACAAAATGAAATCTTGTTTCCTGAGGTTAGCATTTGTCCCTGTTACGTACCAGATTTCAGACTAGCAAGGGCCACCTACCTCTGTTAATTTACACGTTGTGATAAGCTGCTAGGACCTTTCAACTTTGATTTTTACTTGTTTTGCTGCTTAATCTCAGTTGTAAATCCCTATGCAACGCACTAATATCCCTTTCCAAGAATTTAAGCAGAAATGGTATTTATAATCTTATGTCAAACAGGAGTTGCCTCTTAGTAACTAGGTATGACTGTACTATCAAAAAATGGGACATTTGGTGTCCTAGATACTTATTTTAAGATGGAACTTTTCTACAAATACGTAAAGCAAACTCTTGAGTTTTCTGAAATAATACATGGCTATTGTTCTTAATAACCTGTTAATGAAGAAGCCGGTTTATTATTGTTTTAATTTAGTATTTGGTTTTATTTTAACCCCAGTCTTGCAACTTCAGTGTGTCCACCTACATACTGAAGTTTCTGAAACACTATAGAAATGGAAGAGGGAACCCAAGGTATAAGTATGTGCAAGGGTTTAATTTATATAGGACTGTGAAGTTGTAAAAGTAGATGGAGCAACAGCCTTTGATACTAGTTTTCAGCAGTAGGTAGCAACAAGAATTTTGACTGCTGTTTGTGCTCCGCTGCCTGAAAATGAGTTGGTTTCCAGGGACGCAGAAAGTGAAAAAGTGTGGCAAGACGGGTAAAATTGAGCATTTTTGCCTGTGTTCACCACTAATCAGAGGAAAAGCTGTGTAGCAGTGAGGCAGTTGCAAATTGGAAACATTTGCCCCTGGCATGTCAGAAAAAAAAAAAGTTAAAATTTAGAATTCATAAGTTTTCAACAGGTGGTAGTGTCTGTAGCTACTAGAAAGCATCAGCCACTAAAGTTGAGGCAGGGTGGGCGGGGCACTAGAATACAACAAAAACACTAACCTCGCAGGCACTGGGCTTGCAGTTTTGCAATAATTGTTCTGTGCTCTTGCAGGCAATTTCCCAGCAGGATCTTGTACATATGGCTATTCAGATTGCCTGTGGAATGAGTTATTTGGCCAGACGGGAGGTCATTCACAAAGACCTGGCTGCTAGAAACTGTGTGTAAGTACTCAATGGGGTAGAGTCATCATGCAATGTTATGTCACTAGCTAGGGCTAGGATGGGCTTTCTCCAATTGACCTGATCTCTACTTGAAAATATACTGCTGTTTGGTTTTTTACCAAATTGTGGTTGAATAGCCTTGTCAGTGAAGTTGTTTTCCTCTAAATATAAGGTGAACCGGAAAGCATGGCTTTCCAGAAAGCAGAATAGCCTAATCTTAAATACTTTTGCTAGGTTTTGTCTATCTTTATTTTTTCAAAGGCTTGAAAAATGTTAAAGCTTCCCTTAAACTTTAATAAAAACTTGGAATATCTTTGGCTATTTACCAATGGATAGATTTTTGTATGAGGTTGGTTTTCTTCATTTTTTCTTTAAAAAAACAAAACAAAACCAAAAAACCTAATGCCTTGATCGCGGGTTGATTTCTTAGTTGTCAAATGATGGATAGATATGAATGTGCTCTGTAAATAGTAGGAATGCTGAAGTAGGGTTTGAGACCATCTTCTGACTGGAATAGGCCCTCAAAATGTAGAGATTGTTTGAGGTGTTTGGTGGCTTTCTATAAACCAAGTGACTCAGAAACCACCGTGTTCATTCTCCACCTGCTTTCATACCTAATAAGGGGAAACATAGAAAATAGTCTTCTGCCTAAAGTTAACTGAACGTCTGAAAATACCTAAAGGGGCAGTTAGTCCATGAGCTTAGTCTTATGATATCTGCAAATAACAACATAATTCAAGTAACACAGTTACTTTTCAGAATTCAAGACCATGTTTGAAGCCTTGAATTCAAGTTCTTGATTTGGAGAGACACTTCTTTTTGCCCTTCTCCCATCCATCCTTCCCCCCCCACCCTGGACATGTACTGGTCTATTAATGAACTAACAATGAAAGAAAAGGAGAAAAAAGCAACTCTGGGTTATACCCCAGAGCTGTGTACAAGTTGTCAGTCAATGAAGTAAGTTCTAATGAGGTAACTGAACTACTGATGAATATAAAGTCTTTAACCTGAAATTGGCTATTAGAGGTGATCTTGAGATTTGATGAGCTCTGTTTTATCATGAATAATTTCATTTATGAAACATACATCATCATTGGATCACTTGGGATGAATGCACATCTTGCATTCCTTCAGTTATGATGCTTCATTTATTTCTGGAAGAAAATAAAATGCCTCATGATCTAGTCATTTGCTTGATTATTCTTGTCTGTTTTATGAAAATATTATTGATAAACTAGTTAGTTTCTCAGAATTGCTGCCCACATCTTCTTGATGACCTTGGGACATGCCTTACATGTAAGGCTTTTTGCCTTAGCAATACCTACAGGGTTTTCTCAAGCCCCGTCTTCTGTCAGTGCAAG
The DNA here is from genome assembly GCF_000699105.1 of Pygoscelis adeliae. Lineage (NCBI taxonomy): Eukaryota > Metazoa > Chordata > Aves > Sphenisciformes > Spheniscidae > Pygoscelis > Pygoscelis adeliae. The sequence goes on along the minus strand of NW_008824667.1, from coordinate 404,689 downwards.
GGTGTAAAGACTGGAGCACGCTCCCGAATCTTCAGGTTTCTTAGTTGCCCAGGCAGGATGAATGACTGGGTTACTGTCTCAGTTCCTGTTCTTTGACTTCCATCTCTTTCAACTTCTTGCCACCTTTGTGTTTTTCCTTATCTGCCAACATGTTTTCCAGTATACCCTTGGAAATACCTCCTAGGATCCTCAAGGAATCAGTCCCTCCAGTATCTTCAAGGCACAGTTGTTGAACCACCTTGTTGTACCCCTTTTTGATTGGGGGCTTGCTTTGATTACTCCCACATAGTCCTTGAAGTGGAAGCCCAATTTTCTGTCTTTGCACTTTTCATGGACAGCATGGCCTTCTAGTGTATGGTGTGCCTTGGGGCGATGACACTGGTGTCTGTTAGAGAGCTCTGAACGTCTGGCCAAGCAATTAATAGTAAAATATGGGTCACATTTCCAACACCAGGATAGGTCCTGGTCCTGAAATTTGGACTGACTTCCCTGCCTAGCCCCTCAGGGTTGTCAGGGGTCACTGTTGCTACAACTTTTGTCCTTCGTGCTTCTGTCCACAAAACCAGTCAGTCCTCTCAGGTGCAGTCTTTTGCTCAGTTCTTCAAATGTCCCAACCAGAGCCAACAGAGCTTCTGATGTGGCATCCCAGGGGCTAAGAGAAAAAGCTGGGAGACACTTAAGCACTCATGCTTGTCCTAGCATATTCTTTTATCTACTGCACCTGTTGTACTGGCACCACTGGCATCAGGCACTGTTGGTGCAGCAGATGCTGGGACAGAGGGAGCAGTGAGATCCACCCTGAAGCCATCCCTTGTGCTTTTGAACTGGTGCCACCGAGCTAGTACAGCAGAATCTTTCCTGGCTCTTGCACTACACAAGGATGCTCAGTTTGATACAGTACCTTAGAGACTCTTTTCCTAATTCCTGTTGCTTTTCATCTCTGGTGAACATGTTGAGGAAGAAGTGGTACCTCAGGAGACAAAGATCATAAACAATGCTCCAGGGAAATTACCTTGTGACAACCTCTCATTTCTGTGCAGTGAATTAATGGCCTCCTGCCCTTGCTGTGCGAAAGGTCGGCAGTCCGAACAGCTTGACTCCCTGCCCTGTTGGGGCAAAGTCCAGCTTCACTTTAGTTGCCATACGTGTGATCCGGAGTTCTGGCAATAAAAATCAATTCATAGTGCACCTGGCACTTCATGGGAAATGCAGGCAGGAGCTGAGCATCTACTGATCTGTGCTGCAGTGCAAGAAATCCTGGGCTAGCCTAAAGAGAAAAAGAGGGTGCCAGTAGCCAGGATCCCTTGAAGGGCTTTGTTCAGCTGCCACCCCTTTGTTCCCCAGGTCTACTCCTGTGTGGTGAGAGACTGGGAGGAGTTGGTATGAAGTGTATCAGAGCTAGGTACCTGTGCCCTAATTTTGGGAGGGGAGCCAGGATTGCAGTGGTCTTGGCAGGTTTGTTAAGGGGGGAAATACCTTTGGTCTCAAATGCCCGTGACACAGTTGGGCCCAGTTAGAGTGGACATATGGATTACACAAGTCAGAGCTCTCTAGTCACTTGAAAATTACCCTTTGTATTGTATTTATTTATAGACAGGTCTTCTAGGAATTTCTCTGAACTCTGAGTGATTAGATATGGAAATTTCCTGGTCTATAAATTTTGAGGGCACTGAACTGACCTGAAAGTGCATAGAAATGGGATAAATAAGAAGGTACTTGCGATAGTGAAGCAGGAAACACACAAATTGAGCATTTCTATTTAGTTTTTCGTATCAAAATAAAGAAATAATTGACAAGATGAAAAGACAGCAAATGCTATTTTGTTACAATCCCCCTAACCCAATGTTATTTCTATATTTTTGTCATAAGATGTTAAAACCAACATCTTACCCATATTCTGAAGTTAGCTGTTTATGAGAACATTGAACTTTCTTTTGAACTTAAAATAGTGTGTAATAATATGAATTAACGTCCCAGAGGGGGGGAAAAATCAGTAGGTTCTGTGTGCTTTTTTGAGTCATCTTTTGTAGATTAAAAGTAAGTTTACCTTAGCCAGTATCCTATTTCTGACAACAGTCAGAATTAATATCTCTTGTTGAGGGGAATAAATGATATCTTACCAGATTGCTTGATTAGAGACAAGTTTTTAGGCCACAAATAATATTAGTTGCTTTAACAAGATATTACTAGATTTTGCTTTGCTTAAATCTTTGGCTCATTATTGCTACAGAGGTACTATAGCTAAAATTTAATTGATCTGACAGGGGATCTCCAAGGGAGCAGGAATAATTTAAGGGAGGAGTTTGTTTGCTTTAAGTGTATTTTTTTCACTTGTAGATGTTTGATTTTTATTTAATCTAAGGCTGCTGATTTTTCTAGGGTTTATCTGTTAACACAGAATAAATACGTTCTTTGATAATATTTGATAATCACAGAATAAGCATGTCTTGATCTAGAAGAATGCTAGTCCTTTGAAATGTTGATAGTGTGATTCGTGTTCCCCAATTAAATCCCAAGTCTGAAACTTAAGGTTGAGCATAAATATTTTCTGTAAAACTGTAATGCCAAGTTTGCTAAATACTTCTGTTCTTTTAAATTAGCATTGACGATGCACTTCAGGTTAAGATTACAGACAATGCGCTATCTCGAGACCTATTTCCTATGGACTACCATTGCCTGGGAGATAATGAAAACAGACCAGTTCGATGGATGGCTCTTGAAAGCCTGGTTAACAATGAATTTTCCAGTGCTAGTGATGTGGTGAGTTTTTTTTCCTTTTACATTTTGTAAATATATTTTGTTGACATTTTTCCCTTTTTTCAGCCGTTGGAGAATCATGGCACTGAACAGATAAGAGATTTGTCCAGAACAGCATCTCTACACCTGCTCCTGCACTTGCTGCTTGTGGCAGATAGTTCAAAGGTCAAGCAGGCCCTTCCTGCAGGGCAAAATTGTCCATCGCACGCTGTTCTCCGTGGTAGCATTAGCAGAAAAGGCAATTAAATTCAGTGAGCAATCTGTATTGGGACTTGTCTGCTATTTGAATGAACGTGATCCAGAGTCCACAACAGAATATTTCAGTTGGAGTCTCACAGATAGAGAAAAGAGGGAAAGAATTACTTCCCTTGACCTGCTGGCTATGCTTATGCTTATGCATAGAATGCAGCTGGTGGCTTTTGCTTCAAGGGCATGTTGCTGATGCATTCAACTTGTTCACCAGGACCCCCAGGTTCTTTTCTGCAAAGCTGCTTTCTAGGCAGTCAGCCCCAGGCAGTCCTGGTGCATGGAGCTGTTCCTTCCCAGATGCAGGACTTTGTATTTGCTTTCCTTGAACTTTGAGGTTCCTGTCAGCCCATTTCTCCAGCTTCTTGAGGTCCTTCTGCAGAACCCTGTCAGCCACTCTACCCAGATCGGTATCATCCACGAACTTCCTGAGAGTCCAGGTCGTTACTGAAGATAAAACAGTATTGATTCCTGAGCAGTGCCAATAGTAACCAGCTGCTAGTTGGACTACTACTGCTGGTAACAGCAATTTGAGTCCAGCAGTACAGCCACTTTAATGTCAACATCTCACTAATTTGGTATAAGGATGCAGTGGAAGGTGTCAAAGGCCTTGCTGAAGTCAAGGTGAACACCCATTGCTCACCCTGTGTCCACTGACACTGTCTTCTCAGCAAAGAACTAGTCAAGTTAGTCAGGTGCAGTTTGCCCTCAATAAATCCATGCTGGCTGTTCCCAGACACCTTTATGCTTCGTATGCATGGAAATGACTTCCAGGATCATGTGCTCTCCAACATTAGCAGGAGCTGATGTTAGACTACCTGGCTCGTAGTTAGCCGGATCCCACCTTTTCAAGAGAGTGCCTTTTTTCCAGTTGTCAGCAACCTCCCCCAGCTCCGGTGGTCTTTTGAAGATGATGAGAGCAGCGTTGTAATGACTTCAACCTGCTCCCTTGTCACTCTTGGATGCATCCTGTCTGGTTCAGTGGTCTGGTGTGTACTCGCTTGGCTTCAGTGCAGCCTAAATGTTTTCTCTATGGGCATTTCTTGGTAGTTTAACTCTGAGCTTTGGTTTTCCAAACTCCATCTCTGCATGCTGATGCATTCTCACTGTATTCCTCAAGTAGCCTTCTCCTGCTTCCACCCTCTCTTTCCTTCCTTAGTGTCTGAGCTTAGTCAGTGTATCCATGGTGGCCTTCTACCATGCTTGCTTGGCATCCTGCTTATCAGAACGGACTGTTCTTATGCTTACAGGAGCTTGTCCTTGAAGATCAACCTGTGGTAATTAGAGTGCTAATTAATGGTAAACCACTTGCACTATGATTTGTGTCTTCCTGCTAAGGGGGTATTTTCTTTGGTTATGATGCTTTTCATAGAATCATAGAATCATTAAGGTTGGAAGAGACCTCTAAGATCATCAAGTCCAACCGTCAACCCAACACCACCATGCCCACTAAACCATGTCCCTAAGCGCCTCATCTACCCGTCTTTTAAATACTTCCAGGGATGGTGACTCAACCACTTCCCTGGGCAGCCTGTTCCAATGATTAACCACTCTTTCAGTAAAGAAACTTTTCCTCACATCCAATCTAAACCTCCCCTGGCGCAACTTGAGGCCATTTCCTCTCGTCCTATCGCCAGTTACTTGGGAAAAGAGACCGACACCCACCTCGCTACAGCCTCCTTTCAGGTAGTTGTAGAGAGCAATGAGGTCTCCCCTCAGCCTCCTTTTCTCCAGGCTAAACAGTCCCAGTTCCCTCAGCCGCTCCTCATAAGACTTGTTCTCCAGACCCCTCACCAGCCTCGTTGCCCTTCTCTGGACACGTTCCAACATCTCAACGTCCTTCTTGTAGTGAGGGGCCCAAAACTGAACACAGTATTCGAAGTGCGGCCTCACCAGTGCCGAGTACAGGGGCACGATCACTTCCCTGCTCCTGCTGGCCACACTATTGCTGATACAGGCCAGGATGCCGTTGGCCTTCTTGGCCACCTGGGCACACTGCTGACTCATGTTCAGCCGGCTGTCAACCAGCACCCCCAGGTCCTTTTCCGCCAGGCAGCTTTCCAGCCACTCTTCCCCAAGCCTGTAGCGCTGCATGGGGTTGTTGTGGCCGAAGTGCAGGACCCGGCACTTGGCCTTGTTGAATCTCATACAGTTGGCCTCGGCCCATCGATCCAGCCTGTCCAGGTCCCTCTGCAGAGCCTTCCTACCCTCGAGCAGATCAACACTCCCGCCCAACTTGGTGTCGTCTGCAAACTTACTGAGGGTGCACTCGATCCCCTCATCCAGATCATTGATAAAGATATTGAACAGAACTGGCCCCAATACTGAGCCCTGGGGAACACCACTTGTGACCGGCTGCCAACTGGATTGAACTCCATTCACCACAGCTCTCTGGGCCCGGCCGTCCAGCCAGTTTTTCACCCAGCGCAGAGTACACCTGTCTAAGCCGTGAGCTTCTCTAGGAGAATGCTGTGGGAGACAGTGTCAAAGGCCTTACTGAAGTCCAGGTAGACCACATCCACAGCCTTTCCCTCATCCACTAGGCGGGTCACCTGGTCATAGAAGGAGATCAGGTTGGTCAAGCAGGACCTGCCTCTCATGAACCCGTGCTGGCTGGGCCTGATCCCCTGGTTGTCCCGCCCATGCCTTGTGAGCGCCCTCAAGATGAACTGCTCCATACTCTTCCCCGGCACTGAGGTCAGGCTGACATGTTTTCTTAACATGGCTAGAGAGATGTAGCCATGAGAGATTGTAATCCAGAGATTGTAATCTGCATCTTAAAATGTGCTAGTTTAGAAAACTTTTGAAAAGTTCTCATTGTTTTTTTCCTCATTGCCATCGTCTCTGTACTAGTGCTCAAGCCATGTAAACAAAAAAAGGGAAGGGAAGGAGTCAGCTGTTTCAGAAATACTTATGTACTCATTGGAAAATGTGTGGGGTTTTGTGTTATACCAAACTTGAAGACAGAACAGAAAATAGAATTTACCTGTAAAAGCATGTTTTTATAATACTAAATGGGATCAATTAAATGTTGATTTCTTACTCGTTTTTTTAAATCTGGAACATGAAAGTATTCACTGTTCGTGAACACTGGACTTGGAAATAAAAGCTTATGTAACAGTGGCAGTGAAATGTAGAATTTTATTAGGATGAAGGCACCTCAGTATCATAACCATTTCAGAAAACTCTAATGCAATTCAGCATATAGTCCACACTTTTAACACAGAACTCCTTTTTGGATTATATATAGGGATAAATGCAACTCAGCTTCTAATACATAGTTCTTAGCATATGTAGCTATCTGAGTTTTGCAGTGTGCAAAAATGGACAGTTTTTCTTGGTGTAGAAAATACTGTCTGCCCTAAATATCATCATTGCATTTACCTGGATGCTTTTCACAAATATGGTGTAATATGTTTTTGTCTACTTGCTAGGAACAAACCTAGTTACCAATTGCGTGTAACTTCTAATCGGTGGTGAAATCTTTTACAAACAATTTAGGTGGTGCCTGTTAAGATGCAGTTGGCATGTGTTCTAGGCTTGCTTTTTGGATGCATTTCTTTAAAATGGTTTTGCTGGCTTGAAACTTATCTAGTGTGTTCCTTCTCTGCCAACAGTTATCAGTCAGCCAAAGCGTAGAAAAACAAAACATGATTCCTGTTGAATTTTAATTCTGTGTTTTTTCCCCTCTGTTGGACATGAAGCTCTATATCGCTTCATGCCATTTTTATCCAGTTACTTACGGAATTAGTAAGTAACCAATATAACTAATTCCGTAGTTATATTCTCAAAGTAGTTTTGCTTGAGTCGCCTTTTATTCTCATGTTCTAGGTGCACCACCACCTGTCCCTCAGCATTTTTCCTAACTGGAAATAAAAAGGATGTCCTCCCCTGCCTTCCCACACTGCTAATAGATGGCTGTTCAGAGCAGGGCCGCATTTGTGCCCCTGCCATTCTCTGGCTCTGAGCTTCCCATCAGTGCCCACTGACAGCATCCCTTAGTTAAGGCTTTGGTTGGGGGTTGGGCGTTTCTTTTGATTAAAACCAAGAATCTTTCGAGGCTTGCAGAATTCTCCCCCTTCTTAATAAATCATGATGTTTGCAGCACTTGTAACTTCAGCATGAATCATCAATGTGCAGTATCAGCACCATCTATGTTTGGTCTCTTGATACCAGCTAGTAAATCATTTTACTTGCAGTGTGCTTGCACATGAATTGATTGATTTTATTTTTTTTATCACCTTAAGCTCCTTTTGGCAAGTATTGTCGGCTGAATGAGGTGTTGAATGCTGATCCAGCTGTCAGGTTTACTTAGATGAAATCTTTATTTTTCTCATGAGTCCTACTTCTGAGCATATACTTAAAATATACAGATGACTGATTTAAAAAAAACTATTGTTTCATTCAGTATGCTCTTCTGAACCTTTGAATTTCACAGATCTTTTTTGAGGAATTTCATGTAGTGTTTTGAAGAGGTAAAATGTAATATAAAATGGTTATTTTTTCCAAAACAGTGAGTATAGTGTTTAATATTCCTTAGATTTGTTAAGTGTTTTGAAATGTCACACTGGAAAAATGCAGTAAGTACATGATTTTTTAGTACTTAAATCTTAGTGCACTAAGATTTTAATTTTAGTTCAACTTAACACCTGTTCTGTTAGTCTTAATTGGCCCTATTCAAGACAAAGTATTGTCATGTTGAACTTGGATATGTATATAGCATTTATGTAAAGCTTTCTTACTCTGTGTAGGCTTACTCATGACTGATTTTGTGGAATGACTGAAGGAGCTCTCAAAATTCAGCATGCTCTGTTAATGCTGTATGGTATTTCTTTTTAGTGGGCCTTTGGAGTAACACTGTGGGAGCTGATGACTTTAGGACAGACTCCATATGTTGATATTGACCCCTTTGAGATGGCTGCTTATTTAAAGGATGGCTATCGAATAGCTCAGCCAATCAACTGCCCTGATGAACTGTAAGTGCACGTTTTTGGAGAGAGGATAAAATGTCTGTTTTGTAGCCAGCACATTAAGCTAGCCTTATCAATAAAAGAGCCGCGTTTGCCTTCCCCTGCCTGTTTATTCTGCCTTTTAGGCTGACCGTCGTGTAAGTATTTGTGTGGCTTCAGTGACCTACGTCAAGGAACTCAAGCTAAAATTAAATGCTTTTTTTGTTGTTGTTGTTGTTGAGGTTCACTTAATCCTGACCCAACTCTTTTCCTTATTCTGACACATGGGAGAAATGGGGTTGACCAGCAGGATGGGAGGAGGGAGGCAAAGGGACCGGGGGTTTTCAGTTTAGTGTTTGTGGGACTGCAGTGTAGGAAGCCACGAGGTTTGTGGGTAGAAGGAATGTCCGTTCTCTCACGAGACTATGGAGAAGTGCTGAGTGTAATGGAGTTAAATGGCAGTGCTTGAGGTGTTTATTCATAATCCTAATGGTATAGGAGAATGCAAGAGCACGGGCCCTACCTTCTGCCTCACGTGTTCTTCTAAATCCCCTTCCCATAAACCTACCACAGAAACACTTTGAACTATGCTTTTACAATAGTTGAGCAATTTCCAATGAATTATGTATTGCTTCCTCCTGGATTGCCTCTGACTTGTGTCCTAAATCAAACCAGCGCTTTCAGTCACAGCACGTTTATTGATCATTTTGGGAGGCTGTCTTCTGAAGGAGTTGTTCAGCATCGTGTATCAGAAGATACAGGGTTCCTCTTCTCTTTCTGGTCAGCAGGTTTTCTAGTGGCAAATGCTGTTTTTCATTTTCAAGTTGGGACTGTGGTCGCCTGGCTTACGTTCTCATGTCTTCCATTTGCCTTTGTCTTGCAGGTTTGCTGTAATGGCTTGCTGTTGGGCCCTAGATCCTGAAGAAAGACCCAAGTTTCAGCAGCTGGTGCAATGTCTAACTGAATTTCATGCAGCGTTGGGAGCCTACGTCTGAAACTGCAGAAGAAGATTGAATTCACTGATTGGGAGAAGGCATGGCATACATCTGCAGCTCCATGCATCACTTGGACTCACACACGTGATGTGTATAAAGCAACACCAAAGGGAGAAAGCACTTCTTCCAAAACACTGTGCCTTAGAATGCTTTAGTAGTCTGAAGTTTTTTGTAAGACCTCTTGATGTTGAATATTTTCTAGATATCACTTTTGCTAAGTTAAATTGAGACCTTTTTATTTGCCATCAGGATTTTTAAAGTGTAGTGATAGTGAACTTAAACATGAGATTTGGATGGACTTTGCACTCTTACAACAGATGTGATTTTTTTGAAGGGTATATGGAACTGGTAGAAAAGTGAGGGTAGGGGAAACTAGTGCAAAAGCCACACTGCAGAAAATTTTCCCTGCTTTTTAAAAATGTTGAAACTAAATCTTTCTGACCAGCTCTAGTGTTTGTACTTGTATGTATCTGGAATAGCTTTTTAGTATCAACTTCTTCTATTTTGAGACAACAGCACATTGTGGTTAGATCCACAAGCGGCATCTTTTTAACCCATTCACAAATGTTTTTTGGAAAAGCTGGTCTTCAGGATACAATATCCCCTTTTTAAAGCAGTAAGTGATTGTGTAAAAGTGATTCCAGTTTACCTCATACAGAGAGTAGTAAAGGTGGGGTAAAAATGGTGTCCCTCCTTGCAGATAAAAGGCTGATGTGATTTTTAAGATGGTTTTATGTGCTAAATAGAGGCCTTCAGAGAAGCGCCAAAGCAGCCCTTGTGGTGGAGTCTTTCACCTCAGACTTCTGGATTGCAGTTTCTCTTGTTCAAAAAGGTACTGGTTGTTTTTTATGGGCTTTTATGGCCTGAAATGGGCTTAAATATATAAATATATATTTGTAAAGACACTTGCAGAGTAAAGAATGTTTTTCTATTACATCTAATGTGAAAGCTTGGTCCCTCGCATTGCCCTGTGTATGGAACATACAGGTTGGTGGTTGTCATTGGGCTGGAGTTGGTATGAAGACAAGGTGGACTTCCTTCCTCCCTCCTTGCAGAAGTAGTCCCTCAGACTTAATATATTGTCTTGCTGCCTTCTTTAACCCAAATATCCATTCCACCCCAGGTTATTTTGAGTTGAACATTACTTAAGAGGACTGAACAAGGTATTTCAGGAAAATGTGTGGTGATCTGTTGATTCAGCCTCAGTAACTTTCAGATTCTATGTATAACAAAGTTATTTTTAGAATAACTTCCAATTCTCCAAGTGAACTGTAGGTTGCATCCTCTACATGGTGGCACCATGAGGCAGGCTGCACTTCAGCACAATGTGAAATGTGAAAAATTGCGTTTTGTTTCGTGCTGTCTTCAGAGTAAAGCACCCATAGCCTCGAGTGTTTGTACAACTGCATGGTTGGGAGCATTGCCCCCACAGGCTCCGTAGCAATCGTAGCATTTTGGGAGGCTCTGGTGTGCAGGCATGAGCAGCTGGATTTGGCTATGTTGGGCGGTTGGATTTGGCTGTGTCATACAGATGTGTAGCTTTTGTTCTTTCCAAAGTTCTGAATCTTGCTGAAGAAAATTAATCCTTTCTAATTAGTATCACGTGAGGCAGAACTTTGTGTGGTCTGTTCTTAGTCTCGCAGGCTGCGCCTTTGCATTGCTGAGCTAAAATGGAGTGTCCTTCAAAATGCAGGAGCTTTCCTATCTGTACTTCGGTGTTAGTTATCTGTGGCTAGTGAACAAAGTCTTACTTTATCCTAGAAGGAAATTTTCCTGGTGGCTCAAGTTTGGGCATGTTATGATAGGCTGTGGTGGCTTGAATGAATTGAAACTGGTTTCATTCCGGTGGCTTTGGAGTCACTGAATTTGTTGGGGATAGCAGTAAGGCTTTGGTTGTGTGGAATTCTGTGGTCTTTTTCCTTTCTGACCCAGGAAAACTACCCAATGTCAGTACTTGTTTACGATGGCTTGGTTGTTAAACCTATCAGTGGCAGTTATTTGTATCCAGATCTGTGTTATGATGGGATCTAGAGAGGTCATAGCTGTGTGATTTACTTGAGATTGGAAATCAACCCAGGGTGAAAATGGTACACACATTGCATGTACTTCACAGGATAGCGTACACTTCACTGAGTGTACTGTAGTAGTCACAAGATGCACATCTTGCAAGATCTGTTCACATCTGATATGTATCGGAAGTGACATCTAACCACTGTGGCGTTAAGGTGGGTTTAGGGATGTACTGCACTTCAAGCTGCTCCGCTCAATCAGCGCGAGCTGGGAATGGTAAACTATGTTAGGTTTTCCTTCGATAGGCTATTTCTCATCTAATCCCAGACGAGTGTGCACATCAGTAGAGACTGAAGTGGTTTAGTGTGGTGTTAAGGTATAGATACAACTACCAATTTTGGAAATTCTACATTCATTTAGACATGCTTCACCTACAGGGGTTAAAGCTAAGATCGCCATTTTGCTGATAGCAGAGCTACCTGGAGTAGATGCCTTGCAGGTGTTTATTGTACCTAGGATTGGAAATAGCTTACATGCTGGCATTTTTCTTCACTGCTGCATGTGATACATCTTACCTCCATGGCCTTTTAGGAAAGCTCTTGAGGAGCAGGTCACTCGGGTAGAAGATTGAAAATACAGACTTTCTGGAAAGAGAATGTTATCGGTAGCCTCTACTCTTAAAGTACACAGAAAAGTCTCAGTATTGAAGTTTGGATTGATCAACACTTGTTACCTGAATACAAATATACACCCTCTTACCAAGGTCCAGTATAGCACCGTGTTTCATGCTGGAGAGGCATCAAGAACATGTTGATGATAGTCCTCAGGCTTACAAGCTCCAGTGGCAGACTAGGCTGGAGGTATGTTTTGTGTTGACAAGAAGAGGATGAAAAAGGGTGGCTATTTTGGACATACTAAACATATCAAATAGTCTTTCTTCAATGTTTTTTCCACATGTCTGAACAGTAGGTAACAGGGTCTGGCAGAGAGGTACAACCTGTGGACTTGATGTGTAGGAAAGATGTTTTGTGTGTGTGAGAGCTAGGAGATAGGAGCTAAAGGAGAAAGAAATGGCTGAGAAAGCCCTTATCAAATTTCTGGGGAAAATAGCAGGGTGGGGGTGGGCCAGTCCTCTCTGCACCCAACCCTCTGGAGCGTGATAGTTCCTTGCTGTGGATTCTCTGTAAAATAATGTCATTGGAGACCTCCACAAGAGCCATTTCACTTGGAGTACTGATATTGAAACTGTATGGGAGGTGTTGTGGAGGGGGCTGGGGAAGCAGCTGTCAGTAACTCTCTTGGTGGGCTTAGAGACAAAAATGGGTAAACCATGTGGGATGAGAGTGTGAGTTTTGGATATTATAGTGCTCCTTTATTAAGGAAAAGCCAAAGGAGAGGCTTAGTAGAGCAGTAAAGGAAACAGTATGAGAGTGACCCTTGGGAGAGCTAGATGGAGCATGACTGGTAGGTAAGTCAAGAAGGTAAAAGAACAGAAAGCTGTGGTTACAGGAAAGGGAGGAAATTCGGAGGATTGTGGCTTCCAAGTTTTTTTCTTGGGGGGGGTATGCTGGGTGAAAAAAGTAGGCAAGAAGAGGTAAAAGGCTAGAGGTGTTGAGCATTAAGTGCAGGTTGTCATGGGACTCCCTATGGAAGCGGAGGTCAGGGTTGGTTGGGAGGACTTATGTCGGAGTAGGGCTTCAGAGTGAAGGAGGGGATCAAATCATGGAGAGAAAAAACAATGGTAAGAGAGGAGAAGGCTCAGAGCAGATTATTCATCAACAGTGATGGGTTGAGAGCTATGGAGGTGTTAAATAAGGAATATGAAGGGCGCCTGGAAAGCAATGCTAAGAGAATGGCTGCTCCGTGGGCAGTTTTTCCATGTAACTCAAGAGATGCCTTGGAGGATCAAAGCACTCTTTTTGGCTGTCTTGGCCAGCCTTCATGTTCAGGTTGTCCTCTGTTTCCCACTGCAACCGTCTCCAGGTTTTCAGCAACAGGTGAGGCTGGCATGGCAAAAGGAGGTGCATGTTGAAGATGGTGCCGTTTGTTTCTACTAGAGGTGACCTTGTTTTATTTAATTTAGGTTTATTTAATTTTTCTTGCTTGAGTTTGGCACTAAGAATCGGCACCTCACGCCAAAGTGTTTGTCTGATAGCCTTTGTGCTAGGATTTGTGAGAAGGTTTTCAACTATTTGCTCTGGAAAGACGTGTGTGTGGTGTGCTCTAAACTATGTGCATGGAAAGGGCTTGAGTCAGCTGGTGCTTTTCAGAAGAAAGTGGAAATACTGCTGAGACTGTGGAATTTGTGTAAGGGTATTGAGTTTTGAGCATTTTTGTGGTAGATGATGGATATGAATCATTTTGAAGAAAAGGAGGATTAAAAAAAAAGAAAAAAAAGTTCTCTGTGAAAAGAGTGGTATGAGTACATCAACCTCATATTGCATGAGTACATTCCTCACAGGTAAATCTCTGTACTTGGGGCCACGTATAAATTTGGCTGTCTTCTGCAGTTCAGTCCCAAAGTCCTGTGGTGCCAGCTCCGAAATGCTTACCTTTGAAAGTAGTCAAGTACACATGCCACACACGAATACAAATGCCAGTGTTAAAAAAAAAAAAAACCTCACTTCACACAAATGAATGTGAACGTGCATGAAGGGTGTTCAGGTAAGCCTTGCTGTAGTGTTCTGGGAAGCAGGCCTTGGTATGTTTTCTAGCTAACACGGTGTATTTTTTCAACGTGGCATGTGACTTGTAGTGCAAATGGTCTGTGATCCAAGGATTGTGGGTGTTCAAGGCTGTGTTAACTCAGCTTAAGAAATCTCTGTCAAGTGAACTTCTCTTGGTGGATTGTCATTGCAGGATGCGAGGTGAGTCCAGCTATAGCCTTTGATCTCAGCACAGGAATAAGAAAATAAGAAAAAGGGCAGGCTGCCTCTTTAGGCTAGCAGCCTGCTGAGAACTGATGTGAGTGAGGTTTGATCCAAATAGCTTACCAGAGCCACAGAGTGCCTGATAAGGAGCCAGTTTGGCAGCTGAAATCTGCTGTGCTTCTGCTGGGGGAGTGAGGCTTTTATGCCTTTGCACGTCCAGGTTCTTATAACCAGATTTCCTGCAGCCATTCGTGCACTCCACGTGGTGATGCTCTTGGTAATTGCTGCTTCCTCCCTGGTAAGGATGTGGAGAATGTGTCTTCTCTCTGGGGTGCTGCCTTGGAAATACCAGATTGAAGTGGTGTTACAGGGAGGGAATATTTTGGGGGTGGAGGGAACATGCTTTATTTCTGATGGCTCATGTCGTTCCTGTAAGGATTGGACCTTGCCTATCCTGACCTTTAACTGCATCTTGCCTTGGAGCAACATCTCATGTATAGTGCTGCTAAGCACTTGCTAAGTACTGCCTATTAAAAAGAGGCTGCTTGTATTACCATACAATAGCTCTGTAGCAGAAGGCAAAGTTTGATTGTAAGATTCAGTGGTTTTGGGGGTCAGTTATTGGCCTGATTGGGGCTGAGTATACTAGGCTTAGGACTCAGGAAAGCTTGGTATGTATTCTCATGTGCTGACTTATATTGGTGTCCTGCAGCCCCACCAGAACCGCACCAGCTGAATGCTCCTTTGATTGCACTGTCTCATGTTTGAGCCATCTGCTGTCACGCTTCCCTTGGCTGGAAAAGGCAATAAATTAGTTCTGTCTCCTTCCTTTCATGGCACAGAAACTGTTCTCAGTCACATAAACAAGTGTGGCTCACTAACTCGAGGACCAGCTCTCACTCCAAGTCTGATGCTCCAGATAGCAGATCCCCTTTTCAGGGCTGCACAGCAGCTGAAGCAGCCAGGCATGTCAGCTTTACAAAAGCTTCAGATCGAAACATTTTTCCACTAAGAAACCAGGAAATATGCAAAGTTAAACAAAGTAACTACCCCAAGTGTATTTCTGATTTAGCTGTCGGCTTCTGTGCATTCTTAGGGTGGGAGAGGCTGGATGCATCAAATAACCCCATCTCCTCCTCTCCCTCCCTCCTGCCCCCCAGCCTCTTCTTCAGCTCAGTCTCATCTGTAGTCTCAGCTTTCACCTTGTTTTCTCCTGCTCAAACGAGATGCACTTCATTTTAGTTTATTCTAGCTCTTTTTTGCTTAGTAAGTTTTAGATCAGCCTCTTCTGTTGTCCCCTGTTGTGTTACCATCCCCATAGCTTTTGACCTGATGAGCTGGGTTATCTCTCGGAGTAACCCTCCAGGATCCAAGAACTCTTTCTGTGCCTTGCATCCATGCGGAGCCAAAACACTTGGCAAGCAAACAGAAACCCTGGCACTGGCTGCAGGCAATCCCCCAGCCTGAGAACTTGGGCTCATTAGTGAGACAAGATTCATCTTGCTGAAACTGTAGTTCGTAAGAGGAGGACCTATGTGGTGCAGTTCATTTCATCCTGTAGATAACAATGAAAATGGCTTGGACTTATGTCCTGATGTATGTGGACACCTATGTCCAGAGACATACCGCAGCTGTGGTGGGAATCTATATGGTGGCTCCCTATCACCTTGCCTGATGGAATTCACTTGGTCTGCAGCCATGTGCCCTGTATCCCATCCTGTCCTTCAGCAGGGGAGTTTGCTTCTGATGGAATCCTTCTTGCTTGCAGACACAAGAATGGCTCCCCTTCCTCCTCAGATACCCTCTTCAGACTGTGGCGAAAGCCCCCTTGCATTTTTGTGGCCCCTTGGCACAGGGTTCCCTCTGATCCAGCAGGCTGAGAACTGCAGAAGCATGGCGTTGTGCAGCTTGCGTGGGAGAGACCTGCAGCAGAGTCCGGCTGCTTGGGGATTGTCTCTTGGAGCTGTCCAACACCTTCAAAAGAAGCATTTTCAGTATTTTTTTTCAAACCAAGTTCTGTGCAGGTCCCAGGCTTGCTCACCCAACAAAAGCTGATGACTCTCTTAAGGGTGAGGGTTAGGGATGAAGGTTAAGGGAGGTGGCTCCAATACGTTTGTGATGCTTCAGCCTCTGGAGTAGACTTGGAGAAGGCTGGAAGCTGAAGCCCTGGATGCTGAGTGCGTTTCTGCCGTGAAGCTTGGATGAAAGCAAGTAGGAATCTCTTCTGGATGTGCTTGAGATGTGATAGCCTGTGCAGAATGGACATCAAGTGCTGTAAGCTAACATGTAAAAGCTGTCTTCAAGCTTACCTGGTCCTAGAGGTCCTGCTTAGGGTTGCTCAGACACCTGCCCAGACCCTGTGTGTCCCACACCGCTGTTCAGGCAGCCTTGGTCTAACGCTGCTTTGAGCACTTCTTGGTTCTTCAGGCCCCCTTGCCTGCAGAGAAGCAGGCTGTCCCTCAGTGATGGCCTTCCTCTCAATCAAAATGGAGCTGAGCTGGTGAGGCTTTAAATAAAACTGTCCTCCAGGCTTTGTTTTTGAGCTAAGAGACACCCACAGATAGGGAAAGCACTATGCTGGGGATGATTCGTGCTCTATGAGGAAAAATAAACAAATTGTCTGTCCTTAGTGATGCAAATGGAACAGATGTTGGCAACACCTCCCTAGGAAATGCTGAAGAACAGACTGAATAATAGTATTTGATTGAAACAGGGCTTGAAGGAATAGGGAAGTGGACTGATTAAACTTGTCTTTGCAGAAATGTCAGAAGTCTTAGGAGTAAGCTTGGAGGTGGGGAGACAGCAAACTGGCTTTGAAAGAGAATATTGATACAATGGGCATGAGAGAAGGATAATACAAGCAGCACGAGCAGTGATAGTCAAATATCAGGTGAGAACAGGTACGTTGGCCTGACAGGAGGCTTCAGTCTTTGTGTTGGGTAAATGTCATGTTTGGAGTTTCTCTTTTTGATGCATAAATGGCTGTTTTCATGGAGCAACTGGACAGGACACCCCCCAGAAAGAAACCAGTTCAGCTTGGTCCTGGATGATGCACAGGACCAGCTGTAAAATCACTGGAGAGCTGCTCTGTACCAGTGACCAAACTGTGTTTAGATCTGCAGTCCTCACTGGTGCAGTAAACGCAAAGACAGCAAGGGGGGGGTGGGGACGACCAAAAAAAAACCCCAAAAAATCCTACAACCAAAAAGACCAAAGTAAGCCAGCATTTAATTTTGAAAAGGGGAACTGTGTAAAAACAAAAGCAGTTTAAGGAAAAAGGAAAAGCCTGTCAGAAGGGTAACGTGCTCCAAGGTTCTGCTTGCAGGACTTCATTCCTGGGTTGAATGCTGGCCAGAGGGCTAAAATCCAAGCTTTAAATGCCCTCTTTCAGCTGGCGGAGACTTACCTGTCAACAGATAAAAGCATACAGGAGGGATTCCTGGAGTTTAGGCACAGATCGTGCTACTGTGTGGATATTGCTACTGGAGTGCTATGAGGCGTCTTCAGTGGTGTTGTGCCATGACGTTCAGGCCATGGCAGCGTGGAGGGAGGGAAGAGCACAGGTGGAGGGCACTGAGCAGCAGCAGAGTGCTTCCAGCAGCATCTGCAGCCAGGAAGTACAGGCAAGGGAGGGGGAGGCAGGACTGCTGTCTGCCTGAGAGGAGAGTGCAGCACAGCTCTGGTGAGCAGCACCTCTTTTTTTCCACTCTTCTTGTGAAGCTTGTTTTGTTTGTGTGCTTCATCATGCTCAGACTGGTGATGTCTGCTTTGTAAGGTCAAAGGGAGGGTTTCAGGCAGATGAAATAGCGTTAGTTTTACTTTCACTTGCTTTAAAACTCCGGTTTTCTTCAAAGAATAAGATTTTGAGAAGGAACAGTGCTGGCAGCTGATGGACAAGCTGTTCCCTATGTTGCAATATTGAGGCTCCCAAGAAGCAGCAATCGCTTAAGGGCAAGGGAGTGTAAAAGTGATTTTTTTTTTTTTTTTTTTAATTTTACATAATAAGAGAAAGAAATGTGTGGCTGAGGCTGCCTCGCTGAAGGACTTATGGGAGCAGGGACGAATGGTGGGGTAGCAAGGCAGCCTGGGCCATACAGCCAAAGTCTAAGGGCAGAGCTGACATAGCAAAGTGCATCAGCAATAAAATCGCTACTCAGGGAGGGGGAACAGTAGCAATCTCCATGTCTGCTATAGGCAAAAGGACAGAGGGGGAAAAATTAACTAACCTGTGATTTAGAGACCTAGATTCATTTAGCTGCTCTGTTCCACACTTCTCCTGCCACATTAAATAGCTCTCTCAAATGCTTGAGAAAGTGCTGGCCTGTGTCACAGAGGTGTTGTGCAAAGGAAAAATAGAAGAAAAGTGGTAGGTGCTCCCAGCTTCTACTCAGGTAGAGTTGTCAGTTAATTGGTAATATTAACTGTGGGGAAATAAAACGTGACGAGAATTGCTGACAGCTTCTTTGGGACTAGTGGGAGGGGGAAAACCTGTACTGCATCTCCAAGTGGCCCTTCCATAGGGTGCTATCATAAATTAACTACCAAATTTTGCCTCTGAAACAAAGGAGTGGGTTATTAAAGGGACTGAGGAGACAGAGACCACTGGCCTTGAACTCTTATAACAACACACTGGGATGATGAAAACCCATTGAAAAATTTGCTAGTAAAACTATTTTCATCTGAGTTCGTCCTCTCTCCAGGCAGGATGATGCTGGCAGCCTGAGTTACGGGTCCAGCTGGTCTCAGAAAATGCCATTTGTAGCCTGTATGATGGCAGCAACTTGGGTGTGAGTCAAGGCCACCTCCATCAAAAAAGGCACTTTCAGTGTCAGTATGTCCAGCAGAAATCCCAGCTGCTTGTAGCTGTTGTTCTTGGGGGACAAGTTAAACTTCAGGCTACTTCAGGTCAGCCACCTTTCCGTCTCTGATGTTATTTTAAATGGCGGTATCTTGGTCCTATCTGCAGAGACTGTTGCTAGCTTTGTTTTGGCAATGTGGGAATATAACAAAGAATCTGGGTTCTGGGAAAAGCTGTGAATTCCAGCTCTGCTCAGCATTTAGGGAAGATAATATTATTGTGTGTCAGAGCCAATTTTGTGTTTCTGCAGGGAGTTCTTGTGCCTCAGGGAATCTATAGTGATGTGTGCTTGACTCCTCTGTACTGGTGCAGCTTGGGATGATGCTGGCTGCTACCCAGTCTCTCTCTCTCTCTGCGGTGCCAACTTTGCAGAACATCTGACTGCACTTGCAACGTCAACGTGAGTCTTGGCTTTTTGGTTGCGATCTCCGAAGACTCTCAGCCAGAAAGGCGTACTTGGGAGCAACGTGAATACTACTTCCTAGAAACAGGAGGACTTCCTTGGGTCAGAACAAACTGCCCTCACGTTAACATGACATCTTCAGAAGTGTGTTCACTTAGGGTAGGACCATGTCTGTAGCTGACTTCTCTGTCCAGTTGTGACAGTGGCCTCCGCAGTGTGATTCATGGACCTGCAGAAGAGATGCTCAGTTCTAGATCTTCTGCATTAATTTGGATTTTAATTCAGCAGTGGTGCTGGTGGGGCTGGGTGTTTTCCACCCTCCCAGTGGGGGGAATGCCAGCTCACCTTTTCAGGTGTTTTGATGTTTTCCCTGGAATATCTTCCTTTTATTGCTTGGCTTTAGTGAGCAAATTGTATCAACCCTACACAATTCCTGGTGTGGGTAAACTATGGATTTACCTAGCAGTGTAATGAAATTTGTCGTCTTTTTTCCCCCTTCTGATCCTTTCTGCACACCTCACACTCAGTTTCCCGCTAAGGAGCAAGCTGACATTTTCATGGAGCATTGAAAGTACGCTAAGTCTTCAGGGATAAATTAAAATGCTGTTTCTAACACCTGGTTGCAGAGCTGCATTAGGATTGCCCTTTTTCCTTGTGTAACACTCATGTAATGAGGAGTGTGTCTCATCATGAACAATTATCTATACTGGAAAGCTTAAGTATGACTCCCAAACAAGTTAAAAAAAAAAACAACAAACCCCACACAAAACCAAAACACTTTTAACAATAATAATAATAAAAAGCTTAATGACCTTGGTTGTACATGCAGAGCTCTAAGTTTTGCTACAAGAAGGGACTTGTGGATATTGTCTCCGAGTCTACAGAAACACATAACTCTTTCAAAGCTCCTTTGTTCCTTTGGATAGCAAGAGCCATTCTGGGTGTGTTTCTCTAATCTTGAAATCTGTGCGTTTTAAGGAAAAAATTAAGTTAATTAAAACAACGTTTATGTGTATTTTTATGTAGTACTTCTGAGTGTGGTACCAGACTACATGGCTGGCTACAGAATCCCTAATTTCTGTCCTTAGGTAGTGATCACTAAAAAAGCAGAAATCTTTTAAGGAAGGGATAATGGTAAATCACTGCTTGGTTTGGACCAGAGCAGTTTGAAATTCTGGTGTTTAGCTTTTAGTAGATAAATATCCTATTTCTCAGCATGTCTGCTCAATAGACGCTGAATCCCAGTGGGGAAATTTGGAGCCATAGGAAGGAGAGGTGGGTGGGAGAGCACATTAAGCAGTTGTCCCTCCCACAAATATATTTCCTCTTTGCAAGTCGTTGATGAGATGCCATGTAGTCGCAGGAAGCTTGAGTGCTGCAACTTCTTTTTTTTATCATGTTCCTGTATCCTGGCAAAGTTCATCAGACATTAGTTGGCGTCAGGGTTGCGTTTTCCTCCAGCTCCCTGGAGCAGAAACTGTTCCTCCCCTTGCTCTGCTGGCGTCGGTGAAGACGTGTCTCCAGCTGACCTGGGTGCAAGGGAGCCTTGGTGGTTGGACCCTCATAGCTTAGTAATGGTGTGGAGCAGCTGTACAGCTTGTCTTGTGCCCAGTGCAGACCCCAGGCTCCTCTGTTGTGCCGGCCAAAAGGTCCATGGCTGGACCATGCCCAAAGCTGATGTTTGGATGGTACGTGCAGACCTCCTCCTTCGTGTTCATCCTGGCTGTGCTGGCTCGGGCAGAAACCCACTGCTCATTCCTCAGCCAGGAGCAGCATCTCCTTTTACCGCTTTAAAAGTCAATTTGGGCTTCTTTCATCTGCCGTTGGTGCCTGGTAGGTCTCTGTGGCTCAGAAACCTGAAGGTTTTCTGGCTCTCCTGTCCCTGTGTGGTCAGGTCGCGCCAGGGGCAGAGCCCAGATTTGGTGAACCGGTGTTACTGTCTGTGACAGCCCACCACAGCATCGATGTGAGCTCTGCAAAGAGTAGAAGGAAAGCTACAAAGCATAAAACTGCCAAATGATGCTTTTTAGCATTTCTTCAAATCTGCTTTCTTAAAAATCCCGAGGTCTGGAGTCCTATCCTTATGTGAACATCTTATCAAAGTACTACAGCAAGTTTCTAGCCCTGAGGAACCAAAAACTGGAAAGCAAATGGGCTCTAACAGGGGAGATGTCTTAATTTCACCCTGGCATAAAAAGCCTTTAATTTGTTTTTTTTTCCATGTTAGAGGAAAAGTGTTTTCAGTCACGCGTGGAGTACATACCGGTAACGCGTAAATCCTTTAGCATCACCTTGGTTGCTTGGAAAGCGCTAGCACAGGAAATCAGGAAATTGTTGCTGCTCAGTGTTTGACTGCAAAAATACTGTAATCTTTAGATACCATTTGGTGGAGGAAGTGGTTTTAAGTGTTGATTAATTGCTTGGACTTTTTTTGGAAGAAGAAAAAAAAAAGTCTTGAACATTTAATTTCCCAATCTCAAGTTTTCATTCTTTCCCCATACAAGATGCTTGCTTAAGTCACCCACTTTGTTCATGTGGTGTCTGTCTGTTGTTGCAAAACCCCACAGCCTTTCCAGGAGCTCTAAGGTGCAACTCAAAAGCTGCACAAGGAGCATCTGTGTGTCTCCTTGCCTGCAGCAGATGATGCTTGACCTCGGGGGTTGCGTGTCCTAGGAGGGGGGTGGCTTGTCCTGGGGCTCTTCCCTCAGAGGATTTCAGCTGTCAGGACAGGCCTGGAGCTACTTTATGAGCTGCTCCTTTAGGACATCCACCCCTAGGATGCTTCAGGCTTGCTGTGCCACTACCAACAGTGAGGGCCAAGCTGAGCACATGCCATGGGAAACGGATGCCCTGCAGCAGCTCACCATCACTGTGCCTTGTAGAGCAAAGTCCTTGTTCCCCAGCTGTGCCTGGGGCTGTGGGCAGGTGATGCTCCAAGTGGTCCCTAAAGGTAAATGAGGGGGGAAAAGGCTGGACAGGGTTCCCCTTTCTCCCACCCCACCGTGAATGCACATTGCCCAGCAAGGGACGCAGCGAGAAGGTGGTATGGATGGTCCCCACGTGTGAATCCTGCTGGGCTGATGGGAGGTGGTGCAAAGCGATGTCTCTTCTCCCTGACCCTGTGAATCCTCTGCAGGATTTGGCTGTGTGCACCCCACCCACCCTGGGATTCATTTCATCAAGGATGTTCAAGGTAAGTTATTTTGCAACTGAGCCATGCAAAGCTGTCAAATGAGTTGTAAACACTTTTTGCTTATTTGTGGGAACTTTGGTTTTCCCCTCAAGGAGATCCAAAATTTTCCAAGCCCTTTGGCTGCACTTTGGGGAGGGCAGCAGGCAGGAGCAGGGGATGCCCAAGTCTTCATGTACCTTGTGCACCCCTGGGGCCACACAGGGCACGTCTTGTCCTGCTGGGCTGCATCCTGGTCTTGCTGCAGAGGGTTTAGCGCCACCAAAGGCACGTGAACTTGCTTGACATCTTCAAAATTTGCTTCCCCTTTGCAGTTTCTGCCAAGCAGCTGTCACTTTGGGTGCCAGCCCGGCAAAGCCTCACTGCCTCGCTTGTTTAAACAAAGGCAGGTGGCTAATGTGGTCGGTGAAGGAAGCACTAGCAATGCTTGGAGGTCAGCCTAAAGAAAATAAAGGGATGGGAGCTGTAACCTTTATGGTAAGGGCCTCCAGAAACACAACAGTTTGCTCACCCATCTGAAACGTGGGCAGGTCCGGGAGAGAGGTTGGAGCAGCTGGCACACCTCCAGTGACCTGTGGGACAGTTTGCCCACGCCCCGAGGATGGTGCCATGTGCCCTGGCCAAACAAAGCACCACCTATGTGGCAGCGTCTGAGATAACAGCCAGCATGAGGGTGATGTGGGGGCAAGAGGGCTTGCAGGCTGAAGGCACCTAATTTCTATGCTCCCAGGACCAGGAGCAAAGCTTGTTTTATACTACCTTCTGTTTGCCCCAAGTTGAGGCGTGGGAGCCCCTGGAGATGATACCTGGCTTTCTTCCTTAGTGTCCCCCAGGCTTCCAGCACAGCATTGGGTAACCTGTCCCAGCTGCTGTGTCCACGGCTGCTCCAGGACCATCAGGACCAGAGCAGTAAGGATGCAGCAGCACCTTCTGCATGTCAGGTCCTGGACCATCTTGTACATCTGTTCACGGCAGGCTGAGAGCTGGGTGCAGTCCCCTAGACTGCAAATGCAACCTGAGAAACCTCTGTGAGAGAGGAGGGGATGCTGGGACAGTCTGCATGGCAGTCCCTGCTCTGCAAGGAGCACGGGAAATGCTGTGCCCTCCCAGCATCTCTCCAAGCTGCCCCACATCCCCCACCATGCCGAGAGGTCATCAGCTTTCCCTCTGGCAGAGGGATACTCCCACCCAGCAGCATTGACGACAGTCAGGTCTGGGCTAGGAAGAACTCGCAGATGTCAACTGCATCACTGATCTGGGCCCAGGGGACCTCCCTGATGCATCACGGCAGCATGATCCTGTGGAGGTAGGGAGCACACGAGATACGTACTGAGTGCCGTGCTCTCCTGGCATCCCTGTGAGAGGGAGATGGAGCTCACATGAGTGGGATGGTTTCAGTCTGTGCTCAAGGATAAGGGAGAGCTGGAGAACATTCTCCCCATTAAATTGTTTGGCGACTGTTTCTTTTATTTGCTGACGAAGGTAAGTCTTGCGTGACCTCACCAGCGTGGAGACATTGCTGTGCACATGGGGTTTCTACAGCTACGCAGAGGACCTCAGTCTGTTGCGCAACTCCTGGGTGAATGAAAACAAACTGTATTTCTTCCTCTTTCCTTCATCCCTGTCTGTACCATTTAGTGGAAATGCTGATTTCCACACGCACCACACCACCCCCACCCCCACCCCCCCAAGTCAGTGTTAGCACAGACTTTTGGTTAAGGTTTTTCCTAGAAAGCTGTGCCCTTGGAACAGAAGGAGTGCCCAGTGAAGGCTTGGGCTCTGCACAGGTGCTTCAGAAGAGGTAATGGTGGTACATACTGACCAGGGCTGAAATAGGTCCATCTCCTGGGGCCAGCAGGAAAACTTCAGCCTAGAAGATGGAGGAAAACTTGGATGAGCACAAAACACGTGTAGATTTATTTTTTTTAAAGATAGCAAACCCAGCGGGGACCAGAGGAGGGAAGCACGGAGTTGGACCTGGGAGAAATTCAGATAGCACTGAGGACGTGTGGGGAGGGCCGGGGAGCAGCAAACGTCCGACCCGAGTGACACGGCGCCAGAGTTTTGGTGGCTCTCTGCCACCTGTCTGCACCGCGCCCTGGGATGGAGCCTGGTGTTTACTGAAGTGCTGTGTCAGGATGGGTCATGTGGTCCCTCCCTGTACCATCTTTATACAGGGAGGGATCTCCATCCAGGGAGCTGTGTGGGCACGAAAAGCCCTCTCAGCTGCAGTGGTGACAGTGGAAGATGGTCTTCTGGGGTGCTGAGGACCTTGAGATGACCCAAAGCCCAGCCAGGAGGGCAGAGCTGGGCTTTGCATGGTGGCTCTGTGGGCACAGTGGGTCTTACTTGCAGCTCTGCCTTGGTGATGGGTTGGCATGTTCACTGCATCTTTCTTTGAAAAATCTCACCCTGGGCTTTCAGTGGCAGCTGCTGCTCTTCCCTGCACTAGAGGTATCACGGTCTGCAGGCTTGGTGGACCTACTTTTTTTTTTGCTGTTACATATCTGTGATTGGGGCCCCTACTTATGGCTCTGAGTTTTCTCACTTATGGCCAATTCTGGCAGCTGCATGTCTTGCCATGCTGCTGGCAATGTCCTTATTGTGCATCTCGTTGGTGGGCATCTGCTACTGGTGGACTAGCACCCCAGAAGATGTGTGGTGTTCCTTTTGCACTTCTGTGGCTGGAGGAGGAGCTGGCAGCTATAGCTGTGTTAGCAACTCTGCTCCTCTGCTGTTGTTCTCCCCCCCACCCCTGGCTTTGGTGGTAGTCGGCACCCCTGGTGGCGTTCCTGCAGAGAGGAGGATCTGGCTGTTGACTCATGGCATTGTCCGTCCCTGTTGCCATCCCACCTCCTGGGGGATACCTGATGGGACAGATCAGCTCTGACACAGTAATGCTGGGGGGACTGAGGCCCTGGGAGAGGAGCAGCACAGCACCACGCGGTTGAAGAAGCTGGGGTTGAATACAGACACTTCAAGTCGTTTGTCTCAGTAAAGCCCTCAGGACATTCCTGGCACAGGTTGAAACATCATGACTGGGAAGCACAGGACAAAAAACCCATGGTGTCAAAAGTGCCATCTTCATGATCTGCAGAACAATCTTGTTGGAGCCCTTTCTGCAGGCAGGGTGGTGACAGCTGCGGTGGGGGACCGGAGCTGGCAGAGGTTTGGCCATCTGCCTGCCTGTGTGCACTGAGATGCTGCAGGCCACCGGGTGTGGGGGTGAAAAAGCCAGCCTGACCTACTGGCGCACACTGAGCCTGATGTGTCCGAGGCATGGCAGAGCTCCTTGTAAGGCCACCCATAGGTGAGTCACTCCAGCACCATCTCCACTGAATGTTGACGCTTGCAAAGCACGATTCCTGATGAGGGGCCTGCCAGGATGGGTTGTAGAGGGCAGATGCAGGGGTTTGGGTTTTTTGTTCTTCGTTGTTTTTGTTTTGGGGTTTTTTTTTTTAATTCTTGGTGGGGGTGATGTGAAGCATTTAAGGTGTCTCATCAGCCATGGACAGATACTCCAGGCAGGTGGTGCTGTGGTTTAACCTCAGTCAGCAACTGAGTACCACACAGCCGCTTGCTCACTCCTCCCCCCTGCCCCAGTGGGATGGGGGAGAGAATTGGAAGAGTAGAAGTGAGAAAAACTCGTGGATTGAGATAAAAACAGCTTAATAATTGAAATAAAATAATAATAGCAATAATAATAATAATGTAATAATAATAATAATACACAAAGCAAGTGGTGCACAGTGCAATTGCTCACCACCTGCTGACCAATGCCCAGCCAGTCCCCAAGCAGCGGCCCCCCCTGGCCAGCTTTCCCCCAGTTTATGTACTGAGCATGACGTCACATGGTATGGAATGTCCCTTTGGCCAGTTTGGGTCAGCTGTCCTGGCCGTGCCCCCTCCCAGCTTCTTGTGCACCTCCAGCCTTCTCAGTCGGTAGAGCATGGGGAGCTGAAAAGTCCTTGACTAGTGTAAGCACTACCTAGCAACAATTAAAACATCGGTGTGTTATCAACATTGTTCTGTCCTAAATCCAAAGCACGGCACTGTACCAGCTACTAGGAAGGAAATTAACTCTATCCCTGCCAAAACCAGGACAGGTGGGCGAGATGTGGTCGTGGTTGACTGGACTTTGGGTTGCTTGTTCCATCTGAGCCTCTGGTCAGACCTTTCTCCTTGAGTGGTTGCCTTCAGCACAGCCCCTCCTAATGTGAGTCGTGCTGGATGCCCTCGCTTGATGAAAATAGAACAATGACCTCCAGGGTTTTCCTTTGAAAGTGTCTTGAGAGAGAACAAATGGGAAGGACTTGAACAGGCCATCTGCTCTCCTCCCATCCGGCTGTGCTGGGCCAGGCCCTGCGATAAGGTTGGGTGAAGGGCAAAGCGTGCCAGGTTTGGCTTGAAGGGCGTGAGAAGGTGCAGCATGCAGGGTAGGGACCCCTTGAATCCTATCAGACCAGGGACAGGTCTTGGAGTGCAGAAGTCAGCGGAGCCCGTGAGAAACTGCTCTCCCTCCCAGCCTGCTGCCCCTGGAGCAGCTCCTGCTTTGGGCATCTCTGCCTTCTGCTCTCAGCGGATCTCCTGAAACTCACCCTGGCTCGGCTGGGCTGTAGGGCAGGGAGTCCAGCAAACGTGGCCAGTTTGGATTGGGCCTGCCCTTTCCATACTTGTTCTGGTCCCTGGAGCTGGGAAAGGCAAGCCTGGGAGAGGGTTGCATCCCCTGAGACCCACAGATCAGCTGAGCCAATTCATGGAGAGCAGTGAGCCACTGACTGATGGCTTCTCCAAGCTGTGTGCCTTGTTAAACCCAGGGGTGTGAGGGCACTGTGGTGTTCAGGGCTGCTTCTTTTGAAGGGCATGTCCCCCTTCCTAAGAGCTTGGGGGCTTTTTGGGAAGGATGCTCTGGGTTTGGTCCAGCTGAGAGCTGCTGTGGGCTCTGCCCCGCCTTGGGGAAGCATGGCCAGCCTGCGTCATTCTACAATGTCACCATCATTAGTGGCAGGACCTCATCAAAGGGTGTTCCCATGAGTTATGGGAGCCCTGCCCAGTGCAAGCAAAAAGGCATGGCAGCCTGGTTCTCCTGCTGCTGCCCCAGGGTCTGGGGGTTCCCAGCCTGGTGCAGAGGGGGTGGGACCTGGACACTGCCTGTCCATGTCCACGGGCATGCTGTGCTCTTGTCCCCAGGCAGTGATGTCTGTCTTACCTGGGTGAGCCAGGTGCCTTCCTCGTGCATCTGGCAAGATGCAGCTCTTCAGCAGGCTTCTGCTGCTGGAGTAGGAGCAGGCGTAGCTCCTGTGCTGCAGACACACCAAGCTGGGAGATCTTCCCAGCAAACAGGGCACGAGCCCAGCAGGATTTGTAGTTCATGCTGGAACTGTCAAATCCCTGTGTGTTCATATCCCTGGGTGTTGTAGATCGTATTTGTTTAACCTCAGGTGCCCTCCTGGGTTTGCTTGTTTGGTTAGGAGTTAAGGTCGGGAGGAAGGCTGGTGCTCTGCTCTTTGGTTTGGGTTCAGCTTTGGTTACAGGGACCTTTCTGCCTGTCCTCTGTCCCAGCCACTGAGGTCTCCCAGCCAGGTCCAGGTCAAGCCCAGCCTGAGAGCTGAGTGGTGAGGAAAGGAGCTACCATAGGCAGTGCTGGGTGACCTCTGTGTTTGTGGTTCTCCTGCCTTTTTTTTTTTTTTTTTTTTTTTTTTTTAAAGACAGAAGTTGCATGCTAAACAAGAGTCTGCAGGAAAAGTAGGACAAGCTTGATAAAAAAAGTCACTGTACCAGTGGTGGGAACTGGAGGGTTAGTGTGCAAAGCAGGACCACGGGACAGTCAAGCATGATGAACAGGAGCAGCTCCCATCCCATTTTCAAGGCTTCAGCTGCTCCGCAAAGCTGGTGCCAGCCCAGCCACATCCTGTGCCTTCCCTGATGCCCAGGCTCTTGCTGCGGGTCGGGACTGCAGGTCCTGCAGATGTGTCTCTGCCCCAGGAGAAGCCCCGGTCCAGAACCCCAGGGCTGAACCTCTTGAGGTCTGGGTGGAGCGAGGACTTGGCTTGAGCTGAGCTGCACTTCTGCAAGAGGCAGCATGTCATCGTCTCTGTCCCTGTGCTGGGCAGAACAGGGAGGGATCACACCCCAGGCCTGTTCCTGGCACTGTACATCTCTTGGCATGCAGGCTAACCTTTTACGTGAGCTGGAGCCACGAGCAGCCAGCGCCAGGGCTCTGCCTCTTCCCAGCCCTGCGCAGGGCAGGGGTGCCCTTGCCCCGGGGGGTCCTGCTGGGCGTGCACAGGGGGACCGCTGAGCCCCGTTGGCTGCCTGGGCATGACTTGGCCCCTGCTGGGGATCAGGTTAGGTCTTGTGTCCAGGTGCAGGCAGCCCGGTTGATGCAATGTGCCTGTTCCTGCTCGGTGGGGAATGTTGCTTACCTGCCCGGGGAGGCACACACGCTCGCATGGCTTGGCACTGCCTGCCAAGCTTAATCTCCATTGTTTGACAGCTGGCACTCTGCTGACGTCAATCCCATAGCTCAGGGGGCTTTTTGGGGAGGAATGGGCAAGTCTCCGCATACACGTGCTTGCAGGCTTAGCTGAAAAACATTGCACTGAAACCACAGAAGGAGAGGGGGGAGAAGAAGAAGAAAGGAAAAGGGGGGCACAGCTCCAAGGGACACTGCTTCTCTGCAGCATGGCCCAGCCCCGGGAGCTGCTGGCTGACACACCCGGGTCTACCTGGTTGGGCAGCATCCCTGATGGGGGGGGAAAAATGCCACCTTACGCATCCAGCTTGCTGGGAAGCGATGCTCAGCTCTCTTCCCCTGCCCATGCTGAGGGTCCATATGTGCCCCGTAAGCATCTCACCTGCCTTTCTGATAATGTCTCCTATCTCCTTCAGCCAGCTGAGACCACTGATGTTGTCTCTACTGCCGGGTGACTGCTGCTCTCCTCTCCTCCTATCAAGGCCCAGGGTAGAGGTGCGGTTTTGTCCCTTCTTTTTTTATATATCATTAAAGAAGCTGTTCAGCCCTGTCTGGATTGTGCCAGCTCTGGACATCACTGTCCTGCCTCAGGGGTCCGTTTCAGGATGCTCCCTGGAAGTCATGCCCAGGTCACTTTTGGCATTGGCCAACTTATGCTCAGCTCTGCTGCTTTTCTCCCAGAGAATAAGTTATGGGAGCAACACCCTAGGTCTCCTGTGGACTGATCCCTCTTCCATGCATCAGCAGATGTAAAGGGTGATCTGCATTGCACTCACCGCTCTGGGGAAGGCTGAGCATCCGTTGTTGCTGCTTGCACAAATGGTCCAGGTTCAGCTCCTATGTGTCTGTCTTGCAAAGCCTCGCTTAGCTTTGGAGCCTGGAAAAGGCTCTCTGGGGAGTCTTGGCCTGGAGATCACAGCTTCCAAGCTGAGCTGCTGGCACTTCTGCTTCCACTTATGACCTTAACGACACATCCTGATGGCAATTGTTCTCTGAGCTGGAAATCCTGTTCGCTCTGCTGTGGGACTTGTGCTCCCAAGCAGCTTGAGGTCTTCAGTCAATGCAGTCAACCCTTCCAGCAAGGGAAATGACTCTTGCTCTGCTGCTCGGTGGCAGCCACATCTCTGGCACAAGCTGCTCCATTCCCTGGGCTTGGCTGCTCGGCAGGACTAGCTTTAATGTCCTTAAATATTTTTCATTGAAAATTTAAAAAAAAAAAGCAAACTGGGGAGTGGAGAGACAAAAGAAGAGGAAGCCAGGAGTTAACCGTAAGTGGCTTTGAAGGGATTTTTTTTTTTTTTTTTTTTTTTAACTTTCCTGGCTTGGAAAGCAGCTTGGTGGAAACTGTCCTGAAGCTCTACCTGGGTCATACCTGGGAAGTGGAAACCCTGAAAGCCATTTCGGGTCCGTGCATAGAGCTGAAAGCCCATAGCCAGGAGGGTCAAAGGACTCTGTAAATCTGCTGCTTTGATTTCTGAAACTAAGTTGTTTTTTCTTTTGCCCCCCATGCCTGGATAGTGCGAAAACATGTAAGTAGCCATTGGAGCAAATTACTTAATGTCTTGATTTAGGTTGCCTTTTTGTTATGTTTGCACCACTGGCATTGGTCTGTGTTCCTTCCTGACTACATATTTTTGAGGCCTTGGAAACTGAAAGTTGGATGATATCCACCAGGCAAGAGTCTTAGCAAAGCATTTGAGTTTTCAGATCTCTGGGGAAATATATTGACTATTTCTTGGTCTGGAGGAGGGGAAATAACAGAGATTGTGCCATGGTGAGTTTTTCTGGAGAAAGCTGGATTCCTCAGTGTGATTAGTCAAATACTATGATTCAGCCCTCCCCCAACAAATGAGGCATCCAGAAGTATGCAGGGAGTTTCTCTTGCTTGAAATTCTGGTCTGGAGGTTACATGTGGGTTGTATAACTCAAGTTTTTCTTCGTAGACATAAAAACCGCACTTGATTACCAAAAAACCTCTTTTGATCACTTTTCTTAAAACAGGGACACATTAAGAAAAATAGCATGTGAGTTCATAGCCCTAAGAAAGACAGCATGAGCCCACAGCATCCTCTTGTGTATCACATTATCTTCTTGCCCAATCCCTGTGCGTCGTCTGGCACCGCAGGGGTTAGTGGCAAAACCAGTATTTTCTAGCTAATATTTGTCTGGATTTTTTTAAATAGTTTGCTGAGGCTGGGTTCATGCCTCTCGTTCCCTGCCCACAAAATAGCAGCAGGGTGATGGTTCCTGGCACACTCTCATTGTGGGTATACGAGGTGGGATAGTCCAGCAGGGTAAGTCCTGGAGATGCTGTACAATGATGAACAGACATTCTCAGAGGACCCATTTCCAAACTGGTATGGACATGGCACCCACTCTGAGGCTGTAGCCCAGGGGATGATGCTGCATGTAGGACATGCTCCAGCTGTCCAGCCTAGGCTTTGGAGACCCATGACCGTTCAGAAAGCAGTTTTATGAATATATCAGCATAATTAACAAATTGGAAGAAATTACCACAAGCATGCCAAAGCTTCCCTAGAAACTAAACTGGGAAGACTTATGGGAAGTTATGTGCACACCTTTAGCAAGACAAGGCTTGAGAGGAGAGGTGATGTTTTGTTCAGAAATATTAATAAAAGATGTTGCTTCCTTCTACAGACCTGACCTCACTGCTCTGATGACACTGGTATTGGTAAGTGCTGTGATTTTATCCATGACTTATAAAATTTGCACTCACCTGAAGCATCAGGGAAGCTGATAGGGGAACTGAGCGATCACGTTGAAAAGATGCTGCCAGTCTCGTGGCACAGGAGAGAAGGTTGAGAATGGGATCAGATAGGTGTTTTCAAAAACACACAAGTAAGTGATTGGTTGGTCTGGCTTTTTTTTTTTTTTTTTACACCCTTTTTCCTGGACTTCAGGGCCAAGCTTGTGGTATTTGCATGCTTTGTCTTGGCATGGCAATAACAGCTAGCTCCTCTTTTCCTGGCTGCAACCTCCATGTTACCCATGGGGGAACTGTAGAAGATCAGCCCAGATCCTCCTGCCTGTCCATGCTCCTTTCCAAGGTGCTCCTTCACAGACAACCAGGGGCCATGGTGCTCTTCCCTGGTCTCTCCCCAGCTCTAGCACTGCTGCAGTTGCCTCTTCCTCTGTGAACTTGTGTGGTCTTCTCTTGAATCCCTGTGAGCCCCATTGTCCATTAAGAAGTGGGATCTGTGCTTCAGGTTTTCTTTTTGGCTTGTCTTTTGAAACCCCCTTAAACGTTGCAGGGTGTAAGTTGCTGCTGGTGCAGCCAGTATGCAGAGGCTGAGGGGATCCTGGACTGTTCTGTCCTGAAAACACTCCCCAGCCTGGGTTTGGGCTGAGCCTACACCTTCCCCAGGAGGGCTGCCAGTCTTGGCTTGATGATCACGCGGGAGGGAGAATTCGCCCTCCCCTTGCTAGTTACAACGGTTAATCACATCCACCATTGAATAGTAGGGTCTTATAGGGATTTGGTTTTCCCTCTGAGTCACAGTGGCAGATGCCATCTCCCTGGTGGCCAGGGACTGGTGGTCCTAAACCCCTCTTTGAAACACTGGCTGCCCATAAAACTCCCTGAGATTCCCTCAGCTCTGCTTGCAAAAGAGCTCCCATCGCTTCACTGGCCCCAGGAGCCAGGGAGTGTCTGGCTGAGAGTGGGTGGGATTCAGGGTGCCAGCATGGAGGGTGCTTGCTAGAGCAGGCAAGCCGCCGGGCCCTGCAATACATGGTGGCTGGCCAAACCCCACCTGCTTTGAAAGAAGCTTCCTCAGTGGGTCTGCAGCTGGTGCTCAGCAGCACAGCTGATAGAGGACCCGCAGTGAGGACTTGGTTCATGTGGCTTGGGAGAGATGCTGTGCTGGGCATGTGGGGAGGAGTTGGATCCCTGTTTGTAAAACCAGTCCCGTTCAGGAAAGCTTGTTCCTAAGAACTGAGGTGCGGTGGAAAAATGTTCTGCTTTGCCAGCTGCTAACAAATGCCTGGTTGGCCATGGGGGCCAGGACCCACAGATTTACCAGGTACCTGGGGCAGATCTCCACTGGGAATAGGATGCCAGATTTGCTTAAGGACTGCTTAGATCCTAGTGGTGGGCAGAGGTGATGGATGGACCCTGAGAGAAGGTTTGGCTTGGCTATTCCCTCAGGAGCTCCCTCGCCTTTCAAGGATACGGCAGCCAGTCCGGAGAAGGGACTGAAAGGCTTTGACTGTCAGGGGGGAGCACAGGAGCTCCCTGGCCTTACAGGGATCCGCCAGCCAGTCCGGAGAAGGGACTGAAAGCCTTTGACTGTCAGGTGGAAGTTGTTGGTTTTTGTAATAGTGTTAGAAACCTATTTTTGGTTAGAAACAAAATTTTTGTCACTTTTACCCAATTTTAACAGGGCTTTGTCAGAAGCAAGCCAGCGTGAAAATCTTGCTGAAGCTCACCCAGCAGTTGATAAGCACAGATATCAATGAGTTAGGCAGTTGAAAGCCCTTGGAGCAGTAATTAGGGAGAGCAACCTTCCCTCGGAGGCCATGCACCAAGCTTGTTGGCTCCTTCCCCCTGTGGGCACACTGCTTTTTTTTTTCTCCAAGCCACAGCTGAGGAAGGCTTTGCAACAGCCCTGCACATGCAAAGCCTCTGGAGAACAAGCAAGGAGGAAAGCAAAGGGAATCGGCCACCGTTTGCATGGTTTCTGTGGCCCAGAGATGGAGGTTGTGCCTGGGGTGAGATCAGATGGACAGGAGGAGGCAGTGGCTGCAAGGACAGTGGGATGGGGTGCAGGTGGCCTTGGAGGGAAGGGGACTGGTGCAGCTGGAGACCTTTGGAGAAGGTGGGGCAGCAGCAGGTCCTGCCCCAAACCAGCCATGGGGAGCAGTGGCAACTTTGGGCTTCTGTTGATTAAAAATTGTATGTTTTCCATGGAAGGTGGATTGTGAAAAGCCTGAGATCTGAGAATCTGTGGGTTTCGGCTCCACTGCCGCTCACCCCGGTCCTGGGGGTCTTGCTGGGCAAAGCCTGTCCAAGGCCAGGTTGCTCTCTGGTGTGCTCTGCCTGCACGCTCCAGCAGTTTTGCAACATGCAATTCCTTTTTCTTGTTATTTCAGCTCTGGGAAGAGCACAGCTGGTGCTGAGAGCCCAGCCTTTCTGCTCCTGGCTTCCTCCGTTTCGGGCAGCCCCGGAGCACGTGCAGGCAGTTTCCGATCTCCTCTGCCTGAACTGCCAGGCTTGCCAGCACTGACCCCCACCACTCCACGCTTGCCCTTCCCATCTGGAACGTGGGACGTGGTTGTCGAGAGATCCTCTTGAATGAGTTGCAAAGGGCTTGGGGATAATTCAGCTCCCCAAAACTGAGTGGATGACCGGAGGGAAGAGATGGAGAAGCATCCCAAGGAGAGAGAGGTGAGGAGGATCTCCCCGTCATTTGCTGCCCGTACTACCGAGCATTGCCAGTTGCATGCTGCATGTCTCTGCTCCCAAGCTGGGCATCACAGGGGCAGAGCTGCGGGATAGTGGAGGAGGATAGTAATGTATATAAACATAGCTTCACTGGAAACCAGGTTTCTTAATCTTCCTAATAACTAATAGCTCAGCTCAGTGCTCGTCCATTTCTCCAAACCAGGGGCTGACAGCTCCCTGGCCATTTGCTTCTGAGAAATGGCCTTCCCTGTAAACTGAAATAATCTGTTAAAATTTACTGATTTAGTCAAAATAACTCCACTGCGGCTGCTTGTTTGCATGCCTGCATGGTTTTGGAGGAGTTCTAGCAGAGAATGTGTCTTGAGAGGAATCGACTTACTCTAAAAATACTCCCCTTCACCCCCAAATCCAGCAGGTTTCAGGGGAAAAAAAAACAAAAGGTGGGGACAAAGCTGTACCCCTCACTCTACCCACCTCCCTGCATATTTCCTAAGCCCATGAAACTGGGTGGGGAAGGGAGTTCCCTACTCCAAAAAATTCAAGGATCAGGTTGGTTGTGCAGACTCTTTGCCACCCTGATGTTTGTAAGCAGACGGTGCATGAAAAGCCTTGATGAGAAGCTCTAGCCACCAGAGTAACCAACATGAAAACCTGCTTCTGGAAAAAGTACTTTCTTCCTGCCTTTTAATAGCCAACTGCAGGGTGTTCCTGGTGGAACACACAGATTTTCAACAGGCTAAATAATTATGTTTAATTAGTTTTCATTAAGGTGATGCCAATCCACTCCTCTATTTGGAAACTCGCTCAGCTTCTGAAATGGCTTGAAAACAATGAAGCAGGGAAAATATCCTACTCACACCGCACTCATTTCCATCCACCATGGAAAAGAATGGGACCACCAGACTCTCTGGGCTATGCAGTGACTTTTCAGACTTGGCAAGAGAGGCTGGAGCGAGTTTAAAATAGTCTGTCTCAGCGATATGTTTTCATTTTCCCGCCCAAAGCAAAAAAATAATGCTGGGGTTGCTTCCAGTCCCTCTCTTCCCAGAGGCGACAGCATCACAGCCCTGGTCCTTTGGGGTTGTCTTCTCCTAGGCCAGGTTCCTGTGGCAGCCCATGGCCATCGGGGCTATCGCTGGTGGCAGAGGTGAGCCCAGAGCAGCAGCAGGGGAGGCTGTGTCTCCTCCCCTGCTAACGGCATGCAGGCATTCCTTACCGCATCCCTGGGCATCTTCTTGGCCCTGACCTGTTCAGTAGGTGGAGGAAGGATGGGGAGGTGATCTGCCTGCAGCCTGCGATGAGTGACAGCACAGATAACAGCCTGGCATTAGCAGGTTTACTGCTCTGGCAGGCAAAGCTGAAGCTGTATGTGAAATGAGCATTTTGAACAGCTGGGCGTAATTGCCCAGTGCGCAATGCTTAACCAAAAACACAGTGACATCCCTATCGCTCCATCTCTGTCAGGAACACACACCCTTGTGCATCCCCTGCACGTTTTCCACTTGCCTGGGGTTGGACCAGCCAGGTAGGATACAGGCAGGATCAGGCCAGACCAGGTCCAGGATCACGTTTCTGCATGGGGCCACCATTGACCAACACTGGGAGGCAGGACCAGAAAGTGCTGCAGCCCCATGGCACGTAGGCGTGGGAAGTGCCCACCCTGGTCACCCTGCTCACGGAAAGCCATCAGATGTCCTGCTGGGAGACAGAAGGGATTTCCCCTCTGGTATCTGTTACACTGTCTGCACCGTCAAGCTGGCATGAACACAACTGTGGTGGTAGATCCTCGGTCCTCGCTTGCTCTACTTCTGGGTCATTGGTTTCCATCTCCATCCTCCCCCTTTGAATTTACAGCACTTGTTTCCAAATTATGTGTACTCACATTGGTTTCCTTAAGTTCTGCCTTTTTTTGGTCTCATGTCTGCAATTTTCCATTGTGCTGGAGCCCAGCACATTCCTATTTAACTGGGGAGTTAAACTGGGGGGGCAAAATGATGCCTCTCCAGACCTGCTTTTACCAGGGTGCACCCTTGGTTTGGGGTATCTCTCTGCTGCAATCACCGACTTTAGTCCAAAGTGCTGAGTCCTTACCAAGGAGCACCCTTCTCACAAGTGTTTATTGTACACATGTATTGGTGGGAGAAAATAAAACCCAACACCCAGATGCATACCTCCAGCTGTGTTAACCAACCTGGCAGCGTACAGCCACCTCTTCATCTGGTCCCGGTCCAAATCCTGTCAGCGATAAGGGGAAATTCCCCAGTCAGACAAACAGAGGAAACCATACCAGCATTCCAGTCAGTCTTTCCAAAATATTTTTTGATGAAGGGCAT
The DNA here is from genome assembly GCF_000699105.1 of Pygoscelis adeliae. Taxonomy (NCBI): domain Eukaryota; kingdom Metazoa; phylum Chordata; class Aves; order Sphenisciformes; family Spheniscidae; genus Pygoscelis; species Pygoscelis adeliae. Next base: position 368,178 of record NW_008824667.1, on the reverse strand, counting down.
ACGCCCTCTGTTTGAGCCCGATGAGTGTCCTGTTTACCTTTCTTCTTGGACTCTGCAGGCTGCAGGAAAAGGTGGGAGATGTCCCAGCATCACCTGGCCCGAGGAAAAGGGGAGTTACTCTGAGAAGGCTTGAAGTAAGACCCTGTCCTGGCACTTTGCTGAGACAAGAAGGTGCCAGCAGCACAGGTGAGGCTTCCTGGGATGGCGGTTGCGAAAGAGGGTAAGAAACATCTGAGACTTGGCACTGTGTGGTGAGGAAGGCTCTACTGTAATGAGCTACAGCTCTTCTTTCGCTCTTCTCACCCCGTATATGTCAGGTTTACTTCATGTCATAAGAAGATGCTGCTTCTGTGAATAGTAGCGTTGTCTCTTAAGTGGAAAGGGACTCTGTGCTGCAGAAGGAAATGTTGGCATGGGGAACCCATCAGAGATATGGGTTACTGGCCAGTATGGCAGGAGCAGGAGAGGGGCTGGATTTGCCAGGGTACGTTGTTGTGCAATGAATGAGAAATTGCTTGTAAAAGGACCTTATCACGTACAAATACTGAGTACGATAAATCAAACCGCAGATAAGATTCCAGGTCTTATGTCTGTGCTCTCCATGTGCAATACCCAGCAGCACTTGCGAGGTCAAGCTGGCAACCAATGCACAGCATCCTGCGCGTTCCTTAACCTGTCTGCAGCAACCCCAGGAAGCTGTAGCTGCACCAAACTCTCCCTATTAAGCATCTTCAGACTGTCCCAAAGATGGCTGGAACAGCCCACACTCCAGTGCAGCACCACATGCCCATCAAGGCCATCTTTTCCCTGCAGAAGAGCCCTGCCATGCTGAGGAGCACTCAGGGAGATGACCACAAGCGCCTGGAGGGGAACGACCCGCATGGGTGCAGGTGGGAGAAATGCAGCCCCCAGCTCTCATGGCCGATGCCCTCCTCACCACAAGCACAATGAGGGGCACAACCCGCTGCCTTCCACAAGGGATTTGGGTGCTGAAGATGAGGTTCCTGTGGCTGGTCCCTCCGGGAAGAGATGTTGGCTGTTGCTCAGCGCTTGGCGATTTGCTTAGCCTCTTATTTCTGGTGACGGAGGGCTGCACTGCGGAACGACGAGTCCCGGGCCAGCTTCCAGATGGGGATGCAAACAGCAGGCTGTTTACAGAACGATTTCTCCTGTTTCGGTGCTGCTGGGCTCTCTTGTGAAATGTCCTGCCTGAACGAAGCCTGCGCTGATACAATGAGGGCTGGCTCCAGGGGTGCAGGCTGGTAGAGGCAGCGAAAGGCTGTGGGCTTGTTGTCTGGGAAGCAGAGTCCTCTGCAAGAAGGGGAAGACAGCCTGAACCCCTGCCCTTTCAACACCTCTTGTGTTGATGACCTGTGTTGAGGCTGCCCAGTTTCTTACATCAGGGATATAATAGTTATTTTCCCAAAAATCTGTCTCTCTGGACCATTACATGGTGGACCAGGCCACACCGCTGCCCTGTGACCTCAAGAAAACCCAGCTGCTTTGTCCATTTGGATGGCACCATCTGCAGCTTAGGGAACCTGCTGCCTGTGCCCATCGCAGATCCTTATTCAACGGGTTGTGTTCACACCAGGCTGTAACCTTCCCCCTCTTTCTTCCAGATGTAATGAATTGTGAAAGCTTCTCTGATTTCTACTTATCCCCAGCTTTGTGTTGCACCCTTGGTGTCTCCTCTGAGAGTTTTCCTGGCTGACAGGACAAGTCAATAACTAGACTGGTTGATGTGCCTGTCCTTGGGTCTTCCTCCACCTCTTGGAGGGGCAGCAGCTGTGCCAAGGCAGGGCATTGAATCCTAATCAAAGACCTTGTCTCCCAGCCTGGTTCAGGCTTTGGACAACAGTCCTTTCAACATCCTGCAGGTCTTTGCAGGGTGATATCTGCACCCGCCCCTGCTCGGGGTCTCCACCAGTCCCGAAGGCCATTGCTCTTCTGCTGGGTGGGATCAGGATCTCATGCTGAACGTCGCAGGGATGGAGGCAGGCACAGAGGACCAGGCGTGCATTTGTCTGAGAGGCGTAGGGTTTCACAGCAGCCCAGGGGTGAGTTGGGATTAGTGCTGACCGTCTGGCTCCATCGCTGTCCTGAAAAATCACAGAGTGCCTTTGACAAGCAGTGGGGATGGTGGAGGCTGGAGAGGAGGTGCTGTTTTTTAATGACATTGTGTGTTCTGGCCCTGAGCTCGCCTGCATAGCCCTGTTCTCCTCCCACGCAGGCAGGACTGGAGAAGCAGGTGCTTGGGACAAGCTGAAGCTCAGCACGCACCAGGGGGCTGGGACCGCGCATGCAGTGGCCAGCTGATGCTCCACAGACTAGAAACCGCAGATGCTCTTCCCTTCTCTTTCAGCAGGCATGTTAATCCGAGCATGCGCTCCCCACCAGCAGCCAGCAACCTCTGCAGGAGTTAACTCACCCAAATTAAGAAAAATTAGGAACCTGCTTCCTGCTGCTTGGATGGACCAAGTGAGATCTGCACTGCTGTCTGTGGAAGCAGAGGGGGACTGACTTAGTCTTAATTCCTTGTGGCATCTTCCCCTCCCACCACTGCTGCTTCATTTGTGCCCAGAATGAGTTTGAGTTGGTGTTGTTCATCTGAGAGCAAATCTCCTGGTGGGACTGGAAAAGGAGATGGGTCTCTAGGTGCCTTTGGCCTTCCGTTGGCATTGGGAGCCATCAAAGAGGGCAGCTTGGGTCCCTGGAAGACCCCAAATGCAAGGGCCTCTGGGGATGGGAGGAGGTAGCCTTGCAGCCTGAGTCATGCGAGAGAGGAACTGTTACTGGGCTCCACCTATTCCAGCTATGTTACAACCCACTTGGTCTAGCAGGGGAGACGGCTCAAGCCCAGAGATACCGCCTATAAGCAATGAGTCAGTCATTGTCCAGAGAGTCTCCATGGGACAGACATCATAATATCTTCTTTCCTTGGCTGTCTTCTCAGCAACTGCATCCTACAGCTGGCCTGGCTTCTCCTGTTTTGTTTGCTTCCTCCTGGCTGTGGAGTGCTGTCGCTGGAAGAGGAAGTGTCAATGGTGCCTCTCAGTCTATTCTACCTAAATTTAAACCACTATTTTTGTCTTTGCAGGCTCATTGTGTCCCGTTTTAAATTAGGAACAAAAAGTTATGTGAGGAAAGGTGGTGTCCTGTGTTTGGTGCTGTGGTGAGACGAGCCATTGCGTGATGAAGACCTTGTGCCAGAACAGCCCCATCCCACTGTCAGTCGTCTTCTCTGCGAGGGGCAGGTTTTTGTTTCTTGTAGTGGTTCCCCAAAGGAGCAAGGAGGAGGCAGGAGTGGGATGGGATGACACATTTCTCTTCCCAGTTGAATGTTTCCAGTCAAGAGGGTCTTTCAAAAGCGTATCAGCACACAGATAACACAGATGGACGTGTTTCAGGAAGCGGTTCCCAGAACCGGCTCGATATTTCTCATTGGTGTGACCTGGACCAAAAGCTGTCCTTGTAAAAGAAAGAAAAGCAAAGCCGGGGTCAAACAACAGGAACAGTCATTGAGGAAACGATCCCTCGCTGCAGTTAATGAACTCACAAGGATAACATGCTGTTCAGTGTGAGTCAGAGCTTTTCCTGCTGTGGTGCTGAGGGGAGCACAAGGGTGTGGAGTTTCTGGTGTCTCTTGGGCATCGTGGAGGAGGGAGTCTGGGCTGAATGGGATGAGGACTTCAGTGGTTCCTCACCGAAAGGAGAACAACACTCAGGAAGGAATGGCTTGACAACTGCCACTGATGTTGTCCCAAAGGTTGTTTGCGGAGGGCACAACAGTTGGCCTCAAAAAGTGCATTGGTGTCCATGCAGATTTCCATCGTTCTTACCAGGCGTTGACCAACCCTGCCAGATGAAGCTAGTCCTCCTTAACACCAGCCCCACGAGGAGATCTGAAGAAAGAAGGGAACTGCAGAAGGACTGTGCAATTCTAAATGCTGACCAAACTCCCCTAGTGCAGGTGTTGGCCTCTGCCATCCCACCCATATGGCGGTGGTGTGTGGTCCTCTCTTTAGGTGAGGAGCTCAAGGGAGTTTCTTCTCTAAAGAACAGCATCTCCTGCACCTCTCCTTTTGCTCAGGGTGCAGGGAAACTATTTAAAGTGCCACTTCCAAGGGAAAACAAGTAGCTTGCTCCCTGAGCTGTCAGCTCACTCTTGAAATGATTGACTTTGAGTGACCTTCAGTGGACCACCATTGCCCACATCCTTTTTACGTTGGGGCATACCTTCCCTTATGGTTCCTCAAGCTTCCAGCTCTGTGTTGGGATGTCAGAGAGCTAGAGAGGGGTCTCTGTGCAGCCATCCAGTATGGCTCCTATTAGTGGGATCTCAGCCATGCCTTTTGCTTTGGGATTCAAACCTAATGACAGGTTCTTTACCTAATGTTCAGCCACAGCTGTCAGATACAGACTAGGAATACAATGATCCTGATTCAAAACAATTAATTTCTAAGGTGAGAAAATTCAGCCCCATCAGGAGCATGGTATCTGTCTGGTCAAAGGAGTTCTTCTAGGTAGGAGTGGTCCATCATGGCTGTCAGAACAATTTACTGATTTCCCCATAAAAAAATAAATATTTGTCTTGTTTTCTAGGGTGAAGTTAAGCAGCCATGGCAGAGGCATACCTGGCTGAGAAGTTGGTCAGTCCTCTGATGGGATGGCTCTGAAGCAAGCACCAGTGAAGTGTGAAGGCATGCTGTGAGGATCATCAGAGCTGACAGCTCTCCACCAGATGTGTTTATTTCTTGATGTTCTGCTTCTTTATTTGTATGTCAATCAACGATCATTGCTGCTCTTGGAGCAGCTATAAATAGTCAGGTTTCTCCGCTGACGTTAAATCTAAGCTGGCTTGGTAGTGCTGAAACCCATGAGGTAGAGGACTGTGTTGGCTGGACTTGGTCCAAGGATGCAGTGGGTGAGTCACTCCCTCTGCCAGCCCCACCGCAGCGGAGACAGTGGTCCATGAGGCAGGAGGCGGTCCAGGAGCAAAAGCATTTTCTCTATCAGGCTGTTCTTAGAGGGGTGTAAGAGCGTGACTGCACTCACTGCGGCCGGCATGGTTTTCAGGGAAGACTCAGCGCAGCTTCTTCTCGGAGGTGCCGAGAACTTCAGATGCTGGCCAAAACCTCCATCACACGGTTAGAAAAGGAAGATGAAAGAGGGAAAAGAAACCCTGCTGTGTCTTAAATATCTGGTTCTTCACAAGTGCACAAGGGACAGCAGCATGCTGAGGCTTGAGTCTACCACTCCTGCAAACCCCAGCTCTGATCCTTTCTCTGTGGGGTCACACCATGCTTGGAGGACTGTATCCTGCCATTGATGTTTACTTAGAGCATCCAGATCAAGAGAAGTTGTCACTAAAGGGAAGAAAGTGCTGGCTGTGTGAACAGGCTGGTTTTGAACCTGTCGCAAATAGTCCCCAAGCATCTCCCCAGCTTGGGAACCTCTTGGTTTGACCTCACAAAATAGAGGAGAACAGAAAAGAAAGGATCCTGTTTCCAACCTGTTTGACTGTGAAAGCTTTTTTTTCTCTTGTATAAAAAAAAAAAAAAGGCACATTTTGTTTCAAACCCAAAACTTCTCACATTCATTTAGAATGTGGAAAAAAAAAAAGAAGTTTCAGAGTCATCAGCCCATTTTTGAAAGGAAACAGTGGCACATTACTTTGCTCTGAAATGATTACTTAGGAATGTGAGCCAATCCATAGTACTAAAAAAGCCATGATTTAAAGGAAATGTTTTGAAATTGTAAAAGGGAAATGTTGCAGCCAACCTGAGATTGAGACTTTCATCTGTTGATGAAGCTTTTCAAGAATAGGGCTTTTTGTCTGGATTTGGGATGGGAGTGGTTTGAGGTTTCTCAAGCTCTCCAGGTACAAGAAATCTGAGACTACACAAAGCAGGACTCAGATTTGTGAATTATTATCTTTTACTTTTGCCCCCTCCACTTCTTTATGGAAAACTGACAGGATTTTTGACTTCTCTTCTTTCCAGTGCTCTTCTGGTACCTGCACAAAAATTCAGAGAGGATCTCTTCACCTTTAGCAGCCTTACACCAGTGCCACTGGACACAGCTCTCACAGGGACTTGCTCCCACACTCGTCTCCTCCAGCAGCGCGTGGAAGAGGTGCAAAGAGGCAGCGTCCTCCTGTCAGGTAGAAATCAAGAGCTTTAAAAACTATTCCTGGGCCTGCTGTTTACCTCTTCTATGAATTGAGAGGTCTTGTCACGTTTTAGTATCTAGTTTTTTCTTGCTCATAGCCCATTTAGGTTATAAGGGGATTATTTATTTGTTCACCTTCCCTCAAAGTCTTATGGCTCCTCTCATAATTTGCTCATGCAGACTAAAATGGATCTCACTGGATGTCTTGCCCCTCCATTTTCCCTATTAAAAAGGGTGTTTTCATGAGCTGTGCCCATGGTGACTACTTGTGTTGCTGTCCATCACCCTGGACGTGATGGTTGGGTGGCTCTCCATCCCTCTTGGTCCATGCCACATGTGTGTTCGGTGTCTCCTTGGGTCCCTCCCACTGAAGTGGGAGCGGCTAGAGGAGAATGGAAACTGTGATGGGATGATTCCTATGTGCATCAGCAGAAACAAAATGTCATTTCCATTGGAAAATATTTCAAGGTGTTTCAGCCTTTCAAGATGAAACAAAATCTTTCCTTGCAAAATGTCTATTCCAGCCATTGTTCCAGTTCAACCTGCCTGTTCCAAGGAAAACAAATACATTTTGACTTGAAATGGCTAATGCTGGTACCAGCTCAAAATCAGCCCTTCCCTACCACATATTCAGAGTTAGGAGAGGATCTTGTTGTGATCAAAAGCCTTCTTGCTGTTTTTATTCCAGCTTCTCCAAACAGAAAGTTTCCAGCACTTTTTGTACGACGGACATTGCACCTTTCCATCCTGCCCTGGGTGACACCTGGATCCTCTTCTCGGGCTGCAGCCTGAGATGGAGCCAGAGCTGCCAGCAGCAAGGTATGGCCAAGCCTTCACCTTAATTTTGGGCTTCTAGCTGCTAAATATCAATGCTGGAGTGAACCCCATGGGAAGAGGCACCCTGCAAAGGTATTTTGCATGGGGACATAAAGAGCATGCGGCAGCGTCTCTCCTGGGAAAGCCTCTCTGGAGGAGGAGGGGAATGAAGAGATCGAACTGCTTTGGGCATGCAAAAATGGTTCTGTCAAAACCAATTTCCAGTAGAGCTCTACAAAACACGTGTCAGCAGGGGTTGGTGGCTGCCAAATCTCAGCGTCTTACTCACAACCGCCTCTGCCTCACGTCCAGCACGAGGAGAACAGGTTTTATTGGTTTGTTTTTGGTTTGCTGCTTATTGAAATTTGGGCTGTTTTATTTAGTGGGTTGAACTTTACACAGTGACAGCCAAACCATACATGCATACTCTTACAGTATCAGGGAAATCTGGAAGATTTCGAACCAAACAAGGAGTTTTAATGAAACTTCCAAGTAGCTGGGGAAAAAAAAAATTAGATGATTATGCAACTTTGGCACTTTTGTTGCCATTGTCATTAAATAAATCAATATATAGTATAATAAAAGTATTTTGCTGCATATCAGTGGAGACTGAACCATCTTCATTGTAAACATATAACTTATTCCACATTTAACGGTGCCCAGAGCTTCAGGACTTGCAGCAGTATGAGTACAGTCTTGCGGAATGAGATGCGCTGAATTCACTCTCTTCTTATTGAATTTAACCTTTTTTCCAGAGGGAAGCGGACAGGCATCCAAACTTTGTGGTTTAACTGTCCTTACCACAACTTCAGGAGGGATCAAATCAGAGCCATGATCGCCATACATTTGGACTAGCTCCTTTCATGTAATGGGGTAATATTCATTAAAGATTTTGTCTACTTAATTTTTTTTAAATTTCCATTTGAATGGTGGCTGCCAGAGCACTCTGAGGTCTTTTAGAGGTGGCAGAACAGCTAAATAAAATAATTTCCAAGGTAAAAGGTCAATATATCCAACAAGCATCAGCTCTTTGAGGAGGTGAAGATTTCCAGTGGGATGTGACAGATGTGGGCACATGGGTCTCCCCATCTCTGAAACCATGAAGACCATCTCAGCCCTTCCACCCCTTTGTGGGGCCTCTGTGGTCATGTTGATCCCTTGTCTGTCAGAGAGCAGAGACTCAACACCAGGAGTGAATAAGATAAGAGGGTGCCGCATCACGGTGATGCATCTCACACATCACCTGCCAGACCTTCGCAACGGGAGGAGGAGGCTGAAATGTGAGCTCTCCATCAGCTCTTTTGCTGGAGAGGCCAGTGTTTCTGGATTGCACCCAATGGAGAGCAGTTGTTGAGGTAGGTGATGCTGAGATGTCACCTCCTTCTTCCCTATGCTGGGATGTGTCACCTGCCAGCAGCGAAGGCATGGGGTATTCTTCTGGATAGGAGCCTCCTTGAGCTGCTCAGGGTCTGATTCGGTCACACGTCTTCCCCTCATCCCTTAAGATGGCATCTCTCTAGATCTGCTATCAGAGGTTTAACAACATACCTATGAGCAGCAGCAGGTTTTCGTGCTGCTGCGTGCAGTCTTTTTGGGGTGAAATAACAGAATCGCCCTGCAACTGATTTCAAGGCACAGAAGGGCCTGGAAAAGTCTGTCTCTCCTGGATATGTAGGTCCATGGAGGAATCAGAGTTAAGGAATTTTACAAAAATACTTGACTCTATCTTTCTAGGCTGCAGAAGTCTTGCTTAGGGGCACTGTTCTTGAAATATTTACCAACTGTAAAGTTTATTGGCAGTGGGCAGAGTTAAATTAGACTGTCTCATCATGATCACTTGAAGCAATTTCAAGGAAATGCAATCCTGCTTTGAATGGCACAGTCAGATCCTTGTCTGCCTCACTTAATTGCTTTTACTACAGGATACTGATGCTTTAGATTGCAAATCCTTCGAGGCAAGGACTGTCTCTTTGTTCTGGGTTTGCAGAACACATCCTGCAGCGAAGGCCAAGGCTCTGGCCTGACTACAAACATCTGGTTATTTTGAATACTGTACTCAGAGAGTGCCAGGAGGGCTTTACAGTGGTGGCTGGAGGGTGTGACGGTTGCGGGGTCCTCACTGGCACAGCCCTGCTGGGTGCTGACCCCTGGTATTCACAGCACCCACATTGCACTGAGTGAGGCACATCATCTTCCATCCCTGTGACTGCTCTTGTTCATGGTGGGGCAGCATTTATTGTGCATGCAAATGTAATGCAAATGACCAGCTGGGGAGGATGTGGAATAAATAATCTTAATTCCAATCTCCCACCTCCTCCTTTTACCAACCATCAGAGTTTCTTCTCTAGAACATGCTGAGCAGAAGGCCCCAAATGTGACACCTGGGGGCTGGCATCTCCATAAGCTATTACAGAGAAAGGAGAGGTGGGAAAGGTATTACAGAGAAAGGAGAGTTGGCTGGTCCAACGGGCACCCACCAAACTAACCCACACATCAGATCATCTCCAGTTTAACCAAAGCCTTTGGTATATTACAGCAGGGATTCAGCTGATGGTGAGACTCAAGTGGCCTAATTATAAACAAGACTTACTTAAAACAGAAAAGGCAGAGGAAAAGAAAGTGGCTGTTTAAGAGATGTGACATAAAGCACCACCAGGGCTCATTTAAAAGCATTTCCTCCACTCCCCTATTCACTTATAGCACTCTTAAAAGTGGAGGAGCTTTCTGCTTTCCTCTCTGCTCTTCTTAAAGACTCAGCCTGCCAAAATCATAGCCTCCTAGTTTCCAGGCTCTGCAATCACCCTCACGATGCAATTGCAGCCCTGCAAAGCTTGCCTTCCCATTTATTCCTCCAGAATGCACCTTTCTCCTGCCATTGCCCTGCAAGAGGTTTGATTGACTGGGTTTACATATGGGATGGAAAGCACAACAGAGTTGCTTAACGTATTTATTAGTCACCAGTGCAGACAAAAATCCTCTGCTTCAGGTTAGCTGGTTGTGGGCCATGGGAAGGATGGTTTAATGCTGACATGCACCTTTGCCATCATCTTTAGCATAAACTACCTGCTCTCTCATCCCGCCTTGACCTCACTCCTAATCTCTCGGTATGGCTGACTTCCCTGCAGGGCTGGTGGTGGCCTTGGCCAGAGGGTAAGCAGTGTCACATCCTGCGCTGGGGCTTGGCTGTTTCCTGTCCTAAAAGCTCCTCTGTACGTGTCTCTCCACCATGGGGACCGTGGTGCCCCCTTCCTGAGGGTTGGACCAACTCCTCGGGTGTTGGTAAACCACTTTCCCCTCACTCTCCATCCCCAGGAGCAGGTCGGGCTGTGAGCCAGATAAGCCTGTTCTTCAGGTATGGCTGTGTACCTCCCTCTGACTAGTATTTCTGCTCCAGATCAAATATACATTGCTGGTAAATTAAACCCAACCTGTCACGGTCTGTAATTTCCATTGCAACCACAGGCATTGGCAGGAACTGCTGGTGCACGCTGCCCCCTCCATCCCCTTTGGTTCTCATTCCCCGCTGTGCCACACCACCAGCCCTGGAGAGTAAAAGAGGTTTCCAGGGGGTGGGTTTGGTGTGCTGGTCTGCAACCCCAGGGACTGACTCTGGTAATGCAGGGGGGGTTGTTTTTAACCTGCATTCCCAGAGCAATGTTTGTACTTGCAAGTCTGAAACCCTCCAGGTGCCCCGGGGGCTTCGTTTTTGCTTCCGCAGAGACTTGTGCTGTCCTGGTACTGGTGTGCAGCAAGTAAATTGGGGGTCATGCGGCTCCAGGAAGTCTGTTTTTAAGCTGTGTGAGGTTTCCGAGTAAACACAGGGATCACCTTTCACTCCCTTCCTAATCCTACTCGCGACAGCACCACCCACAAAGCAGGAGACCTAGCACATCTCAGGTGATAACCTCTAGGGCTGCTCGTTTTATGAGCTGTATGTAGGGCTCTGATTCTGCTTTTGTTCCTTCCTCTCTCTTGCAGAGCCTCCCCAGGTCTTCCCAACACAATGTGTTTCTCTAAGTGTCTGTCCATCCTCACATCTCCTCCCATGGCTGACGTCTGTGGTAGGATCTTCATCGCTGCGATGTTGGAAAAGACCAGAAGTTTGCTTGCTTGGATCGCATCTCGCTCCCTTCTTCTGCTGAGCCAGGGGGTCCTGAGGTCCAGTCCCTTTTCCAGCTTCTAGTTTTATCCAATGACAGAGGATTTCCCAGGCTGGGGGATGCATACAGGCTTGCTATGGGCTTCCCTGTTATTGCTGGATCGCATGAAGCCACCAAAGAGTTTGGAAGGCAGCTAAGTTTTCTGGATCCACACCTTTGGATCTGGGGAAATAACTTCTGACGTAGCAGGAACCAGGTTCCTCGGGACGTCTGACCACACAGTTCACATTTTGTCATCTCCAAGATAGGAAAATTAGTTCCTTGGCCCATCGTTCCCTTGGGGCCAGGGCTGTCTGGCTCCAGACCATGGATGGTGCTTCAAGCAAGCCTGTATGAAATGAAATACTGACTGCAAAAGTCTAAGTCTCAGTCCTAAATCACTGATAAGGAGGCTGCTGGGAAAAAAACACCTTCCTTTAAGAAGGATCTGCTGGTCCAGCTTCAAATGTAGCAGGGACCGTCCTACTGTGCATGCATAGCATGGTGGGAAATCATCTTCCGTGATGGGATGCAGTGTCTTTTCATCTGGTAACAAGTCTTCCCAGGGGCCAGGAAGATCTTCCCAGTTGAGTCCCAGTTGGACTCGATGATCTTTATGGGTGCCTTCCAACTCGAGATATTCTATGATTCAGTGTTGGTCAGTATGCATCGCCTTTTAAAGCCCAGTGGGCAAATAATCATTGAGAAGAATAGGTTGGGGATATCATGGAGGAAAACTGAGATGCTTCAGTCCCTGCCAGATTGAAACCGGGTGGTGAAGCAGAGCTAGTCTGGTCCTCACCCCATGAAAGCATCAACCCACTGCTTGGTAGAAAGAAGTAAGGAGGATGATGCGGGGAAAGAGAACAACTGTGGTCATGTTGAGTGAGTTTGACCCAATCTCCTCCCCAGCAGAAAAGTGGCTTTTGAGGGTTCTGATGTTCTATGAACAAGGTGAGCATACCCTGGTAGCAAAGAGGGACCCGCCTTAGTTCCTGCATAGCTACACCAGTGTAAGTATGGTCTGCCCATGAGAAACATGCCTGGTGGGTAGGTTGCAATTGATGGCTTGTTTTGGATGAGGGGAGATGGCAGGGTAGAGGACTGGTGGTGTACATGGAGAGCTGCGGGCCTGATTCAGCTTTGCTGGTTGAAGTAACTGATTCCAGCTCAGTTAGCAGCAGCAAGGTTTTCTCCTTCCAGATGATGTCTTGGCCAGGGGAGTGTGACTGCTGTAGGAGGAACTCATTTCAAAGGCTGAGAAAGAAATGCAGCCCCAGGAGCCATGTAAAACGAACCAAACCCTGTCGATATGTGATTTTTCCTGCCAGGCACTTAACATCAACTGTATCGCCTCAACAAAGCATGATGAGAAGAATTTGAAATTAAACTCTCCTCCCCCTGTCAGCACCACCGTAAATCACTTTCCTCCTGTGCACTCGTCTGCAGGCTGAACCATTCCTTGCCAAGGCTGTAACCCTGCAGGAATGAAAATGCAGTGGAGAATCCTCAAAAAGAGGCCAGAGTCCTATTTTCTCATGTGCATCTCATTTTGTTACTCCTGTTGCACAATCTGTTGTCTAAGGTCCGTAATTTAAAAGCGATGTTGGTGTAAGAAAGCTAGAGCTGAATTTGTGTCCAAGGGCTGGAATTTCTCTTGCAGTGGGATAAAAACTTGAGAGTTGTCAGCAGTGCTTTCCAATGATCCCATCTAGTTGGGCAGAGCCTGCTCAGGATAGCCCTTTGCTTCTGCTGCAAGACAAAGCACCTATGCCAGCCATGGGGAACCTCGTGGAGCTGCTGCAGCACACCAAGTACTGGATGCATCCTTAAATTGTGCCTGCCTTTAATAAACTGAAACCACCACGACTGGACTTTTAAATTCAGATTTGTCAACTTTTATTGTATTATTTACTACAGCTAGATAAGCTGCCAAGGCTTGGGCAATGCTCCTTGCTTCAGAAAAATGTTCACTGGAAGCTTATTCATGGGAGAGTAGTCCAAGACACTGCATGACATGGGTAAGCACGATGTGCAGCCCCGTGCGGAGGTCCCCAGCGCTGTAAGTGGCTCACAGCTGGGTGGGAAGCAGGTGTTTTCTTGCCTTACCCATTACAAGAGCTGCGGATTGCGAAATACAATGGCAGCGTGGGTTGCCAGCATGATTTCTTCCTGCCTTCCAGCAAATCAGCCCTGCTGAGGCATACCTCCGTGCCCCAGATCTAGCAGGGGCTTGCCGGGGGGTGGCCAGACCTGGGGAGCTCAGTGCTGCCTGGGGACCCAGGTCCTTTGGTTCAGAGCATATCAGAGGCTGCTCCAGCCTCTGTCCCTTCCTTGGCCAGCCGGGACGTGTGGTCAGTTCCCACCAAGGACCCGCATCCCTGTGGGACAGCGACATCCAGCCCATGGGGGTGTTCACCAGAAGCTGCATGCAGAGCGCCCCGATTCCCTTTTGACTCACTGCAGCCTTTTACTTCCTCTTGTAAGGGTTATTAACACCATTGGCATGGGGTTTCCAACCCCATCCATGGGATGTGTCATCAGGGCAGGGGCGTTTCTGCCCGCTGCCCATCCTGCCCGCTGCCAGGCAGGGCACAGGCTTGTTGGGGATCGCGCCTCTTCCCCGGTACATTTTGCTGCATGGAGACAAATTTGTATGGAAAAGCTGAAGTTAGTGGCTGAAACAGCTGCTGCATGGAGGTGGTTGTTATAACAAAGAGAGTGTCACGGGTCTCTACAGAATAAACTGAAAAGACAGGGCTGTTAGCGAGCAGGTCAGGCATTGCCTGAAAAATAAGCTCAGCGGCACATCGGGCTCGTGGGGAGGATGGGAGATGAGCAGAGATGTTGGCTTGCTTGAGCTTTTCTATCAGTGAGGCTGAAACTCTCTCTCTTGCCATTGAGTGGCGGATAAAAGGGCTCAGCTAACTCTGATGGGGGGAAAAGGGTCTCTTCACATTGTGTGCTGACCCTAGAACTAGCAAATTTGGGGATGGGAGTGGGAAAAGAGAGATGGGAAAATGGGATACTTTTTTTGCCACCCATAGGCCAGTGGTACCCACCTGTCCCTGCAAGCAGTGCTTCTGGGACAGGCTTAGGAAACTGGGAAGCTGACGGCCAAAATTAGCTCTTTTTATCTTGGCAATGCTAATTTTCATGCTGCTTTCAAGCCCTATGCCTGGTCAGACTGGTGCCAGACCCCAAAGAACCGGACCTGGGTGTCCTCGCAGGGTGGCTTGGGTGAAGCGGGAGAAAGGGAGCACCCAGGGAGCCTCTCCCATGGGTGCAATGCACCCTCTTGTGGCGAGCAGCCACGGTGGGTGCCCGCTGAGCAGGGCTCAGCTCCTTGGCATCATACCAGGGTGTAGATAGGGACCCGCCAGCCCTTCCATGGGGAAACCGTTCAGGGAACTGGGATTTGGTTTCTCCAGGCTCAGGGCACCCCTAGGCAGGCTCCACTGTTTCCCATGGGGTCCCCCCACCTCCCTCCCTGCCCTGCTTTATGCAGGGAAAAGCAATAATTTTGACAAAATACTTCAAGCTGGCTTTCCCTCATCTGGGATCAACCTGCCCTTCTCCCTCTGACTTTTTTCCTCCCTGTGAGGAGCCTGCAAAATAAATCAGTGCTTTGCATAAACAAAGCCCTTGAGAGATATTGGTAAAAAACCGGTGCTCAGGACCTTCATAAATGCAGTTTTTTCCATGAGAGAAAAGCAGGAGAAGTTTTTTTTTCTCCGTAACCCCTTAACCCAGGGAGGAATTTCTCTGTCTGGCCACCCAATTTCCTCCCTCCCACCACCTGGAAGCCAAATCTTGGTTTGCTGAAAGGTGTCTCCCCTTCCTCTTGCCCCTTCAGGGGGACTTGAATTAAAACACCAGTCGCTTTCCCTGCAGGAAGGCTGCACTGCTGGTGCCTTGTCCAGCTGCGTCCTGCAGCCTCGGATGTGAGCATAGCAGAGGGGAGCTGCCGCAGGTGCAAGCGGTGGGTCGGGATGCTGGGTGTCCCCCACGGGTGGGCAAGCATCGTCACACTGCCGCAGTCCCCATCCCCAAACCGGCCGGGGCTCAGCAAGCCCTCACTCCCACCTGCTCCCTGCGTGCTGCTGTTAGCTTCCTGTGACTTTAAAGTTCCCTCGGCGCACAAAGCAAAAGAGGGAGGAGAAAGGGTTTCATCATCGCTCCCGAGAGCAGACTTATAAAAACTTTGTGCTCACGCTGCCTGCCTTACTCACGGGCTTGGAGGGTTTTCGGTGCGGACCGTGCGTGCTGCTGGTGGCGGGACAGGCCGGAGAGGGACGGGAGCCGGTGTGCAGCCCAGCTATTTGGGGCTCCCCGGGGAAACCCCCACGATGGGAGTCCACCCCGAAGCCAGCAAGTCCCCAGTTGACGTCCCCAAAAGGTCCAGCACCTGCTCCCGGAGTATCTTCTGCAACATCAAGGTAGGGAGTGGTGCCTGGCAAGGATGCACCGCTTCTCTGGCGGGGAGGGAGGAGGATACTTGTGCAGAGAGTGACCCCAACCCATCCCATGGGTCCCCACATCCCCGATACAAACCACCAGTAAAATGAAGAGTGTTTGCTAAGATGCAGAATTTGAAAATCAACTCCTCGGGCAGTCCTGGATAACACTGCTGAGGTCCGTCCTGCTCAGCACATGGGAAGGGCTGGGGGGCTTGGTGGGTTTTAGAGTGGTATCCTGCACAGCGTGTGGGTGTTGTGCCCCGTGGAAGTGGTGTGGGCAGCTCTCTGTGAGCTGCGGAGCTTACCCACGGCGTCCAGTACACAAAGTGCTGCTGCTTAGGGAATGATTAACCACATCCTGGTGCAAAAAGAAAACACTGCCCTATAACAACACTGATTTGCTTTAAAAACCTTGGTAAGCAGGGCATTTTGAGTGACAGAAGCAAAATCTCGGTGGGTTGAAGTGGGTTTTCTGATGTTGGCTGCCCAGTTACTCACCTGCCCCTATTAGCAAGGCAAGAGCTGTCATCTTAAAGATGGTCCCTGCCTGAGCTTCAGCCTCTTGAGCTCACTGCCTGCGTGAGAAAACACCAGCCACCCTGACCACCTCTCACATTTTAAACCCTGCTAACCACCATGCTTTTACACCGCGCCTTGCCCTGTCTTTTTTTCCCCATGCAGCACATTTTGGCCCATTTTTGGATGGATACCGAGGCTGCTGCACATGCTGGGACATCCACGTGCATTGGCCAGGATTTCCCTGGGTGGGGGTGATTTTCGTGCCTCACTTGGCAGCACCTTCGCACATTGGCATCCAAAGCAGCCGGGTGCAGTCTGGGGGAAGAGCAGCTCCCAGCAGCACCTGCCCATGGGCAGAGCAGCTTTGGGTACGTGAGAGGGGCCACCAGCTGGCAGGACCCCCTTGTGCTGGTGCTGCCGGTCGTGCCCAGGGCTGGGGTGTGATTTTTCCACTAGTGTTATTGAATAGGAGGGTGTGTTTGCTGCAAGGAAGGGTTTGTCAGCGCTTCCCAGCTAAGCATGTTTTCAGGAGTATGCAGCCATGGGTAGGGCATCGCGGTCCGGGATGGGTTTGGGTTTTGTTTGCCACCCATCTTTCCTCATCTTGTGTGAAGGATGGCACTGCCCACTCCTCTTTGGGCTGTGCTTGCTTGGGGTTGGTTTCTGGGCAGCAAAAGTTTCACCAAATCGTGGGGCCCCAACAGTTCTGTCAGGGTGCTGTGGGGATGCTGTAGGGTACCACGGGCCTGTTCCCAACAGGCTGCTGCTCCTGGGAGCTCCCAGAGCTGGAGGCATCATCCCAGATTATATCTTCCAGTCCTACAACCCTGAAGGTCCCCACTGCCCGGGCTGGGCTATTCCAGCAGGTGACTTGATGGCCCTTTTTGGCTGTGAGTTCCAGGAGGAAGAGCTTGAGATTACCCTGGGTAATTTAGTGCTGCCTCTGGGCTACTCTGACATGCCTCTGGAGGGGACTGGTGACCTGTCCCCTCCTCTGGTGGAGCTGCAAAAGTTGGCCCTAACCCCCTCCAGGCGGCTCCAGTAATGACCATGGCTTGGTGTGAGTAACGTCACCCAAAACCAGAGCCCTTCTTGCAGTTCATCCTCTTTCCTGGAAATATGTACAGCTTCCTTCAGCTGCATGCTTGCAAAAATATCCTGGAACTGAAAAAACAGTGCCAAACTCAATGCCTTTTTCAGGCTGTAAAACTTCAGGGTTAAAAAAAAAAAAAGCCCCAACAAATCTTAATCCATTTCTGCATCCCATAGGCAGCCGCAGGATGTGGGCTGTGCATGCCGCAGCAGTCGGGCTGGGCGCTCAGTACCCCACACACCCAAGGGTACTTGGTCACGGTCTGTGTCCAGGACCTCCTAGGGGCATTTGGCTGAGGGCAGATGACACAGCGGTGTCACTTTTCTGGTGGCAGGACCTCTGGCTGTGCCGGGAGGTGCCTGGCCAGCTGCCTGGGCCCGTCAGCTCCAGCTCAAATCGCCCAGCATCTGATGCCAGCTGGAGGGCTGAAGTGTTAATTTCAAAATGAGCAAGGAGCCTGGAGCTCCCCAGACTGGCCAGGCACCCACCACTGAGCCTGTCTGGAGGGTCCTAGAAGGTGATTTTGGAGGGAGGGGTGGTGCTGCAGCACCTGGTGTGGCAACTGTTTATGGACCACATGCAGAGTGACCCCAGGAGCAGGAGATGCCACCAGAGATGCCCCACCTCCCGCCTGCCCTGGCTGGTGCACTAAGGGAAAACCAGCACGTGAAAAGAAACACTTTTGTTTTAAAAAGTCAACAGGTTTTTGCTAAATCAAGGGGAACCAGCCCTCGATTTATCACAGCCCAACACCAGCACCATGCAAGCACATTAAGGAACAGTTTGAGCTCTATCAAAACATGCTTGTTGGCATCAGACAGATGATAGGTACCATCTGGTAGGGGAGTCAGGACACCTATCCCTTGGTGAAAAGTTCTTGCTTTAAAGAGCCAATGTATATAAATTGACAGGCAATGACATCCCCCACCCTTTCCTGACCTGTTCACTTTTCCTGTGCTGTGACATCTGTGTTAAAAATATATATACATTAAAAAAATAACTGCTTCAAGGTAGAAAAGTACTAGCCTGTGTGCAGTTGTCAGCCGCCAAAAATTAGTAGAAAATCAAAGTGCCACAACTGGATTTCCAGGTTTGGGAAGTTGTTTTGTTGTGAATGGGTCATCAGAGGGCAAGGCGTACAGTAAACTTCTCAGTTTATATAGCTTT
This sequence comes from Pygoscelis adeliae, assembly GCF_000699105.1. Classification (NCBI taxonomy): domain Eukaryota; kingdom Metazoa; phylum Chordata; class Aves; order Sphenisciformes; family Spheniscidae; genus Pygoscelis; species Pygoscelis adeliae. The sequence continues at coordinate 349,810 of NW_008824667.1, read as the reverse complement.
ATAGCTCTTGTTTGTATAAGAAGATGTTGGTGCTGCAAATAATGTATTACATGAAGTTTTCATCCAGCACCTAATTGTGTGGGAAGTTGCTGGCATCGTCCCACACAGACACAGGTGTTATAAAGGGGTTTAAATTAATTAGATACAGCATCCTCCTATAAGCGATCGCAGTTTCTGACAGGGATGGTATTTCCAGCACAAAAAAATCCCCTAGTTGTAGCAGGCTCCAAGTCCTAATCACAAAGTTTATATTTATTCCTGAAGGCTCACGTGCCAGGATCATTTTCAGAGTGCCTTTTGCAGGGCTGGGGCCAAATATAACAAATTATTTTTCTGTGCAAACCGTCTTGCTCCTCCATGTTCCCCACGACGGGGACCGCCACCTCCCTGCACTGGTTCCCATCGCTCTCGGGGTGTTTTTCAGCACTAGCCCCATTGCTGCTGATGTCTGGAGGTGCAGGAGCATGATGGTGGAAAGCAGTGGTTTTAATAGTTCTGCAGGGATTTGAAGAGCGGGATGGGGACAGCAGCTCTGGGGATGGGTGGTATGGAGGCACTGCTGGGGATGCAGGATGAGCGGTGCAGAAGCAGGTGCTCAGGGAGGCAATGCCCTGTGGATGTGGCCGATGGCTCATATCCGTGCTCTGACACAGGAGGCGTTTACAGCTGATCTCTGTACCCTAGGGGAATGCGGTTGGTGACAGTTCCTTGTTGCTGCTGTGGAAGTTACTCCCTGTTATATGTGGGTATTAATGACTGTAGCTAATACTGCAGTTACACCAAATGGCACTAAGGCTCTCTCTAGACTGATATTTAAGTGCACCACCTGGCTCAGCCAACAGTGTGTTTGCTGTCTGCACCGTATCTCGTAGCTGGAATAAACCTGGTCACTGTGCTTATGTTTTTGAGTGCCCTCTCAGATGTGGCAGGGTTGCTTGAACCCCTCTAGAAGCTGACTGTTTGTCTTGAATCACCTTGAAGAGAGAAAGCAGAATGCAAAAGGCCTTCAGTTTTTGGGCCTGGGAGGTTGCTGCTGAGCACTGTCCCCTATGAGAAGCCTAGAGCATCTCAGTAATCCCACAACAGTGGTGGAGATGGGTGATGATGAGCAAGGACAGCCCCCTGCTTTGAAGTTCACCAGAGCTTCCAGGCTTGTACTGACTGGCACTGGGATTTTGGGGGGTTGCAGTTGTGCTGCTTGGCAAACGTGGGATGAAGCCAACCTTTAGGTGGATGCCAGCACCCAGTGGCACTGGGGACACATAGGACCTCACAGCCTAAAGGAATAAAACAGGTTTGAAAGGTGGAGGAGAAGTGGATGGTTAGTCTTTTTGATACCCATGCATGGCCCATCGACCCCCGGTCCAGAGTCCTAACCGCTGTCTCTAGTCATGCCCACCTTGCCCTTCCAGACATCCCACTGAAAAAGGATTATTTAAAAGGCGTTATCTATTTGCAGTGCCTCAGATGTTTTGGCTTCTTCACCTTTATTGTCTCTTTTGTGGCTTTGTGCTGTTCTAGTTGATAGCTAATTGCTTGTTCAGGATCCCCAGAAACATGACAAGGAGGAGAGCTTCATAAATATCTTGTTACTTAGCTGAGTTGGACTGGTTTCAGCTGGAAGCCGGTTAGCTGGAGAGCGCAGGGGAGCAGTGTGAAATGGTTGGGAGCGCAGGCAGGGGGACGCTTTTTCCCTGTGGACCGCCTGGCATGGAAAAGGAAGCAGGAGGATAACAAAGAGTTATTGTCACTTACGTCAGCTGGAGGGGGTCCAGGGGGAGATTTAAAAGCCTTAGGGGCAGATTTAAATTGGGTGCTATATTGGGGCAGGGAGAGGGATGGTATGGAAGAGTGTAGAAGAGGGGACAGGAAGGTCAGGAGGAGACTGTGGGCTCTCAGAGTGTGATAAGGCTTTAAAGCATCCCAGGGTGAAGATGTTGGGGGCATGTGGGCTGCAACAGCCGGGAGTGGGGAGCTCTTCCCTCCCTGGGGAGGCTGGATGCCTTCTGCAGAAGAAACAGGAGCCTTGCCTTGGGGTCTGAGGTCCCAACAGCATTAGGGCAAGTTTTTTGTCCCTCCCTTTAAAGGGACTAAAGGAATTTGCTGAGAGAGTGTATTTCAGAAGCCTGGAGATGTAACAGTTGTGCCGTCATATCCTGTTGGAAAAGATTATGAATTGCTTTATTTAGCTGTTAGCAAGAATAGGAGATTCATCAAGTCATTGGTCTGAAGACAGCATGGCTGTACGTTTGGAGAGGGAAGCACCGAGAGGAGAAGGTAATTGTTGATTAGGGGCATTGGTTTAAGCAAGAAAATAAAAGGATATTCCAATACTGGGCACTGCACAAGGAGAGATGGTGAGATGGATGAGCATTTTTAGCAAAGAAGCAAGCAGGGTCCTTAGGACAAGTGGGGTGTCATGGGGAGAGGGACCCGCTGTGACTGGGGTCTTCCAGCATTCGTGGTGATGGTGCTGGCATCAGAAAGCAAAGTTTGGGTTTGGATGGATCCGACACTGTGTTTATGTCTGATTTTGGTGGGATCGGGTTTCAAAAGGGAAGAACCGCCTGGCCTTCACCAGCAACACTGGCAGCAGGATAAGGAAAAAGATGGGGAAGAGCCAGATGGAAAAATGGGTTGGAAGTTTAGTGGGATCAAGGTCTAGGAGACATGAAACAAGATAATTTTATGAGGGGTGAGGTGATTCAGTGCCCAAACACAACCAAGGAGTGGTCAGCGTAGATAAGATTATCATGAGCAAAATGGGAGAGGAGTGTCGCTGATAGGGAGCATGAGGCATGGCCAGGGCTGCGGGCGTGCAAGAGGAGTGTTTACATACGCTTGTGGGTCAGGGAAAATGAAGCCAAGCTGAAGCTACCTTCAAGGAAATCATGATCGGATCCTGATGCACCATAAAGAAAAGACCTTCAGAAAAAATGAAAAAGCAAAGACCCAGCCACACAACCTACCTGCATGCTTGGTCTGGTTGCAGGAAGAAAGAAGGCTGCTTAATGATATACATCATATTTTGTAGGCAGGAGTATTTTCTCAGCAGCAGCTTGGGAAGCAGCAAACCCTCGCACCTCACATGCTGAGGGTCTGGTCTCAGCAATCCTCCGCAGCCAAAAACCTCCTTTCTTTCTGACATCTGCAATGTACACCTGCATGTTAAGGCAGGGACATGTTTTTATGTCCCCTGGAGCGCTCCCTCTACAGCAACTGAGCAAAGCAGGGCTTGCATGGATCTTGCAAGGGCATCGGGATACGGTGCAGGGAAATCCCATGTGTACATTCATTGCAAAAAGCGCAAACATTGCCTGCACTTGACAATTGGGGGTTGTAAAGCATGGATTACTTGGCAGCAGACAGTCATCATTGCAACTAATAATCTGTGCAGCGGCATGCTTCAGACAACCCCTAACAATTTTAATTTTTTTATTAGTTTATTTTTTGCAGTAGAAATAAAATTCAGGAGCCAACTTCTGCCATTGGACCATGCTCCAGGCTCAGAGGTTTTGTGTTAAGGGATGTGTTGTGTGGCAGGGTATTTGGTTCCTTCTGTGGAAATGTTGCTTTTTTTTTTTTTTTCCATCTTTCACAGTGCTTTTTGATCTATAAATCTAGGCAGCTGCACGTAGGAAAGAGATGCCAAGGAGGGACATATTTCCCTATGCATGTCCGTATACTTTTCATTTCCAGCTGATATATTTCTTTTGGACTGAGTGATCTCAGCCGTCCTACTGCAGGAGGATCTCTTAGTGTAGTGACTGTTGATCATATATAAGCCCTAAAATAAACAGCCTGTCTTCTCCCTGACTATTAAAATTTGGGGGATATTCTTGCTACTTCCTAAAGTTCCCCCCTCCCCTTTCTTTTTGCCCTTTGGAAGCTCATAAAGTGGAAGAAGCCTTCAGTGGTGGGCACACTGGGGTCTCCTGCTTTGGGCCATGACTTCCCACTAAGGTCAAACAATTTTGCTTTGGCCCTCTGGAGCCCAAAATGTAAC